>NC_079206.1:6092373-6424318 GCF_026745355.1 Beta vulgaris subsp. vulgaris | reverse complement strand
TAAGCTGGTTCAATATAAGAAAACAGACCTAGTTTTTCTTTTTAAAAATAAAAAATACACAAATAGGTTAGAAAAACCCAACTTGTGAATTGTGATTACTAGTATTTTGTAATTAACGAGATATGAAGTATTTAATATTTGTTGCCCATGTGAAAACATTGTTAATTTTCTTTTAATCTTGTTATGAGAGGTTTTTTTTTTTTTTTACTATAAAAAAATACACTTTTTAATTAGGTGTGTTTTGATATAAGATTTTATTTCGAATTCCTGGTGTTTTCCGAAAAGGAATTTAAATTTATAAGTTAGAGTTTCGTATTTGAATTCCATTATCTAAAAATGAAATTTGAATATTCAAACACAATAAGATATTTTGGAGGTCATTATTCTTGGATACTCATAAAATATAGTCGCAATTGCGGACCCAAGATTTTAAATTGTTGTGCATGTTATAGATTTAAAACCAATGATTTTGGAGTTGCAAAATCGACAATCAACATAATTAATTTTTCCAAAACAAAATCATAATACTCCAAAAAAAAGTATTCTATAATGATTTTTTAGTTATTTAAAGTATCAAGTGATACATATTACCTCAATATTGGTCCCCCACACTAGATACAAAGATTTTGATATGAATATTTTGATGGTTGTATGTTTAAAACTTGAATATTAATGAGTTCGTACGAGTAGTTTTTAGTTGAAGTTAGGTCCTGTTTCTTTTGGACTTATTTTCAATTCAATTCAATTCAATTATTCTCTACATTTCAATTTCTCTCAATTCAATTCAGTTTCTCTCAACATAAAATAACGATTTATCTTATAAGCGCATGTAAATGAGAAACTAACATCATACATGGAGTAAAATCTTTGAGTGTGGGTTGCATGATAATGAGTGCTTGTCTTTTCCTTTGATTTCTTGGATGAGAGTCATATTGTAAGCTCATTTGTTTGTTGTTGGAGGGACTTCAATTATTGAGGATTCCACACACACACACACACACACACCCCCCCCCCCCTATGCCATTGAGATTTTGTTTCATGTGGTCAAGAGAGCCTATTAGGGGTATCCAATGATCCAAGAGCACATGCTTCAAATAAAATTATAATATGGTAACAATATAATGAAAATAATAAGCTCACAAAATTTATATGTAGGTGCTATATTTTTTTTCCCTCTCATTGCAATGGCATTTTGTGTTTCTTATAAAGTAATGGCTTATTTCCCACACATGGTCGTCTCGCAGATTTTGGGATTCTGGTTCTAACATAAAAATTGGGCCCTTAAATTTATAAAAAATAAAGATGGAAGATTAGAGTTCTAAAGATAAAAAGTTGAAAATTTAAAGATAAATCATTGATAAATTTGTTAAGGGTGGAAAACAAGGATTATTTATCCAAATATGAAGTAAAATTTTTAAAATAATATATTTTGGGACCTTTATAATTTTGGAAGTTCTGTTCTGTTGAGCTCCTTGCACACCCTCATCTACTCCTTTCCCGATGTACATGTATTATCAATTTATCATTATCTACCCACGACATTATATTTCATGTATAAATTATATTGTACACAAATGGATTATAAGTTTACTTTTAAATTAATACGTCCACATGATTAAAAATATTGAGTCTCTTTCAAATATGGGGTGTGTATGATTTTTCTTAACTGGCACACATAAAGGTTCTCTTTTGAAGTTTTGTTCCTAAACTTTTGGCTAATTGATCTTACCTAAACTTTAGTCCTAGTCAAAAGTAGTTGGTTTTCTTTTGTTTTTGTAGATTTTTGCAAGAGGTTCAGTCTTGAAGTCAAATGTGTGTCTATATGCCTGTAGTGGGATTGAGGAGCCTCCAACTTGGCAGTGGAAAACCCACTCATCCAGCCCATTCTCTCATTACTCATCTGATAGACGGTAATATAATAAATGGTGGTAATGATAATATCGTAAGAATAATTTTGCATAGAAAATTCGATGTCGAATTACCATTTTGGAAGGTGCTATTAATTGGGACTAGAAATTTGTGAAGAAATACACGTATTTTGAGGATTAAGTTTTATTAACATAGAAGTTGATTTGGGACCTTTTTTTTTTTAACAAAATGACAATAAAAATTACCCTCACCCTCATTTATTACTATTTACCAAATTCCCAGTCAATTTAAGGTTTGTTCTCTTCGGCATAAAATAGCTAAACCGAACTGAAATGAAATGAATAGTAATATGTGAGAGTAAAAGTATTGTCCAGAGCTGAACTGAAAATAAGTTAGGAAGAACAGACCCTTAGAACCTGCCAAGTGGATAATTTTAACGAGTAATAAAATCTTGGAACAGAGCAATAATCTAACTATGGAGTTGATTAAATTGCAGTGCTAGACCTATGCTGTAACCACTTGACAGGCAACATTCCAACACAACTAAGCTCCTTGAGCAAGCTTGGTGCTCTCTATTTGCAAAACAATCAGTTGAATGGTTCTATTCCTCCAAGTTTGGGCAGCTTAGATATGTTAAAGAGGCTTGATTTAAGCTACAATCATCTATCTGGACCAATTCCTGTAACCCTAGCCAACATCCAACCACTTAAAATTCTGGATGTTCGGAACAATTCGCTCTCAGGAACTGTTCCAACTTGTAAGTCTCCAATCTCTCATCTTAAGAACCTAATTGATTTTCTTGCAAGGTGAAGTTTTTCTTAAACAGATCATTTTGGTTGAATAATGCAGCATTGAAGAGATTGGATACAGGGTTTCTATATCAAAACAACACAAAATTATGTGGAGCGCCGTTTTTCAAATTAAGAGCTTGCACTTCATTTGACAATGCGAATGTAGATGTCAACACACCGCGGCCATTTGGTTTAATCTTGAACAACCACACAACACCGAAACATGAAGAATCCAAGAATGCAACAGACCTCCAAACCAATTGTAGCCCTCCTACGTGCTCACAACCCACGAAATTCCCTCGAATTGTTATCGTTATTGGGGTCATTACAGGCTTAGTAACATTGGCTGCTGTAGGATTTCTGACATATATCAGATACAGACGGCAGAAACAGAAAATTGCAACCACGGTAGACGCCTCCGAGAGTCGGTTCAGCACCGACCATGCTAATGAGCTACATAGCAAGAATGCTTCGCCGCTAGTCAGTCTAGCATACTCCACAGGTTGGGACCCTTTAGCGGATGGTTTAAATAGTGGAGATCTCTCCCAGGAGGCTCTTCAAAACTTCAGGTACAACTTGGAGGAGGTGGAATCTGCAACACAGTACTTTTCAGAAGCAAATGTGTTGGGAAGAGGGAACTTCTCAACTGTTTTCAAAGGGGTTTTAAGAGATGGGTCAGTTGTAGCCATCAAAAGTATTAGTGTGAATAGCTGCAAGTCTGAGGAAGCAGAGTTTGTGAAGGGTTTGAACTTGCTAGTTTCACTGAGACATGAAAATCTTGCCGGCTTAAGAGGGTTTTGTTGCTCAAGAGGAAGGGGAGAGTGTTTTTTCATATACGATTTCGCTCCTAAGGGAAACCTCTTAAAGTATCTCGACGTTAGCAATGGAAATGATCGCGTTCTTGATTGGACTACTAGGGTTAACATCATCAAAGGCATAGCCAAAGGTGAATTTCACTTTCTTACAAGATCTCCGAATATTGATCTATTCATAGATTTCCACTAATACAATAAGCTATCAGCAAACCGCTAATTACTGTTTTCATCGAGGTTTTGATTTCCTTTTTTCTCTTATCCAGGACTTCGGTACTTGCATGAAGAAAATGAAAATAAAGCTCCGGTGGTTCACCAAAATATATCAGCAGAGAAGATAGCGATAGACAACCATTACAATCCATTGATCTTGGATTCTGGGTTACGTAAAATACTAGCGGATGACACAATTTTCTCAGCCCTCAAAATGAGTGCGGCCATGGGATACCTTGCGCCGGAGTACATAACTACTGGTCGATTCACTGAAAAGAGTGATGTGTACTCATTTGGGGTAGTAGTACTCCATGTTATTACTGGGAAGCAACAACTAACAAATGCATTGAGATCAGCAGCAGAGTCTTGTAAATTGGAGGACTTTGTTGACCAGAACCTCAATGGCAATTTCTCCATGACAGAAGCTGCAAGGTTGGTGAGACTCGCGTTGGCTTGCACTCATGAGCTTCCAGACGAAAGACCGAACATGGAGGTAGTGGTTCAAGAGCTAGATGGACGTAATAGTCAATAGTGGTTCTAGAGTGCAAGTAACATCTCGAACTAAGCATCCACGGTTCCCTTTGGATTTAGAGGTTTCTTATTTTAGTTTGAGTGAATTTATTGAAAACTCAGGTGTACCAGGTGCATGGTACAATCAAGGCTATTTTTAGCTCATTTGCTCACTCAGATCTCTTCTTATTGTGCAAACTTGGAGCTTTCAAAAGAGCAACAAGAAAAATAATAGCCTTGGATATATCATGCTCACGGTACACCCGGGTGAGAATGGTACACCCTGACCCGGATGTATGACAAAAGTTGTAAGTTCTTTTTGTAACTTTTCCCTAGAAGGCTGAAGCTAAGTTGCGAGTGTAAAGTTTTGTAAATTAGGCTATGATATAGGGCATTAAATGATTATTTTAGTTCCCCTCCCGCTTGATGATTTAGTAATAATGTGAATTTGCTCTAACCAGATTTTTCAGGATAACTTTCGAAGAGCTAAACTAAACCTGATTCCCATCCAATAATTTGATCTAATTATCTTCCCCCAAAGATCTGGATTTAAACCAATCAAAGTTAACCGTGCCTGAAATTCCACAGATTGATTTGTCATGATAAACTAATATTTAGTACGATTTAATTAGCATAGAAATTCGAACTGACCTGAGATCAAACTGAATGATGCATCAGCACCTGCACAATGAACTCGATCCCAATGACCCGTTTGCCATCTTCAAGACTCCAACCTTGACAAATAATACAACAGCAAACAATACGGCACACCTACCTCCTCATGGATGCATGTCGACAAGCATTTGTGTCAATCCGCATGAATGAAGGCATTTTGGCTTAACCTTGCTTCACGTTGCCTGCTCAACTGTCCAACTTATCGTATCACTGGAGGGACTTGCATGGAGTAGTATTGATGCAAACGAATAAACCGCAAATAATAATTGAAGGGACCAAAAAAAGTAAAAAAGATCATCAGGAAAATATTTCAAATTCATAAGATTTTTATCAATTATCCTCCCAGGTTCAACATATCCTTTTATGGTATTATTAGATAAAGCTCTTAGACTACATTATGTTAGCCGGAGGTGTATCTTGACTCTGTATTCTCCTAAATGCTATATGAAATCTTCAAAGATGAAACAATGGGTCAAAAACAGCCTCTTTATTCAACTACGAAAATTCGTCTAACCGTCTAAGCCCTACAGACTGAAGCTGCAAAACTTCTCTTAAAAGAAATCCATGACGGTCAAGCAGTATCAGCTCAATCCTGATCATTCACAGGAACCACTCAGCAGGCCACCATTCGGGTTTAATGGCAACGACTTTAACATCCTCACTTCCCTGTATAGCAAGTGCACTGGATCCTTTAAAGGCTTCCTCCAAACGCAAAAGACCAAGTCCACGAGAACCAAGTGCAGTAGTCACTGTTCCAACCTTCTTGCTTGATGATGCGTCTACAACTATCGACCCGGGAGCAACTTTCTGCTCCAGTTCTGGTGGAGAAAAGAGAAATGAGGATTATTCCAAACAAACATAAAGAGAAAAGCAAGAAAACATTGCAAAATGAAATTAAGCCCACCTTTGCCATTATCGTCAACAAATTTCAAAGGAAGTACACGTTTTCGAATGACACCCCGATGGTGGGTTCGAGCAATCAATTCTTGTCCCACATAGCACCCTTTATCAAAACTTATTGCATTTAAACCCGCAAGATTATATTCTAGAGGAATGGCCTCATCTGCAAACGAAAATGCTTATATTTCAGTTTTTTTGCTGCGAACGAGATCCAACGTAATCCCAATGAAAAGGAATCACAGCTCGAAATAGCTGTAAAAAGGTTTCAAGTCTACCAATAAACTTTGTTTAGGAGTATGGGTTACACATAAGCAATTTGAAACCAAAATTTGACAGGTCTGTTTTCTTTATACCAAATCAAAAGCTCCTAAGTCCATTTACATAAAACAAATACATACATGAAACATGACGGGAGATTTCTGAGTACGAGCTGCACGATTAGAGTAGGAAAGGGAAAGAAAGGAACTTCAAGGATTGAATTTAGTAAAGAAAGGACCTTTTGGGATCTCGATGGGACCTTCTGCAACCCCTTTCTCTAATCTCCATAATAGATAGCTTTCTTCAGCAACTTCTTTGTCAGCCTCAACCAATGGAGCTGCAACAACAAATGAACATCTTTACACTCAATTCTTCCCTACCAAAGCCTAAAGATCACTCGTATACTAATATCTATCATAAAAACTATGAAGAGTAGCTGCTGATAGTGATAAAACTCACGTGGGGTCCCAGAGGGGAATATCCCTCGAAAGCCAAGACAATCCAACCTAGGATCCCTGAACCACTGCCACCCGCATTCACCACCTTGTGAAGAAGACATAGATGAGCTGTCAATACTCCCACCCCAACCTACACCAGCAACCTCTGGCTCTTGAGCAGATGAAGATTTATCTGACACAATTCCACCATACCGCTGCCAACAACAGAATTTATCTCCCGTGTGCTCAATGTCAACCTTAGACCTCAATCGGTATCTACATTATCATTGCAACACATAATCAGAAGGTGCAAAGTGAAGCTGAAGAAAAGAAAATGTTCCAAACTAAAGGCAGCAAACTCTAAGAAAAAAGCAGACCGACATGTCTGACTCAAACACTACATAAGTAGCAGAATTTAGAAGCTCAAATCTGCTAGTTAGAAGTGATTACTTCTGATTAATCCATTTAAAATTAAAATCAATGCTCAAGGCTTAGCCCTTTCCTTGATACAAGCTCCGGGATGCATATCCAAAAGATGGCTAAACATCCCAAGATGAAGGTGACTACTTTAGCAAGAGCACGAGTGCCACATTTATTAGTAAAATTCACTATACATATCAGGATCATTCAAGTAATACATTTGCCATCACTGCTCCAATTACCCACGCTCCACCACCAGCCGCCCAGAATAAACGAGAAAACAGTGTCATAATATCACTGAACAGCCTGAACTTCCTAAAAGCAGTATCTAGTAGCATAACTCTTCTGACCACACCCTATCTACATGCTTGAAGCAATGCACAACTAGCACTAAAACAAATCTTCCCCCGTAAATGTCCAAATGTGCATATCATAAAATAATCTAAATGTCCAAAGTTCAAGTGGGAAATTCATAGTTCCTTAATGGTCAGAACATCTTTTTGTTTGTAATATTTTTGGGTTTTCAACTACATACATTGTACATTTGATTACAAATGTTGCATTAATTAAATATCTTATACACCAGATCCATCATCTCAACTACATGTAGAGAGTATTGTACTAGTAATATTATCGCTTAACATAAAAATCCAACATTTACTGATTTAATATACAATCTAAACAGTATTATTATCAGAAAAATGTTATAATAGTTATCCTGTCATTTAAATTTCTTGTATGGATACCTATACCACCCAAGACAGGGGATTGAATCTCATATACATCATCGCGCTTAGTCACTCTCCAAATAACAACATAAAATGTACACTGATGTGGCCAAATTAGTACATACATAAGTCCATATGACGAAAACCATACGCACGATGAACATAAAGCACTGGATTATTAACACAAACATCAATACCAATGAACATGTACTAAGAGAGATGCACATATGTTCATTTGATAGTACATGTGTTCATTCGACTTATTATCCATGTACATTCCATGTCCATGTGTGCACCATGGACTATGTACTAGCGTGTACACCATCTAAAAACGTTGATGTGCATGTCATTATCATTTATCCCAAACATTAAACAAAACAAAACTTCTCACAAGCATTTCATCAAACACCACGTAAACACCGAAAACAAAAACAAAAACAAAAAGCACAAAACTTCACCTCTTAAGGGTGTCAATTAGCTCATCCACCATCGACCCATCAACATCCGCAAACAACTCCACCTCATCCGTCGTCGGGCCGGGCCCAGACCCGGTCCGATCGAGCTTCTCGTCGGGCCTGGGAGGCCTGTACAGGAAAAAATCGTACAAAAACCGGCCTTGCGCGTTAAGCATAGCAGCGTAAACCGGCGGCGTTCCGACCGTCGGCAAATTCGACGTCGCTAAATTCGAGACTTTCTCGTGAACAGATTCGCCGAATTGGCGAACATCGTTGGTGAGAAGACCCTGCAGAAATTTAACCGAGTCTGGACCGGCGAACCGGATAACGGACCGGGATTTGAGCCGGGATGAGAGGGGACCCACATTGTCGAGGTGGGTATGTTTGGAAGAGAAGAATTTGATGGCATGGTGAGTGAAAAGGGGTAATTTTTGGCGGGTCATTTTCGCATTTGTTTGTTTGGGTTTTTTTTTTTTACAGTTTGATGTTGTTTTTGTGGTTGTAATGGAGGAGAGAGAAATGAGAGGATTTGCAGGGCTGGAGGAGAGAGAGAAGTGAGGAAGAAGAAGGCGAGGTGGGAGCAGGTGATGACACGTGGGAGTTGAGGGGATGTTCGTGGTGTGGACACGTTGAGAAGAGGAAGAAGGGTAAGTGATAGGTGTTCGATGAAATTACTCAATGAAGGGTGCGTTCTGTTCAACTTAAAAAATTAAGTTTCAGGTCCAATAAGTTCAGATAAGTTGCAATAAGGTCTAATAAGTGCAATAAGTTTTAATAAGTTCCAATCAGGTGCAATAAGTTCCAATCAGGTGCAATAAGTTCCAATCAGGTCTAATAAGGTCCAATAAGTTCCAATCAGGTCTAATAAGGTCCAATAAGGTCCAAATAGTCAATGTTTAATAAACATTTGTATTATTGTCCACTATTTTGTTATTCATAATTTCATATCACTATTAGCGGATTATGTTATAATTAGAATTTTAATTAAAGTATCACAATGATTATATAGTATTATACTTGTATTAGTGTCTATTATTTTATTATTTATTTGTATTATGTCTATTATTTTATTATTCATATTACTATTAGCTGATTATGTTATTATTAGAATTTTTTATTAAAGTACCATAATGTATAGTATTATACTTGTATTATTGTCTATTATTTGATTATTCATATTGCTATTGAATAATATTATAATCATGGTCAAATAATTAAGGTTAACAATAATAATAATAATTATTATAATTACAATATTTTGCAATTTGTCTTTAAATAACTATAGATAACATGTTTTCGTTACTAATAACTATGAAAGATATAAATGTTATCAATTGATTGCTTCATTATCATCACTGGAGTATCTTTCTTCATCGGAGTATCTTTCTTCATCTTCTACATCATTCTCTTCAATCAATACGTTTTCTTCATCAACAACCAACCATATTTCATCTGCAATTTTCGCCCGAGTTATCTCCATATTCTTTGTTCTCGTCTTGTCAGTCAAATTTAAATCAGATCTTGGTTCCATGGTTTCAACTACTTGTGAAACTGGAATTCCTAAATCATGTAAACGAATAAAATTATGTAGCGTGCATGTTGCCACGATGATAGCCAACTGGTAAGCATCATCCATCTTCGGCATTATTCTTAGAATCTTCCATCTATTTTTTGGAACTTATTGCCCTTATTAGACCTTATTGCAACTTATCTGAACTTATTGGACCTGAAACTTAATTTTTTAAGTTGAACAAAACGCACCCTTACAATGAAAGTTAACTGCCTTTTGCTCAGCTTAGATTAGTAACGACTAGTATTTTATAAAATTAATTTTTTGATTTTCTACTAGTGTTTTATAAAATTAAAACAACACTATTAGATATATTAGTGATGAAAGTTATGTATAGGCAAATATATAAATAGTAATTTTTTTGTTAAATTAATTATCATAAGAGATAATTAATAATCATTATTTTTTAAAGGACGAATTATAATAATTATTATTCCATAAAAAAATTTGAGGGGTAGTACTTACGTTAGTGGTAATATTTATGTTATTCATGGTCAATGTTTTTGTCTAATAAGGTCAAATAAGTTTCAATCAGATTCAATAAGGTCTAATAAGTTTCAATCAGGTCCAATAAGGTCTAATAAGTTTCAATCAAGGTCAATAAGTTCCAATAAGGTCCAATAAGGTCAATCAGGTTCAATCAGGTCCAATAAGTTCCAATCAGGTTCAATCAGGTCCAATAAGTTGAATCAGGTCCAATCAGGTTTAATAAGTTCCAATAAGTTCAGTTCAGGTTCAATAAGTTCAGTTCAGATAAGTTCCAATAAGTTCAGGTCCAATAAGTTGAATAGAACGCACCCTAAGAATTGTTTTGATGAATGTTTTAACGGTTTCTTGACCAAGTACCCCTGAGGTTTCATGAAATGCACCAGGTATCCTCGTTGTTTCAAAAATACACCAGATGCCCTTATAATTTACATAAAATACATCAAATACCTTTAATGACAAACAGCGTCAAGTTTCCGTGAGTCATTAGGGTTAATCAACCCATCTAACCCCTCTAACTCTACCTAAATCCTAATTAACCTTAATTAACTAACTAAACCCTAACTTTTTTTTTTGAGGGGAACTAAACCCTAACTTTTAACTCTATCCTAATACTAACCCCCTAACTTCAAATCCTAACTTAACCATAACCTCCCTAACTTCAAATCCTAACCCCACCACCACCAAAGCACCATCCAACCACCACCCCCCGCAGCAGCTCCCAACCCCCACAGCAGCTCCCAACCCCCACCCGCCGAGCAGCTCCCCCTCCCCCACCCCACCCGCCGAGCAGCTCCCCCTCCCCCACCCCCCCATCCCCCACCCCCTGCAGCCCCCTTCTCCTCCCTCTCAGCCGCGCAAAACCCACTTCTTTCGCCTTCTCTGCTTCGAACATTCGAAAACCCACTTCTCAGCCAGCCATCGTCAGTTTCCTTCCATCTCCCCCCCTTCTATGCTTCGAAAACCCAATTCGAAAACCAATTCGTCATAAAAATGCGAATAAAACTCACCAGATTTCAAAAATTTTGAACCTTAAACCACTCCAAAAAAGAGAGGGGAGGTGCTGCGGGGGAGCGCTGAAGGGGGGGTGGGGTTCTGCGGGGTGGAGGGAGGGGGTTGCGGGGTAGAGGAGGGGGCTGCGAAGTTGGGCTGCTAGGGTGGTGGGGGAGGAGAGGGGTTGTTGGGGGAGGGTTAGGGTTAAGGTTTAAGGTTAGGGTTAAAGTGTTAGAGATGGCAAAATGGTAAATAACGCTAACGAAAACTTGATGTCGTTAGTCATTAAGGGTATTTGGTGCATTTCATGTAAATCACAAAGGCATCTGGTGCATTTTTGAAACAACGAGGGTACCTGCGCTGATGCATTTCATGAAACCTCAGGGGTACTTGGTGAAAAAACAGATGTTTTAACTTATCCTTCTTTAAGAAACTCTTCATGTGAATTCGTTGTTAATTTGTGAGGATCTTTCTATGAGAAAGGGTGTCTTAATTTTTTACATTATAAAAAAAATTGTTTAGGTGTTGGGATTGGAGGGAAATATAAAATGTTCGATGATGTTGGATCTATATTGTTTAGCTTATACTTATTTAGTACTTGTATCAGAAAAAATAAGTTTACTAAAGTGGTAACTGACACATGTATAACCAGCTAGGTTTGCAGGTCAGACTTCCTGGAGGGAGGGGTGATGGTAAGGGGTGACCTCACCCTAAAGATCTCCTAGTTGGATTTGATCCCATTACCTTAAAGTTATGAGGCCAAACCTTTACGACTAGGTCAAGCCTTGCTTGGTAAATACAGTCTATAAGGGCTTATAATAATGTGTGATACTCTCGCAATATATCTAATACATTCGGATAAATTCAAATAAAAACTAACAAGGTCTAATAAGTAAAGATAAGGTCAGACAAGTTTTTAAGTTGAGATAAGTTTAGATAAGTAAAAATAAGTTAAATAGGACGGACCCGTTGAATGATGAAATGTGATGTGCAAAACTAGATGTTTTAAAACGTAAGTAGCATTAAGGAGTATTGCATCAACTATGTGTAAGTGTTATAGCTTAGGCTCCTCTCCCACCTCAATCTCAACTACTCCCTCTGTTTCAAAATATAAGGCATTTACGCTTTACGAAAATTTGCTTTGACCACAAATATCTCTCAAATACGATAAATAAAAATTATAAAAATTATATCATTGGATTCGTCTTGAAAAATACTATAATAGTATTATTTTTTAAAATTTTCTATTAAGATAAATTGAGAGTAATTGATGGTCAAAGTTCGACCTCGAATATCGTGCGTGCCTTATATTGTGAAACGGAGGGAGTATATAGTAGATTTCTGCATAATATATTGGATTTATGAATGATATATCAATTTGCTCATAAATGATACGTGTTTTTGGCCTAATGCACACTGATTTTAACGTGAACAGAGTCCACGAAAGTCAGATTATTTGAAGTGATATAAAATTCTTGTCTACATGATTGTCGTTTATGACTCTCACTTAATTTTGATGTCGCGATCATATATTTTCTATCATACTGAACTTTTGTTTTCATATGTAAATGAAAAGAGTTTATACAACGGCTATACCATAGGCAATACAACTATATCACAATCTCGAGGAAATAGGCATGTTTTGGGGAATATATGTAACTAAACTAAATAATATAGAAATTTCGACTGGTAATTAATTGCGGCACATAGGATATACAACTATAATATGATATTCTTCTATTTTTTAAGTGCAACATTTGCCTGTTTTGTGAATGGTTAAAAAAAATATTTTTTTTCATCTGAAAAAATTAAGGAATCATAAATTGGGAGTGATCTAGACAAACATGAAGAAAGAGTACAAATTCTTATCGTTTGATAAATAGGCAACTTATCGTACCATATAAAATATAATCTGTTTGTTTCAAAAAACAATTTCGACGCTATTTATAAATAAAGATTTTTTTTTAAAAAAACTCAAATATATAGAAAAATAAATTATCATAAAGGTTCTTATTTGATTCATCTCATCAAGTACATTAATAAAATAAGACTTTTATAATATTTATGATACACGATGTGCAGTGAGAAACTTTGAAGCCTTGGAGGGAGTACGTAACAATTGCGTAGAAAGTCTAACTCATAAGAATCTGGGGCTTGGGCTGAATATGAATTCAGTATGGACTATAAATGGGTTTGGATGAAGTTACACGACACAAATCACATACGAGTTACAAATCTTCCTGAGTTGCGGCCTAAAAGCTGGACATTGGGCTAGGCCAACCTCCAGACGTCCTATAGTATATCTATTTCGGGCCTGTTCTCTTCGGCATAAAACAGCTGAACTGAACTGAACTGAAGAGAGCTGAACTGAACTGAACTGAACTGAACTGAACTGAACTGAATTGAATTAAATTGAATTAAATTGAATTGAATTAATTTAATGTAATAAATATATAAATAATATTTAAACAATAATAATATGAATATTAAATAATAATTAATTATAATAATAAGTAATAATAATGAATAATAATAATAGTATTTTGGATATTTTAAAATGAGAGTTATAAATAAATAATATTAATAATCATAAATTAATAATAATTAATTTATATTATTTGTATTAATATATTAATACTTGATGATGATTATATAATAAAATAATATCTAAGAAGTAAATTAATATTACGATTTTAATAATATAATAATATTTAGTAATTAAAAATAATGATTGGATTGGACCGCGCAAATTGCATCATAAACTGTTTTGACGCGATTTGATTGGTTTATGGGCTAAAAAACGTGGGTTATTTGCGCTTTGACCTAAACCATGTTCCTCCTAATAATAATACTAATAATAATGAGTAAAGATATAATAAACAAAATAATATATAGAAATAATAATAATAATAATAATAATACTTAATAGTAATGATATAAAAATAAATAATAATAATAATAAGAGTAATTAGTAAAATAAATTATACCGACATAATAATAATATTTAACAAAATGGTTATAAAAGAATGGAGCTGAACTGAACTGAACTGAAGAGAGCTGAACTGAACTGAACTGAAGAGAGCTGAATTGAACTGAACTGAACTGAACTGAAAATAAGCTGGGGAGAACAAACCCTTCAAATACTACGATCCTGTTTGGCTATAGTTTTTTAGGTACTATAAGTAGCGTTGGACAAGATTAAAACGCAGATTAAAATATTATGAGCATTTGTTAAGATAGTGGTTGTAATAATGGGTAACGGTTGGAATAGATTATGAATAACAGTTGTAGAACGTTACTTCAAGTAACATCTGATTTAGAGGTAGCGATTTAGTGACTAAACACTGCATAATAGCGTAATAAGTCAACTAATGTTTGCGTCTTCAAAACCTAATTAAGAACTCAACAGGTTTGGGAAAGGCAATAATTTTATAGATTGAACTTCTGTTACAAAAGTGAAGTTTTAGTCTGGTGATCTAATAGTGTAATGTTGTGTAAAGATAGAAGGCAAGTGGGATTCTTACCTACTTTTTTCTTTCCTTGCATTGATCAAGTAGATTAACTTTACTAAGGAGATGCCATATCACAGTTGATATGTGACCAATGACCCAAAATGGCTAGCTTTAAAAGTTTTTCTCATATCATATGATATTTTGGAAACTTAATTTTACATTATAAAAATTTAATAGTAGTGTAATTTTAATTTATTTTTGTACCCCCCAACTGGGAAACTCCCATAGTAAGATGAAGCGCCCTGTCTGACCGCCTGACCGACACCTCTCGTAGGTTAACCTGATTTGGGTTTGCAGGCAAACACTTTGAGATTGGGGGGATGGTAAGGGGAAACCCTCATTTAAAGTGCCCTTAGTGGGATTGAATCCCAACCTTGAGGTTGGAAGGTTCTTTCCTTACCAGTAGGCCAAACTGAGCTTGGTAATAATAGTGTAATATGATTAAGAGAAACTTTTACAAGTTTGGAAATACATTGTTCATTTCATACTTAAAATATTGTGCTATTTTTCAAACCCCCATGTATATAGGCTAAAACTAAGAATAATTATAATATACTTCTTGTATTATAAGATAACAAAAAAAATCCTATCCAAATCTAATTATTTTCTAATTGGTTGATCAAAACATTTATTAATCAGTTCTAAGATATTCAAAGAGAAGAATGAATCGACTAAATTTATTTACGGACTTTCAATTATATCATAAATAGATTATGGTATTGTAATCAATTTTGTAGGCAAAACTTGATTAAGGTTTAGTCTTGATGGAAAGCGTATTGGTAATGTTAACATTAATAATATGTTTTACACCAAGGCTAATAGTTTGTGATATTTAGAATATTAGCCAATATTTATGGTGCTCCGAACACTCAAGTCATAGTTTGTAATATTGCAACATTTTTGTCCGTCAAAAAAAAAAATTATTACGGCATAATTTACCTAAAAGATTATATTCTCTAATAAATAGTGGTACATGCCTAAGTGGAAGATGAATAGATTTTTTTTTTTTTTTTTTTTTTTGGTGTTTGCACCCGGTTCACCCTTTGGGCTACATCCGGATCGAGGTCAAGTTCGGGGTGGTTAGGTTCCATTCCTCTCCCAAGGGTGTTGCGGGGATTCGAACACAGGTCCGTCCTACTAAAGCCAGTCCCCATCACCACTGGACCAACACTTACTTGGTAACGATGAATAGATGAAAGCTTTCAAAGTAGGCGTTAGTTTGTTAAAATTTAGGAAGTGAAAAGACCTAGTATAACCAACTGTAAAAAGGAAAAATGGAGTAACAAAAACGTTAATAATGACTTTTCACCAACACTGACAAGAGAGCAATCCAAACTTATAATATATTGCACTTATATTTTCCTTCTAATCCTTCAATACTTCTATATATTATTGGATAAGAATCACATAATGAGGTGTAAGAAACTACAAATGATCCGACTCTTGATTTATTCATCCCTCAATTTTGACCAATATATCTCAAACTCTTATTTCATACGTGTAAATATATCTTAAGGATAAGTAATAAGTTTAATATAACTTTCAATCTTTCATAATTTATTTCATAAGATCTTTTATGGTAATTTTCTCGCGTGTATATGGAGAAAAGAATCAATATATGATATCTTTAACAAACTTATAGATCATGGCATTTGTTTTAGAGAATAGAAAATGTCATTTCTAGTTGAAAAGAAAAAGCTCATGTCATGAAAGATTCCGATGGCAATTATGTTTCCAAATCGATCTTATTTTATCTTTTCATTAGATCATGTATACCTAATTCTTAACAATTTAAAAACATTTTTTTTCAACTCTAGCAAAATTTTGCTATGATTGTCAACTTAAAGTTTCTACAATAGTGGTACGTAAGTGCCTCCTCCCCTCTTTATATTCTCACTTTTTTTCCATAAAATCCGAATTTTCAATTTAGGGGCAACCATCATCCTATTGAGTGACGAATTTGATGATAAGCTTTCTTTTTTTCTTTTGGCTATTAGTTTTTATATTATTGTTTCCAATAAATTTTCGTCTTTTTCTAATGAAGAGTTTTTCAGATTACATATATCGGGTGATATTTATCCATATATTAGATTTTATCTTTGTTGATGTGAGAGTTTGAGACCTTATATTTTATTTTCTATCTGTATCTAAAGGGTAATTGGTGGATCGAAATTTGTACAAGTTTGCAACAGATGTCAATATTTGATTTACAATCACTTTAACTAAATTTAATTCTAACTCCAAACTACAAAATATCATGTCTAGTTAAGTTTTCACTTCTATTTAATATTGTATGATCTAGATTATAAAATCAATAAAATAATTTTAATATTTTTAAGAAAAAGGATGTGTATAGAATGCTTAATTATCAGATACAATGAATAACATCCTGCCAAACTGCGCAATCTTTGCATCACATAAATTAATTAAATAATTAAGAAATTTAATTTCTTCACAAGCTTAGATAAGGACAAACCCTTATAACAAGTCAACGCTGAAAAGACGTACCACAAAGGACAACTAGTTCAATTTTATAGTACTATTCCTTTTGAAAAAAGCTAAATTTGGTGTACTCCCTTTTCCCTTAGATCAGAATGATAGCTTATATGGCTACATGTTGATAACTTATCTAACCACTTGACAAATATTATTAATTATATTAAACAAATATCTTATGAATAAGTTATAGTTTTAATAGTAGTAGATTATGTCAAATGGGTAAGATCACAACATGCTAAGACAGCTAGCACATGTATTTATAATTTTAGTTAGATTTCAGTACAGAACTAGGGGAATAATTTCTCAGCACATTACTGAATGATCATTAGATTAAGGAAAAATAAGAAAAGTGGATGGCAATTTATTTCAGGCCGGTACGATTTTGTCTTTATGTTAGTACATGTATTATTGTAGAAAGAGAAACAAGGACGACTTTTATTTTGGATGAACTCATGAAAGTCAGAAATTACTTAAGGTGTTACTATATATACTTATAATATGTTTGAATTGTTGATTAAAGTCTCGTACTTTTACATCGAGAGAAACTGAATTGAAATTAACTAAGGTAGTGTTTGGGAACCCGGATTTCATTTTAATTATTGTATTCTAATTCTAAAATTTGAAATCATGTATTTGAATTTCAATTCCAATCTCTCAAACTTGTTTGGGGAACATGGGAATTGAATTCCAATATTTCAAATCTATGTATGTGTTTGGAAAACATTGGAATTGAATTCCGGAATTCTAATTTCATGCTATTGTTTGGATAATCTTGTAATTGCATTCAACAAAAAATATTAAATCCTTAGCAAATAAAAGGCATTTGACATTGCAACAATCCAAAATTGTTATAACAAAAGTTATCTCAACATCGAGAGCAACATTTAAGAGTAGTATTTGATAAAGTAATGGAAAAAACCTACAATGACATGAAAGTCAGTCAAACTACTCAGCAAGGCACAAGAGTACCCAATCAAGTTTCTCATCCTCCGGTAGCTCCTTCAACATTAGAAATTCGTCGGGATTACCATTCATAAACCTTTTTACTGCCCTCATAATCTGATTCCTAGAAATGCCATATACTTCAGACACAACGGTATATATCTCTTGACAAGTGGGTTTCGTGGTGTCGTTCATTTTGCTTTGCACATATTCTCTGAAGGACTCGGCAAAACTGTTGACCGCATCAGCTACACTATCTTTTTTGCGCTTGCGAGAGCCCGAAACAGTTGGATCCTTGGATGAGCTCTTTCCTTCACTTATCATTTCCTCCTCCATGGCGTCCGCTGCCTCATCATGTTGTTCTGACCCATCCCCAACAGCTCTATCTGCACCGAATAGAGTGCATATATCTTCCCAATTCTCTATGCACTTGTTGCGATAAGGGGCTGCATTTTTGTTGTCCTGAAAATGATAGTAGAACATTATTGCACAAGAAAACATGATGAGGCATACTACTGCAGAATAGATAAAGAAAGATGCCAGTGGGAAGAGAAAGTCTTTGAGACTCATGTGCTTTATACTGCTCAAATGACCTCCTAGGAAGGGAAAACATCACAAGTATACTTACTTTATGTGCTTACAAAACAGAAAGTAACACCAGAATTTTTCAGCAGATATCTCCCTTTTTTTTACCCTCCTTTTTCTGGTTTCATTCTCCTAGGTTGTACTTGCTTGCTAGCTATTTTGTCATGGAAACTGCCACCATTGTAGGTTCTGCAGAATCATCTGACAGTTCAGAGAACAATTTTTACAGTAGAAAAAACTCATTCCATCATTCTCCACCTCAAAATGATCATGTTATTAGTATTCAATATTTTACTAATATATGGTCAAAAACTTTGGAAAAATGTTTGAGTAAGTCTTAGGGTTGCCAGCCCTCCACATTAGAATATAATATTGATATGTATGTAATAAATGAAAGGAGAAGTGATATAAAAATAATATTTTAATGTATTGTTAATCAATGAAAATTCAATAATAAGAAGGTTGACAACCCTTAGGGTCACTCTATCAATCTGCCAAAATTTTTAGATTATCAAGCATATACCGCAAAAGTGATGCATCTAATTTAAAATATATTCATGTGGGATCTTGTTATATTCGTCTTAATATGTACTTTTTTATAATTTTTATAAATACAAAATTAGAAAAATATGTACATGTGAAACATGAAAGTATAACATGTAAGAAAAACGGAGTAAATATCAAAAAGTACGTTATAATTTTAACACAATACTTGATTATAGTTACACGATTATAATTTTCGAACTCAAACTAGATTTTAAGCTAGGTTGAAGTTAGAAAATTTGAGCAATAACACTTGATACGAAGTTCAAGTGAATGAACTGATCATCATCATCACCCTTAGGCGCTATTATGCGAGGATGCATGGTGTAATAAGCTTCTATAATTCCAAATTTCCAATGTAATGAGGATATTATTGCACGTTAAGTCATCAATGTTTGGCCATAACTCTTTAATTTAATTGCATCCCTAGTTCACCAAAAAAAAAAAAAGTCATCAATGTTTAGTAGGTTCGACCAGATTATGTAGCAAGAATATTAGAAGCGATATTGTCAAAAAGATGAATGTGATATCATATCTTGACTAAATAACACTGTCGAAATTCTTTCGTGAGGTTAGATTCTTTACGTTACTTAATTCTTCTGGTTTTTAGTAATTTGGATTTTTTAAATAAGAATAATACAAACTTTTTTTGTCCGTTCTCTCGCAATAATACAAACTTTTGATTTTTTTTAATAATACAAACTTTTGATCAAAAATCCTCCAATAGGGCAATACCGATTGTTGTAGGAGGTAACAAACTGAGATGGTTCAGGTGGGGGGTTGGGGGAGGAGGGAGAAAGAAGAAATATTATTTTGTAATTTTTTTGACCTGTTTGATAGGTTACAAGTCAACTTGACCTACTGGAGGAATTTTGATGTAAAGTTTTTATTATTGAAAAATAATCAAAAGTTTGTATTATTGCGAGAAAACGGACAAATTTTTTTTATTATTGTAGTTAAAAATCCTTAATTGGTGAAATTGTGGTTTGAATTGAGGATAATTTTATAAGATTATAAATAAAATAAAATAAAAACTAGAGTGCTGTTATGGTGAGGGAAAAATCTTGTTAGAGATATTTGTAATGATATGTTAGAACTTTTTTATAATATAATAGATCAGTTATTGTAAGAGAATAAGAGATACTTATCCAAAATTTGGTCTACAGTGAGATAAAATATTTGCATGATATGTAGGAGTATTATATATATGACAGAGATGAAAGATTATATTATGTAGTAAATAACATTTTAAAAAAAATCTAGGAAGTAAAAAATTGAAGGATTACCTAGTGAAAAATTTCCATTTCCTTTCAACGAAACCACATAAAAAGGTGATGTTGATTAAGTTCTGTATCAATTTGTAATTAACAATACTACATTGCTCGTTAAGGATATCTTAATTTCTGAATTTCGATGGTTTCTTGTAGGGTTTCCAAACCTCAAAGGTAATTCGATAAAATTCCTTATTAAAATTATAATGTTGCTCCATCAGTTCTTTTTAGTTCTTTACATTTACCTTATATTTGGAAATCTAAGTCATTAAATTTTGACCATATTATTTGACAAATTTATTAATAAAAAATAACCATCATATGACACAATTAATTAATATTGTGTACATTTGAGATATAAAAAACGAAAAGACAATAATTAGACAAATTTTGATCACAATAATCCAAAAAGACAATAATTAAGATTAGATTTTAGTAGGTTTTAGGGTTTAGTTAATTAGGATAATTAGAGTTTAATTAGGGGTTAATTAGGGTTAAGACTAACAGGGTTAACCGTCATTAGTCATTAAGAGCATTTGGGTGTATTATTATGAAATTTAGGGGTATCTCGTGTATTTAAAAAAGTTGGGGGTCGTAACTCATGAATTTTTTGAAAACTCGAGAATATATGGTGAAAAAACGGTATAATAAACTTAACATTAGTCAGTTGGTAATACCCTTTTTTTTTCCTCTCTCCCCTCTCTCCTCTCTACTTTCAAAAACCCTAGCCTCCATTGTTGATTTTTAAAGGGGCTTCCATCGGTTTTTACCGTTGGAAAGCCCCCACCTTTGCTTTTTTATTTGTTTTTAGGTTTCCAATAACGATTTCTCCCTCGAAAGACAGGGTTTTCGATCTCCTTCGTAAGAAAAGGTTTTTCGATCTCCTTCGAAAGACAAGGTTTTTCGACCTCCTTCGAAAGACAGGGTTTTTCTCCTCTTTTAGAGAGAAAATTTCTACAGGTTACAATCAGGGATACTAGATCTAATGGATTGCCGTGAAATTATTTTGTTGGTGAAGAATTATGCGGGATCACAAAGGTCATCAATTTTTCGAATACGGTCAGATGAATCCGATGGAAATCATCCTCACGACTACAAGGGATCGTTAGATTGTCTCTCCAACAAGGCTGTATTTTCCAGCGATATAAGCGGGAGATGTTCCACATTGCAAGATTTGTTTGACGATCGTAGTTTTTATGAAGGAAATTTTTGTTTGATTCAACTTATGTATTTGTTTGATTCGATTGCTTATGTAGATGTCGTATGACTTTTTTATTAATGAATTAATTTTACTATTCAAAAAAAAAAACTTAACATTAGTCAAACTCATTTAAAAAAACATTAGTCAAACTTGTTCAAATCATATATGTTTTCAAAACTAATAATAAAAGTAAAAACTAGAAAGCATTATTATTTTCAATTTTGTTTTTTTTTTAAAAAAAACTGAAAACAAGAAATAGAATATGATAATGAATATGGTGGCCCTAGCTTAATATGAAATGGAAATAATAGTCAATAGTGTGCTCAAAGACGAACTCCATGACGTGTTTAGTTCCAAATACAACTATTAGGTATAAGAGCATAGTGGAAACTTAACAAAATTGATAAATTAATAAGTCATCTGTCCCGGCCATAATATAATATTGAGTTCGTATTGTGTCGGACTCGTCCGACACAATATTCTCGTCGGACGACTTCAGGTAGTCTTCATTTTTTTTCAGTTAGTCTTCTTTTTTTTTTTCAGTTGGTTTCAATTTTTTTTCAGTTAGTCTTAATTTTTTTCAGTCAGTCTTCATTTTTTTTTCAGTTAGTCTAAATAAAAGTAAGTTACCTTTAAATGAAAGTAACTTAGGTCTAAATGAAAGTAACTTAGGTCTAAATGAAAGTAACTTAGGTCTAACTGAAAGTAACTTAGGTCTAACTGAAAGTAACTTAGGATCTAACTGAAAGTAACTTAGGTCTAAATGAAAGTAAGTTACCTCTAAATGAAAGTAACTTAGGTCTAAATGAAAGTAACTTAGGTCTAACTGACAGTAACTTAGGTCTAACTGAAAGTAACTTAGGTCTACATGAAAGTAAGTTAAGTCTAAATAAAAGTATCTTAGGTCTAAATGAAAGTAACTTAGGTCTAAATAAAAGTAAGTTAGGTCTAAATGAAAGTAACTTGGATTCTTAGTTTTATTATTCTTTCATTTAACAACTAACAACTAATATTAAAAAAAAAAAATACTAACCTCTTCCTCTCACTTTCTCCTTCTTCTTCATTCCTCTTAGCTGATTTTTTCCTCACTTCATATGAGAAATCATCTTAGTAGAACTAATATGAAATCACCACAGATATCTAGTTGGGGTTGGAGAAGACCATGGTGGTGTTTGTGTATTATTTTTTCTCAAAAATACATATTAGTCTTCGTCGGCGAAGTAAGAAGGACAATCATCATCTTCTGCTAAAACAAACACTGAGAAATCGTCATCTTCTGTTAAGCTTGGTCTTCAACCTCGCCATAGTCGATTGACGTTGTTGATGTCGGCGAAGTACGTAAGAAGGACAATCAGAACTTGCCGTCCGACGGAAAGTATTGGGTCAGACGGTTTGACCCAATACTTTCACTATAATATTTACTTCATTTTTGTTGGGTCAAACTTTAAAATTTTTGACCGAATATTCTCATTTATATATAAAAAAAAACATATTCATGCGGGATCGTGTTATATTCGTCTCAATGTGTATTGTCAGAATATCAACATTTTATATTTTTTTATTAATACGGAATTGAAGATATTACAGGTCAAAATTACGTCTTGAAGATTATGTAAAAAAAAACAAGCACTGTATTATGGAGGGAGGGAATATGATTATAAAGCTTATCGTGGGTTGAAAATTTTGTAGTAATTAATTACTCCCTCCGTCCCATAATATAGTGTTTGTTTCTTTTTTCACGGTCTCCAAAACGTAACTTTGACCTTTAATATCTTCAATTCCTTATTAATAAAAAATATAAAAATTTGATATTATGAAACTACACATTGAGACGAATCTAACAAGATCCTACATGAATATGTTTTTTTTATATATACAAATGAGAATATTCGGTCAAAGATTTTAAAGTTTGACCACCAAAAATGAAATAGGCACTATATTATGGGACGGAGGGAGTAGAACAATGACAATTGCAATGACATCTGTAAATATTTATTACCGTAATGTTTGATGTCAGAACCAATTAAGAAAACTGAGTCCAAATTTCTCAAATTAACAATTCTGATAGTAGAATATTCTTGCAGAAAGAAATTTATAACGTTATTGACCTCCTTTTAAAGTGTCAACAAATTGTCGAAAAATGTAATTTTCAGCCTTCCTCAATCTTAAATTCTAACTTCCCACTTTGCAGATTTTGCCTTGCAGGTTACGCTATGAACTTTAGAAGTTACTATTGTCTTTAGACTTGGACAATCTTTTGTGGTTATTATATTACACGTGGAAGGGATATATACAAGACACGTCAATAATAAATGAAAAAAATTGTTGCTTTTCTACCTAGAAATCTAGCAATCCGACTTGTGTGGACCCGGTTCACACTAAAAATAGCGTGGACCAGGCCCAGGCACATTACTCTATATCATTTTAATATACACTATATCACTTAAACATACACTATATCATTGTAACATACACTATATCATTTTAACACACACTAAATCACTTTAACATACACTATATCACTTTAACATACACTATATCATTGTAACATACACTATATCACTTTAACACACACTATATCACTTTAACACACACTATATCATTTTAACATACACTATATCATTATAACATACACTATATCACTTCAACATGCACTATATCACTTTAACATACACTATATCACTGTAACATACATTATATCATTTTAATATACACTTTTTTTTTTGAAAGATCATTTTAATATACACTATATCATTTTAACATACACTATATCATATCAATATACACTATATTATTTCAACATACACTATATCATTTTAACATACACTATATCATTTTAACATACACTATCATAAACTCACGTGATATGGATTGGGTGCACACTAATTAGTGTGCACCGGGTTCATATTAGTTTTTTTATTGCTACATACTCCGGTTTACTTGCCCAAATTGTTTTTATCATGTTTGGTAAATTTATACTTCCTCCGATCCGTAACAAAATAGATATTATACTTTTTAAATGTAACAAAATAGATGTTACATTTCTTTTTTAGGCAACAATCTCTCTCTTATCACATGGATTCCCTTTTTTCTTTCTTTCTGTCTATCTCTCTCCTCTTTAAAAAAAATTGTCTAAAAAAGTGTGTTTTTGAAAATGTAACATCTATATTATTACGGAGGAAATAAGTTTTTTTCTTAAAAGTTTCATAAGAAAACCAGCAAAATACTCCACTCAATCAACCATCGAGCTACCACTTCATTCTCATTTATAGGATCTCAATCAACCATTAAGCTACCACTTAATTCTCATTTACAGGATGTTATTGATTTTCATGTCAAATTTTTTTTATTTCATACTCCTTGTATGCTTTTAAATATATTAAGGAGGTTGCAAAGTTAGAGAAAAAGTAAGTTGAGTGAGTACGTAATCAAAGTTAGATTGAAAACATTTATGAATGGAGCAAAAATTTGAAGCTATAAGACACTGGAACTCTGGGAGTTATCTGTATATGAATAGTTTTATCGAACTTTTATGTTATGTACGTACTATACATGGAAAGTGCAAGTCTTTGTACTCTTGTTTATAAAGATCACCTTTACTATGAAAAAATTGGGAAAAAAAAAAGTTGTGTACACTTGAGGAGTGTCGTGTGGAGCAGTGGAGGAGTGGTTTTGCTCCCATTTTCGAATCTCCGATGATCTTCGTTTTTTTTAATAGGAATAAACCTTGACAAGTTAGGAAGAAGTGTACTTAATTACGTTCCTATTAAGTTACTATGTATTCTGATACAGTAGAAAAGTCCTATCAATTCTTTGACTCACTCTCTTTTAACTTAAAAGAAATTAGGAAAAAGCTTAATGCAGCTCTAAGGGCTAATATAAGAAGCTAAAAAAGGAAAAAAAAAGCATTAGCTGATCATTTATTATATAGATTAATGCAAACTTTTTTAATAAATTGACAACTAATTTTCATTTTAAGCAATATATTTATGTCTTATATGCAGCCCTTAGGACTGTATATAGCATAACCCAAGAAATTACAATAAAATTTCACACTATACTAGTCCTTTTAATTTAGATTTCATATAACATTGTGATCAAAGTTTTTGAGGGGTCTTCCTAAACTTCACCCAAATAGATATTTACCGGCTTATAATATTGATGAAAACAAATAAAAAAAATTCTCTTTTTCTTTCCATCCTAGCTAGAGCTTCATGTGAACTTAATTGTATAAAATATGAAGTATGTTTTTAAAACTAACAACTGAAAAACAAAAAAGACTCTAATTTTCACTCTCTTTTTTTTCAAAAGAAGATTGAAAAACGAGAATTAGAAAATGAGGCAAATAGGCTTGCCCTAGCTTAATAGGAAACGAAAAGAGTAATTATGAAAGACGAACCCCATGACGTTTTGCAATAGCCCATAGAAACAAAAAAAGCTTAACATGGGCTGAAATATTGTACTCCATCCGTCCCAAAATATAGTTCCCATTTCTTTTTGCAGTCTCCGAGACGTATCTTTGACCTATTATATCTTCTATTTCGTATTAGTAAAAAATATATAAAATTGATATTATGAATGTACACGTTGAGACGAATCCAACAAGACCCCACATAAATATGTTTTTTTGTATACATTAATGAGAATATTTGGTCAAAGATTTTAAATTTTGACTCCCAAAATAGAAATGGGAACTATATTTTGGGACGGAGGGAGTAGTAACTAACTAAAACAATGACAATTACAATGACGTTCTATAAATGTTTATTACCGTAATGTACTATGTCAAAACCTAATTAAGAGAAGTGAGTCCAAATTTCTCAAATATAAATTGTATTGAGTGGAATATTCTTGCTAGAAAGAAAATTTTGATAGACTGGTCATGTAAACTATATTGATTGACCTCCTTTTAAAGGGTCAACAGATTGTCGAAAAGTGTAATTTTGAGGCTTCCTCAATCTTTAATTCTAACTTCCCACTTTGTAGATTTTGCCTTGGCATGTACGCTATGAGCTTAACAAGTTAATATTGTCTTTACACGCGGAAGAAAGGATGTATACAAGACACGTCAAAAATAGAGATAAAAATTGTCTCTTTTCTACCTAGGAATTAGCAATAATCTTAGTCAATTCCTAGATACTCCAGTTTACTTGCCTAATATTGTAATGTACTCCCTCCGTCAGTCCGTCTCATAATATAGTGCCTATTTCATTTTTGGTGGGTCAAATTTTAAAATATTTGACCGAAAATTCTCATTTATATATTAAAAAAAACATATTCATGTGGGATCTTGTTAGATTCGTCTCAATGTGTAGTTTCATAATATTAACTTTTTATATTTTTTATTAATACAAAATTGAAGATATTAAAGGTCAAAGTTACGTCTTGGAGACCGCGTAAAAAAGAAACAAGCACTATATTATGGGACGGAGGGAGTAATTGGAGAGAAATAAAGAGAAAGAAAAAGCAAAAATAAAAAGTATTGCAAGTAATTAATTATTTTCCTAAAGTGTTGCCGGTAAAAAAAACCCCGAAGAAAATACAATATTCTTGGGCCAATTTTTAATATCGTTTAATTGGGTGCATTTTTAAAATCTATCATCTCAATATCAATCATATTGTGCTATCTGGACTTTGAATTATTGAAAGAAGGACGACAAATTTTGAAATTATAAAAAGAGTGGTGAAACTTTAGATTATTCTCGACAAATTTTTCTACACTCAAAGATTTTTATATCCGTCCATCATATACATTTAGTGGTTTTACAATTCTGCATACTTTGTGCAGAATATAAAAGTTTGGAAGCACAAAGCATAGAATTAGATATTTAATTAATAAATATCTAAAATATCTTTTCTTTAAGTGAAAGTATTGGGTCAGACCGTCTGACGTATTGTTTACCGTCAGACGGGCTGAGCCTAATACATCTTCTCTCATTGATACATCACCTTTCCTTCCATCAGTAGTGCGCTCGAAGTTTAGCAACCCTTTGTCCATCGTCTAAAAGACCCAAAATCTGCAAACACCAACCTCATAAACAGATTTTGATCAAAATCGAAGTTTTGATCGATGGAAGTTACCTAGATTTTGGCCAAAGTAAACTGCAAAAAGACCCAGATTAAACAGATACAAATTCTGTTAAAAAAAGCCAAAAGATTAAAAAAAATCAAAGCAAACCAACCTCATAAAAACTCAAATGAAAGCCAAAAATAATTCACACTCTCCAGGTCTGGGAGTAATATGAAAGAACGAAATATCGCGACAAACACCAACGTAAATCGACGAGATACAACACGAAATTCGATGAATTTGATTTCCGGAAGCAATGATTGAGATGAAAGGGAAATGATATCAAATGCAGTGCCACTTCTAGAAGGACCTGGATCTAATAAAGAAGAAAAAAATATCAGTTAAGAGGAATGAAGAAGAAGAGAAAGTGAGAGAAAGCATAGGTTAGTGTTTTGTTTTTCAGTTGGACTTTGTTTTGTTTCAGTTGGACTTTGTTTTGTTTCAGTTGGACTTTGTTTTCTTTCAGTTGAACCTTCTTTTCTTTCAGTTAGACTTTCTTTTCTTTCAGTTAGACTTTGTTTTCTTTAAGTTAGACTTTGTTTTCTTTCAGTTGGACTTTCTTTTCTTTCAGTTGGACTTTCTTTTCTTTCAGTTGGACCAACTGAAAGAAATAATGGACTAACTGAAACAAAATGAAGACTACCTGAAGAAAAATGTAGACGACCTGAAAAAGAATAAAGACCAACTGAAACCCAAGTAAGTCTAACTGAAGCACAAAAATCCACTGAAAAACCAAGAAGACTAACTGAAAAAAAATGAAAGACTACCTGAAAAAAAATTGGAACCACCTGAAAAAAAATGAAGACTACCTGAAAAAAAATTGGAACCACCTGAAAGTCGTCCGACCAAGATTATGGTCGGACGAGTCCGACACAATACGTTTTCTTTCTTTAAATGCTGACAATTCAAATTTGTATTCGTATTCTTTTTTTCCTAGATGGATTATATTCTTATTCTAAATTATCTACACATAATAGAAAGTTTGAATGATGATATACTACTTTTCAGGAAACAAGAACTAAAAAGTATGTATGTGGCTCATGCAAGCATATGCTATTGAAGTTGAGTAACATCAATCCTAATAAGTAATACATAGGATTCTTTGGCAATTGATTGTTGCCGATTAACTTTTGGCTGATTTAATTAGTTTGTTTAACTGGTTGGAAGTATTAGTTATACCTATTTGCTTTTTAAGTTGGTTGCGTAAACGAGCTTTATGCAAAAGTGTTTGGTAAAATTAGTTGTAATTGTGACCTGTTTATTAAAAATTTGTGCACCAACAAACCAAAAGCCAAATTTAAAAGCTGTTGCATGCAACTTTTTCAGCTTGGCTTAATCAGCCAACCAAAAAACCAATAATCAAACACGTTTTTTGACTGTTTGACCTAATTAAAAAATCAAAAGCCAATAAAAAAGCCATTTAGCAAACATGATTATAATAAGTGATACATCAATCAATCAAGACAAAAATGGAAGAACATTCTTTGTTCTTTCCGAACATAAACTTTTTCCCTACGAAAGAATGGTATTGGTAGGTGCACGACCTCTATGGTAAATCTAGAGGTTTACATGAATGCCGACACCAAATTTCTTATTATAAAAACTTGCAAAAAAGAAAAAGTCAATAAAATATAGTCAACATCACCAATTTGCCAAAAACAATATTTAAAAAGGCACCGACATATTCCGTAACCAAAGATAAGATTGTTGAATTATGTTGTATTCTGTACTATGTTTCAAACCATTTACTTGGTAGAATGGACAGTTGGATGTTACAATGCAGAAACCGTTAATGACCAACCTTACCTAATATTCACATTGGTCAGAAAATTTAGTAGGCTCTTCCATACTTCTAAAAGGCAATTCTTCTTTTCAGCCAGACTCCGGCAGAAATGGAAGTGGCCTTTCAGAATCTAATCCCAACTATCCTTGCTTCGTCGGAAGGCCTTCTTTTGTGATAATTCTTTCTTGCCCTGCAGTCGTTTCTGCTCGGACTTTGCAGACCTTCAGCCGTAGGCAAGCGAAAGTTGAAGTCAGTGCCACATTGTAAAGAGACGTCAGATAAGTCTAATAGTGCTTAATGAAGGCAAATTAGTGAATAATACACAGTTGAGTGTACAAAAATGAGAAAATGAGGAATCCATACAACTGAGCTATTTTCTTCTTTTGCTCTTCTGTAGGAGGTGGTGGAACATATGCAGCAGCATCAATAATTGCCTGGAATATCAGAGAGAATAGGCATATAAGAAAATGTTAAGACACACAAGAATATAGTTGGAGCAAGTTGGACCCGAATCACGACAATTACTGGGGAGCATCTGAAAGAGAATATGTACAAGAAATAAGAAGGCAAGAAAAGGCCAAGAAACAATAGGTAGATACAATTTTACTCTTTAACGTATCAATTGAAGGACCCCAATAAAAATGACCAATGGTATATATACAAGAAGAAAAGCGCTTCATCTGTAGCTTACCCGACTCAATACGAAGTAATTCACAATATATCCTTATGCATGAAACATAGAAGAAAGGAAATATCCAATTCAAGTACCTGTAGTTTTGCGAGGGCGTCTTCGATGTTACCCCTGACAAGGAAAGAACAACAATACCAGTTATGTATAGAATGAACGGCTAAACAACGATTTGTTGGAAAAAAAAATTATAAAATCTTTTCAAGAAAACACTATGTAGCAAGGACTTTACTGTTGTGTCCGAGTCTTTGTGGAAGATATCACTATCTCTCCATCTTTGTTGATCCGATTCTTCTCCTGCTTAGCCAGAAGCACAATATGAGATTCACCAAGGAAATAACAATTATTGTTGAGGGTTACCAGGTACATGGAATGGCACAAATGCCACATTTTTATGAAAAAAGCAAAGCTGTTGAGAAACCAAGGGCTGTTTCTCTTTTTGTCCATCTACTGATCAATTGAGCATATCTCATTCCTCTATTCACCAATTATGTTCAAAAGGTTTACATGTTGATATTAGTCCCTACGCAAACGCCACTTTCCTCTTTGAGAAAGTGGGTCAAACATATCACTCGGGAGTAATCAGGAGAGTGTCAAAGAGCACGAAATCGGAGAGAATGAGGAGGCAAGAAGCAAACCAATTGTATAATCTTGTCTCTGACTCTTTCACTAAGCCAAGTTGCATTTTTTACATTGAAGCGCATGTCTACCTTAGTATTCACTGCATAAAAAGGAAAGAGTTATGTAAACTAGGAGAGCAGCTCAAAATGTACAATACTAAAAACAAAAAAGGAACTGAACAAACCTTTGTTAACATTTTGACCTCCAGGCCCTCCACTCCTTGCAAAACTCACACTCACATGCTCTACAAATGCACAATAATTAATTAATACTGTTCAACCATAAGCATAGAGATGATAGTACATGAGTAATGTAAACTAATATGTGTCCGAAAGACTTTCTTATGATCAGGACATGCCCTCAAGTGAACTCACTGCTACAAAAAAATGTTGCAGCAAAAAAAGCTTATAATTTACAAGACTGTTCATTAATAAGCCCACAAATACAATTGTAAATAGCATACATTGCAGAAACTGAAAACGACAAACTTCAGGAAAAGCAGGAACTTCCAAAAGTATATTTGCTTCGCATTTAAATGAACAGAAATTGAGGAAATTATTAGATAAATCTCCGAACAAGTGCTTCGCGATAGTGGCACCAATCTCGTGGAGGGAGTATAAAGTGGACCCTTTATGTTCCCATCTGAGATTATATGCTCCCATGTATACCTAATGGCCTAATAGGTATTTGAGATACAGTTAAAACTTGGGAAATTTGGGACTAAAACCTATGTAGCATGGAAAGGGTTGGGCTTTTGAAAATGGGAACAATCATGGAATGAAAAACTTCAAGCTTCGTCCATATTTGGGGATTCCCCAATTCTTCTTAACCCCCATGGTTTTGATGAGGAATTGTGACCTCGTACTATCGTGTCTTGGCGGGGGGGTAACTGTATATTACGCCTGTTCTCTACTGCGAACATCAAGTAGAAGCAATAGTTACAGCACAATTTCCCAAAAGCATTTGTCTCATAGTTCAGTTAAAAATATAGGCAAACAACGACTAATCTACCTTCTGTAAGTTGCCATAGGAATGTATAGGTATGGGTTCTATTAAGCATAAAAAGTCAGTTCTGCAGAAAAACTGAGCCCTGACAAAAGGAGAAAAACCAGGTCATCCATGCTTACACGGAGGATTGCTCACAAACTCTTGTTCATTAACCCATGCATAGCGATAAGGCAGAACTACATGAAGTCCCAAGAATGAGCTTGGTTTGTTGATTAGCTAGCTAAGGCGCTAAAAAGATTCAGATGTTGGAATATAGAAATGTTTCCCAAAAGAGAGCCTCATGTCCCAGAGGTTACTATACTTCATAGCTTAATACAGTATGAGATCACGTGCAGAGTGTTATATATTCAATGAAAGTGAGATTTTCTTCTCAATGACCTAGAGTAGAGCTAGTACACATGCCAAAAGCTTGAAATGAAGAGCAAAAACTCTTATAGATGACCAACTTGCTTAACAATAACATATTGAAGTCCTGGAATCCCTTAGTTTCTAAAGTATGAGGTACAAGGTGAAGGCGCACACAACTCATAGGCAAAGCACACTTTATTTATTATTTTTTCTTTCTTACTTTGTGGTATTTGTTTCCTGTAAGACAGCCCAAATTTAGGTAAAAGTGATACTTGTACACAATAAGTGGCAAAGGAAAGTACTGAAAGATAAAAGCCTTTAGAAAAAGAAGAAAACAAGGATGGGATTATGGGAAAGGTAGGAAAAGATGAACCTAAAACTGATTTTTACTAATCAAAACTTATTTTTACCCAGTATTATTTTTTTAAGGGAAATGAACAGGCCCTTAGCTCACAAGTCACAATAGAACAAAAGGGAAAGAAAATAAGAGTAAAGCTAACCTAACCATTTTCCATATTACAATAAAGCATATTAATATTTGAAGTCTTGCTAAAAGAAATGATCATAAGTAATGGTAAGAATGTCAACTTTTTCATTATTTTACATAGCCTTTTTCGAAAAAATAGAAAAGGTAGAATTGCCATACAACTTGTACAGGACGAGAAAGAATAAAAGAAAGCAAGAATAGGGGCTGAATTCAAGAGGCAGAGAAATATGAAGAAGCAAGAATGAAAAAGTTGACAGAAGAAGACGTGAAGAGAGGGAAGGAGAGAGGCCGAAATGATACAAAGGAGAGAGAGACACACATTGAAAATAGAGAGATTGAAGTGGAAAAGATCCAGAAAGTGCCTAGATGTGCTCCTTGCCTAGCACTTTCAAACTAAGGCAGGGGTGATGGAGATGGGGGGAGAGTTCTTAGTGCTCCCCGTGCTGATCATCTGACACTTACTATTGCTGGTAAAGCTATATGGGGTTGAACAAAAGTGCCAAAATAGAGAACAGTGTGCATGAGACAAGAGGATAGAGGAAAGAGAACATTGCCAAGGGCGTATGATTCTTTGAGATGTGGCAATTCAAGGTGCATCTAGGAAAGAGGATAGTCGGGAAGTGGTTTTGCTATGAGTGTGTTAGTGTCACTTCTGAAGGTCTTTTTTATGACACTTTGTGTTTATAACCAGAAAAGCCATAGTAATACTTCGATGGACTATCAAAGCAAATAGTTCAGCAATTAGCTCTCAAATCTTTGCTATGGCTATTCAAGATCAACCACCTCATCTAGAAATGGCATATTATAGAAAAAAAAAAAAGAGATTGCACAGAAAACACACATTCTTTCTAGAAGTATATACTCAAATAGCTATAGGCTATAGCCATAACATATTAATCCAGCTATGTGCAAATTAGCTTAAAGACCAACCAATAATTACCCCCATTCATAAAAAAAAATCCAGTAAGCTCTTCTTATGCTTGTACCCACATATTATCAGTTGAAGAAATATAACTTAATAAAGATCAAACCTCATTAAAATAAACTCCAGCCTGTCTGCTCACAGAACGTCAACTTCAAAATTTCTGACAATAATTCTTGCTAAATTATTGAAACACATACTAATGGACATCATACTTTGATAGAAGCATCATTAAATACAAAAATAATCAATTTTAATCCACTTTGCAATCTCCAATTCTCAAGCAGCAATATCATCCGCAATTCAAGTACAAATTATTAAAATGAGAGCAAGAATATTTTCCTTGGGCAAAATAAAGATGGGTTACCAAGAGAGATCTTAGGAGGAGGAGGCTCGTTGGCGCCAGAAGAAGCACGCTCTTCAGCTTCCACAAGAAGCTGCTGGACCTGAGAGAGACGTGCTGACGCTTTCTTACGGCCTTCGCCATATTCTGAAGCCGCAGCACACCGGAAGCTGCCAATGCTGATTTTTCGGCAACCCGTGTAAGGCGAGCTTCTCAAAAATGCTAAGGCGACACATTTCGTTGATAATGCCCGAAAAGCCGACTGTGAAACTCCATTGAGGAGGATGTTGGTTGTCATTCTAATAGCTGCCATCTTCAAGAATGAATTTGAACTTTGAGCAATAGTGGATCCAGGTTTTCAGGGGTGAAGATATAGATGACTAAATCATCTGACCAAAATACAGTGCCAAAATTCCATTAACAAACAACTAATTCAAGAGGGGCAGCTTATGGTTTCATTATCACTAACTTACAACAAATTAAACATAAAAGTAAAACTTTTGAAAAGTAGAGATATTACTGTCAACATAACATTAATTTGTATCTCTTATCTTAAATGGACACTGGATCATACTTCTATGACTTCCCTCCACTTTCTTCCAAAAAAAAATCCAAACTTCCGATTTCGTCTTCCAATTTTAACATCTAAAGTTAAACACATTAGTAAATAACGATTACGAAAAATCCGCTTCCAGATATAGACTACCTAATTGACTAATTTCACCAAACAAGCCGAAAACTCCATCAACTATAATTAACCTTCAATTAATTCATAAAAATAACGTAAGATATTAAATGAGACAGGATCATAACTATAAACTACTTACTGATGTTATGATATAGGCAAGACAGTTCTCTTCATGGACTAAAATAATTTCTAATAAATCAATCAATCCAAAAAATCACAGCAATTCACTAATGCTATGTTTGGATAGCAAGATTTTATTTCAAATTCTGGATTTGGATGAAATCTATTGTTTGGATGGCATGGAATTTGAAATTATGGAATTTGTCCAAATTCTTATCAAAAGCCTATATTAGTAGAATTTCAAATTTAAGCTATTACCTTGTCATTTGAAATTCTCTTCTCATACATATCCCAACTCCATGAGTAAACCCACATTTTCTAATATTTATTTCTCTCTCCTTTAGTAAACCCACACTTTTTCTCTCTCCTCCATTAAACCTCTATTTCTCTCTCCTCTCGGCTCTATCAAACCCCCCTTTACAAAATAGTGATTAGGAATTGAAATACAAACTCTGAATTCCAGATTTCAATTCCATTATTTGAAATGAAATACAAGTTTCCAAACACTACCTAATTTCAATTCTTAAACTCAACAATTCAAGTTATTCAACAATTCATCATCCTAATTAATTCCTTTCTGTGGAACTTTCTCAATTCGAATAATTTAAATAATCGTGAAAATCACAAATTAACACTTGTACAAGAAAAAAAGCAGAGAATTTACATCTTACAATAACCGGCGGTCGAGCGGTGGCTGCGGCCTAACTGCTACTAGTTGGTCGCCGGGAAATGGCGAATGGAGCTGCTGAAATACAGGCTTCGGTTTTGGTCGGACAAATTAAGTAGTATATCGGATAATCCTATGTTTTACCCTATTAATAAGTCTTGTGTGAGACTGTCTTAATGTATACGCCCATATAACTTTGTTTCTTAAAGGTTAAAAGAGTCACTTTATTCTATGAGTTAAAATAGTCACTTTTAGATAATGGATCATGTATTTAAAGTAGTTACTTGTACAGTTGTACTATAAGTGAATATTTTAGGGACAATAAGTTACTCACGTCTTATCATAAATTATTGTAAATATTATACAATTAGAATGACTTGCACGTCAATCAATTAAATACATGCATTAAGATACGAAGGTTTCGTATTCCACAACAATGAAAGCTTTTTTTACCCTTTCGATCAAAGTCGTAGAGGAAGATCCAAGCTATACCAAGCCTTGAGGCTTTGTAGGATGAAGTACTTGTTTCCTTGAGTTCATCTCGCAACGAAGTTGGAACTTGTCCTGCAAAAAGGTCTTTCAAGGTGCCATGATTTTAGTCTTTTGATACGACACGGGCAGGAAATGGGTCGAGGGCAAGGATAATCTCGAATTGTCTACTTGAAGTGGGAGTACTTCCGTTTAGCTCTTCCTTGCTGGACAGTAGGAGCTTCTACCTTTATTTAATATGCATCATCTTATTTACACTGCATCTCTTTTTAACCCTATTATTAGATTGACTATTATATATTTTCTCGAGTGGAGCAAATACCCCTTACAACTCGCACCAATAGCAACACTGAGCGGTCATAGATTGATTGAAAAGTCATCTCGTCTATTTAGAATCTCCAACTTGTAAGATGTAGATAAACTTGATGATTTTGGAAACAATATTATAGATGCAAATATTCTTACATAAGTACTCTATGCAACCTGCATTTACTTATTGAAAATTCCATTAACTGATCTCAATTTTTTCTTTTTCACTTTTTGTCTGAAAATTTTATATGTACAATATAATATATGCTACAATGAGTAGTTTTATATCATTATTTTCTTTGTAATATCTCCAAAATCGTGCCTTTAATTATATTTTACAAGTTTCTGAATATCTGAGATATTACAAAAACATTACAGAAAATGACCTAAGAGGTTGCTAATTTATATGATTCTCAACTTATGGTGCAGTTGTTGGAGCTCCCTGCAACCACATAAAATAGCAATAGAATGTTTTTAACAAATTTTTCTCATTTTTATTAATTACTAGATTTTGATTCTCACGTTTGCTAATACACGGTTTTGACCATAAAATTTGTTTAAAACATTTATTAGTGAAAATTATTTGAAAAGATATTATTTGAATTGTAAAGTGAGCTTTCTAATAATCAAAAGTTTCTGGTAAAAGTTAGAAAATAGATAGTGTAAAATTTAACATTACAACTAATAAACAGTAGAGGTAGTTTACGCTAGAATGTGGTACTCTTAATGCAACTACATAAACTAGTAATAGTGCAAAAAATTGAAGACTTCAAATTGGCAGTGATGGTATAATTGAAGCCCATTTTAAAATCCAAAGGTTGATACTTTCTAAAAGTGGTAGTACATCGTTAAATTTCGAAAAACATAAATATAAGCTATAGATAAAAAGTCTTTACCTTATTGATAGAATATTAGTCTTGTTATATTTTTGAATCGGAAAAGCAAACTGACTCGATTATCTAATGTGATAAGAAAAACTTATTTATACAAACTTTTTTTGGGTTTTCTTTGAAGTTAAAAAGGTTGTATGAATCCATATCCATACATGGATTAACGAGTAACATCTACCAAACAGATAAGAGTAAACGGTATGGAGCACACAATAAGTAACTTAATTGAAGTCCCCCTCCTCATATATTTGGTGAAGAACGTTTCTTCGCACTTCAAATAGACACCCTCATCAAAATCGCATGCACTCACTAGTCTCGCGAACTTATGAGTTCATTTCTCCCTCTCGCGAACTATGCAAATGCCACACAATATAAATGTGTGGGCTTCCATACATTGCTCAAACCAAGACAATTTATACAAGTTTCACCATGGAAGGCGAATTGAAACTTTTTACTCTTACTCTAAAATAGCCAGTAGGGAAACGCCTGGCCTGCCATATAGAACTAGATAGCAGGATTGTCAGGGATTACGACAACATATTTTTATATATAGGTACATCAAGTAAATAACTGATATCGGCCAGCAAATCTCTTAAGCCCTTGTTCTTCCATGCGATCCACGATCTGCTGCCCTTTTCCCTGTCTGCTTTATACGAGCAGCATGATTTGCATTTGTTACGCCAGAGTTGTCCTCTTGATGCTGAACAGAAGGAAGTGCCCAACCTCCCCTGCTTGTTTGTCCAAAGCTACCAGGTTGTGGGTTACCTAGAGGTCACAGGATGAACTACATTTAGTACAAGGCACAGCTAAGTTGCCAGGGAAAAAAAAAAAGGCACAGCATAACACAACCACTGCTGCTCACTATAACCTATACGGTTAACAATAACATAACCATTCACTTATCAACTTCTGCCCATGTCAGCCAGAGTACCCAGACACAGAGCAAGTAGACTGTTCAGGGGACCAGTGCTGCTCACTATAGCCAAAGGACCACATCAACACCTGGAAATGGAAGTCCAACTTCTCATTTCATCTAGAACTTGTTTCAGGGTAAGGGAGTGGAGCCAAGGCCACAAACAATGTGAGCACCCCTAAGAGCTATGGGTAAAATTTAAATTAAGAAAAAGCTTTGTTTCATTAGTCTATTGACAGCTCAGAGCTTCCCTCTAACCAGTATGCACATAAAATCATAAACATACTACTACTAGTAAGATTATTTATTTGTTTTGGAACAAATTGATATCTTTATTTTTCTCTCACGCATTTACACAAACAGTTCGCCGGCATCAGGAATATAATCAGCTGAAATACAAATCCTTCTTCACTCACACCAAGTAGCGCATAGCGGGGACACCGGCGCTAAAGAGGGCCCTGCTGTGGTGCGACAAGAGGAGACACTCTTCTGAGTTGTCAACAGATATAGGTATATTGGTTGTCACAACTCACAACTCTGAATAAAACTTGTTCACTCCACATGCTCTGATGCACAGTAGCACGCAAACTTCCCTATCGCTAAGACAAGCAAAGAATAGCTCTTACCTTCATCCAACCTCAGCCTCCCACCAGTCAAATGCCTTCCAGCACTCCCCTCCCAGGCATTTTCGAAGCCAGCAAGCTCATCTGTAACCGATGCACATTAAGGAAAATATGTAAGTGATCGTCATTGTACTCCCGCAGATATATCTACTCTTGTAAGAATGTAGAATGTACCTTCATTAAGGTTATGCAGTGTCTGCCTTGTGTCCACTCTACCATCAGAATTAAGCTTCCTTGCAAGAGTATGGCCCTATACATGAAATAAACCATTATCCACAATACATTCTTCAAGGTAAAAAAAGAATTGACTAAAAACTATACCTTGTTATGGAGTCCCCTCGAGACCTTGTGATTTGCTTGACCAGTAGTGCTATCAGCTTCTTTGAACTCTTCAAATACCACCTACAAAGCAAACAGCAGTATATTGACATGCAGAAAACATGAAGTTACGCACAGCAATGCACAGAGAGGAACATCTATGGTTTTCAATCCCCTACTGAAAGCCAGGTACTTACTCCGTCGCTCCCTGCCCTTCGGGTGGTAGATTTAGTATAATATGCCCCATCAGCACCACCATATGATACAGATGAGCTCTGGAAAGTGTAGCATTGAGACTGAGAAGGAAACGCCGCATTGTTCATCCTATTGTTATATTCATTTCTGTACTGAATTTGCTTGTTTTTCCTACCTGTAACACATCACTCGTTACATTACAAAGACATAAGATAATATGCAAATAAATAAATAAAAACAAAGGAAGAAGTACCTTTACCATCTAATTCATCATCAGGGATCTCAACATGAGGCTCTTTGGCTAATCTAGAATGCTTTCTGGGATTCTCTTTCGTCTTCTCAGCACCTCCTTCTGCATGCTCTTCATCCGAATTCAACTCTTCGATAACAGGTCCCCTTCGTTTATTTGGCTGTGGCTCTTGCTGTTGTATAAACCCAGCTGGATGTGTATTAGTGAAAGGATTACCATTAGCACCAAAGAAGCCAGACTCAAACATGCTTCCAAATGGGCTTCCAAATGGACGAGTAAAGAAAGGATCATCAAATGGATCTCTTCCCCCAAACACACTTGACAACAAATTCTGATGGCCTCCCATACCACCGAATCCATTAAAGCCTGCAAAGGGGTCAAAGAAATTATCTCTGCCTCTCCCTCCCTGCATTTTCCTTTTGCCAATAACTCCTGGAAAGAGAGAAGTGAAATTTAACACTGAAGTGTCCTTCGATTAAGATGCAAATCAACGAAGTCATCTATGATAAAGCAGCAAATTAGAAGAGATATTGTAAAACATATTATTTAGTTGCAACACTTCCCCATCATGAATTCTTTGAAATTGTTGCAACATACCTTCCTTGGTATATATAGTTTCTCTCTCCACAACAAACACAAACCTTTCAATCTCCCTCCCCCCTCCCCCTCCCCCCTCTATCTCCCCCCCCCCTCTCCCTCTACCTCTACCTCTCTCTCTCCACTCCCCTCCTCTCTCCTCCCCTCCCCCTCTCTCTCTCTCCCCTCTCTCCTCCCCCTCCCCCCCCCTCTCTCTCTCCCTCCCCCCTCTTCTACATATGAGCACCTTTTCCATCACTATGCTATCTCTACCCTACCACATGGCTCTCCCAAACTACAATTCATAACCCCCATATTGCAACAAAACAGAGGAAGTAGAGAAACAAATTTCAGAGCATCATAGAAATACAGGGATCACCAGAAGAGGAACTATAGCCCTTCTTTATATTACGGCACACATATAAATAGCAGTACCAACATATCTGTTTAGAAAGCCCAAACTCCGATATTCAGATTATTTAGCTGAGAGAGTCCAAACAGTTACTAATGGGAAACTATGTTACAAAATGTAATCAGCTAACATGGGCATTGGTTACTTAAATGTCATAGATATCAACAATTCCTTTCTTTGAAAAACTTTAAGCACCAGGACTTTCATAACAACACCCAAGTCTATAGCAATTGCAGCACTAAATTTCAAATGTCTACCTTTGGTTAAACATTCGCACTCAGGAATTTGTAAAGTATCTATGATCACAGCAGATAGTCTTAACAAGATAAGTGAAACATGATCATCCTACTGCACCGGTAAACTACATAATGACTTGGAAGTTATTGTGACTGGAAGCTTTGCTTCTACATATTATCATAATTTCCAAATATTAATTGGGACTGGAAGATTTGCTTCTACATATAATCAGCTAACATGGGCTTTGCTTCTACATATAATCAGCTAAAATGGGCTTTGCTTCTACAAGGCTACCTATAGAGAAGGAGAGTGAATTGGAAATTGTAGAATTCAGATTATAAATTAAGCAAGTTCCACTGTCCACAAGCAGCATAAATATGAATGCGTTGATCAGCCACTATTTAAGCAGAAACCCAAATCATCATTCATAACTCTAGGGGTGAAGGAAAAACTATTCTAGAAGTCACTTGTGGACGCTATTCCACATAATTTAACTTAAAGTGACAATAATTCCCACTGCACACAAATGTTTGCATGAGTACAGCTATAGCATACAGTTTGACATGTCAAAAAGACTATTTTTGTAACCATGCGAGGATTGTCATCATAAACACAAGTCATTCATCAATATCAACAAAATATATATCTAATTAGCATTTGCTTCAAATTCTCTTTTGAAAACGATTATCTCATTCCTGTCCTTTCTCGACTACAGTTGTCAGCATTTCCCCCTTAATCTTCACTACCCTTCCACAATATTCACAATTAGAACAAAATTTACCAAGTCATATACATGTCTACAATTTCCATCATTGCACTAAAACAGAAAACAAGGCAGGTCGCCTACTCGCCTATATGACAGGACACCCATCCCAACCACGAAGAGAAGATATATAAGTTCATCAGCAATAACCAGATAACTCTAAAAGATAGCAAAGTATCAAATCCTACAGGAATAACATGCTCTCCAAGTTTCAACATATTTCACCTAATAGAGAGGCTAACAACTAGATATTAGTACATGCAAAGGCGCCTTTGGTTCTAGTGATATCATAGTAAACTCTGAAGAGTGTTCAACCATCAGATACAATTATTTTGTTAAGCATGATACATAGGTGCAAGGTGGTAAAGCTATTTACTTCCTAGAATTAAAGCACAACATAACTCATGCATCTTATAAACTAATAACACCGAAACAGCCGAAGAGCGAACAAGCTAACATCCTAGGGAAACTCCCTTGATCCAAAACCAAAATAATATGGTGCAAATAGAACTATCAAACCGAAAGGTTCACACAATTTTTGCAGATTTAGCCCTAAAGCAAAACACCAATATCCATAATCAAAAGCTCAAAGCAACTAACAATCAAACTAAAATAAACAGTTACGATATTACATGTCGCCAGAAAATGAGAAAACACTCGAGAATCATTCGCACCCGAAGCGAGAAAACAGAGAAATTTCGAATTCATTCATAAACATATTTGTGATGTATGAAGACGAAAAACATAAACAAAATTCAAGCAATATATGGTACAATTTCATGAACAGCATTAACAGTTTCTAATTCAATGATACAAACGATTATAATAGTAGACTAACATCAACAATCACAAAATTAAACATTAACAATCGCAAGAAGACAGGTATTATGAAAGAAAATCTTGTATAACATGAGATAGATGACTCACCTGATAATTGGAGGAAATTGACAAAAAAGATTGAGGCGAATTGAGAAGGAAAGAAAAACCCTAAGCTGCGATGCGAAGGATGATCAGAAATTTTGGGGAAATGAAGAAAGAAGAAGAAGATACTTGAAACGTCGAGACAAAAATATTCCTTATATTTAGGTTCTTTATTATTGAACCGTTCATCTCGCACTAGAATCTAGAGGGATTCTTTTGTGAAATTTTATTCATTAATAGATATAGATCAAATTGAAAAAAACTTAATTTTAAAGTATGTTAAAATTACGATCATTGAGTAGAAATACATTTTAATATATCCTCTTCTACATCGTTGTCTGATGCGGTATTTTATGAGGATGTCTAACGATCTGATTTAGTTTTGATGTAGAATTAGATTTTTATTCAACCGATTGTACGAGAAATACTGATCGTCGTTGCAATCTTGCACAAGATCCTATCAATAATCAACCTTCAACTAGAGTCATGATCCAAACCCTGCTAACACACAAATAAACCAAACTAATACATCCACTCCAAAGGAGGTGACAACAAAAGGAATAAAGGAGACTAAAGTCATCACTCATCACACAGATGATACTTATTGAAACTACGAAAGAACAAGAAAAAAGCAAGAAAATCAACTCGAAACTGTGAAAAGGAGAGAAAGAGGGGCTTACTATGGATGAAAACCTCCATCACATCCCCTCTATAGGGTTTTATGTGAAAAGAGGAGAGAGCGAGTGGAGATGAGAGAAGGGGATAATGGCTACGGAACTAGCCTTATATGTACGCAATGCGTGTGAACTAAGGGTGTTCATGGGTGGTTGACCACCCCGAAACAATATTTGGGTTTGGTAACCGAAAGTTTCAGTTAAATCTTTTTTGCGAACCGTAATCGTTTAGACCGGTTACCGCCTAAGCGGTTAACCATTTTCTCGATACGGATTATCGGTTAACCATTAACCGTTATTTAAGTTATATTATTATGTTTTACTTAATGTACATATATATTTTCAGTTTTTTTTGTGCATATATTTTAATATTATATATACTCTAATATAAAATGTATTATAAAGTTTGTAATAAATCAATTAGAAAACATAACCAACACTAAGAATTTACTTCATTTCCTAATTATAGTGTTTATATTAGTATTAGAGTTTCCAAATAATTACATACTTCCTCTAATTGTTGTAACTTAGCAACAAATATTAGAATTAATGTAATTGTTTGAAAATATTTCACAATCGTTCACTCCAAAATATTTCGGTAAACGTACCATCTATCGGTTCGGTAACCCTACCGTTAAAACTTTTTTTTGTCGGCACGGTAACCACCCATTTAGACCGATTTTTCGGTATTTCGGTTTTGATTTTTTATGAACACCCCTAATGTGAAGTGTCTAGTCCGTCTTTGCATTTTGCTTTTTAATCAGTTTAAATGTGGTACTTTATCTCCCTCCCCCCTCCCCTTTTTGTTTAAATGAATTAGTAAGTTATCTCCTTTTTTTTTTTTTCCTTTTTCTATTTTTTGATTTCCCCATGTGCTGTCATATACTCCCTCCGTCTTTTATTAGTTTACCCCTTTTAACTTTTCACATTTATCAATGTAAAACTTTGAGTAATAATATCGCTAATTATGTATTTGTAAAAATTATAAAAATTTAATAATATTTCAAAACTACATATTGAGACGAATCAAACAATATTACACATGATTATATTTTCCTTACATATAAAGTACAAATGATGGTCAAAGTAATAAAGATGAATAGTATTATAAATCAAAGTGGGTAAACTAATAAAAGACGGAGGTAGTATATTAGAAATTATATTGTACGAGCTACAACATGTTCCTAATTGTTACAATAGAAATATAAAAAAAATATAGAAGGGGTTCGAAAAAACAGTAAAAAAATGTGAGTATTTGTGTGATATAACTTATAACAATTATAATTATGAGTTTCTCGCATTTTATTCGGCTAAACTTATCTGAAATAAAGTTACTATACTTGATTAAATATGATAAATTTTGATTTTCAGTTTATATTTATACCTGACATTTTAAAGTGGAGAGCTTGTCCAAATTTATGAAGAATATTTCCAGCAATAAATAAACGGATATTTGACCATAGATCATCGTTATGGCCATGTACTCATGTTTAGGGAACAATAATATAAGTAGAGGGCTACTAATAATACTTCCTTCGTTTTTTTTTAATTATAACATTTGTATTTTCACACTTGGCGAGACACAATTTTGACCACTAGTGACTTTGGTTATGTATTTGTAAACCTTATGCAAATGAGATATTAAAGAAAAAAAAAACTACACGTTGAGTCTAATCCAATATCTATATGACTATGATTATCCTTGTGCATATATAAATTATCATATACAGTCAAAATGTAAACTGTAAATAGTAGAAAAGCTATAATATTGACATTACAAAAGAACACAAGAAGTATTAGAAAACATAGTACTATTTTTATCCCAATATAACATGGTTTCTAAGTACTTGTAGTGCTTTACATTTCTTTCCACCCTAGAATAATTACAATGGTTCCCTAAATGGAAATAATCCGACATTATTTTTCCTTTGCTTGGTTGATCCCAACTATCAAATAACCCGATATTGTTTTTTCTTTGACTGTCCACTATTTAAAAAAAATATACAATATAAATGTTTCACCTTCCCTTTTTAATAAAATAATATATCACTAACTCCTTAATATTTACGAGTACTTTTATATAAAATTTCAACATCTAACCCACAAACTAACTCTTTCTAGCACCCAAAAAAACTAAATTTATGTATACATTGTGCAAATGTTATTGTAGAGATCCTTCTGGAGTGAAGAAACCAATAATTTGAAGACCAAAGTTCATTATTGATCAAGCAAATTAATTTGAAATCAATATATATGTTAGTCATTATTTTTCTATTGTTTTAATAGGACAATTATTCTCAGTTCGCATGTGAATTATTGAAGGAGCAAATGAGCTCAGAAATGTGGAAGTTTATTGAGAGAGAAAGAAAGAGAAAGATAGAATTCTTACAAATGTAAAAGTTAGTAATAGACTTAACAGCTTGTCTATTTATAGAGTAGCATTCTAACTAACTAACTTTACTGAAATAAATACATATCTTTTACACCCCCTTCAAGCTGGACTGAGATACAAGTCCAAGCTTGGAACAAATAGCAGAATGTTGAGGAGATGCAAGAGCTTTTGTAAGAACATCAGCTAGCTGTTGCTTGGTTGAAATATGTGCAGTAGTAAGAATACCATCAGTCAAACTAACTGATTTTGTTAACACATATATACCTCATACCACTAATCATACAACATCTTCTAGTTCTGAATCACAATCCTTTGCTGTTAACTCTTGTCACATTGTTGAACCTAAGTACTATCATCAGGCTAAGAATGATCCTCATTGGATAGAAGCTATGAATAAAGAGCTTAAGGCTCTTGAAGAAAATGAGACTTGGGACTTAACTGTTTTACCAAGTGGAAAGAAAGCTATAGGTTCTAAGTGGGTTTATAAAACTAAACTTAAACCTGATGGAACCATAGAGAGACATAAGGCTAGATTATAATTAGTAGCTATTGGATATCAACAGGTAGAGGGTCAAGACTTCACTCAAACTTTTTCACCTGTTGCTAAGCTAGCAACTGTCAGAATTGTGATTGCTTTAGCTACTGTCCATAATTGGTCTTTATGTCAATTGGATGTAAATAACGCTTTCTTACATGATTTCTTGGATGAGGAGGTATATATGTTGCCACCAGCAGGTTATACTAAGTGTAACACCCCGACCCATAAGGAGTCAAGTATATCGTCACCAATGCGCATCCAGGGCCAACAACTGTCCTCAATAACCAACACAAGTTCTTCCGGCGCATTTTGTCCTCACTCACGCGCACCCTGAGAAACTTCCCAGGAGGTCACCCATCCCTGGACTACTACCAGCCAAGCACGCTTAACTGTGGAGTAACTAAGGAAATGAGCTCCCTAAAAGAAAGATGCATCTTGTTGTGAGGGGTATTACATACACCCCCACTTGAGAACAGCAACGCCCTCGTTGCGCCTGAGGACTCCACATATTCGGCCACAACGACTTGTGGGTCGCCCCAGCCTGGAAACTGATCGCCGGAAACTCCAGATATTCGGTCTAACGACCTCTGGGTCGTTCCATATGACAATGCAGCCCCAGAATCCTCCCCCACTAGGTGCTTGAGGACTCCCAATATTCGGCCTGACGACCTTAGGGTCGCCCCAACACGCGGTCGCAGGGTTGCTCTGATACCATTTGTAACACCCCGACCCATACGGAGTCAAGTATATCATCACCAATGCGCATCCAGGGCCAACAACTGTCCTCAATAACCAACACAAGTTCTTCCGGTGCATTTTGTCCTCACTCACGCGCACCCTGAGAAATTTCCCAGGAGGTCACCCATCCCTGAACTACTCCCAGCCAAGCACGCTTAACTGTGGAGTAACCAAGGAAATGAGTTCCCTAAAAGAAAGATGCATCTTGTTGGAATGAGTAGCCTGCTAAATCCCTTTGAAACAATCATGAGGGGTATTACATAATTTGTAACACCCCGACCCATACGGAGTCAAGTATATCATCACCAATGCGCATCTAGGGCCAACAACTGTCCTCAATAACCAACACAAGTTCTTCCGGCGCATTTTGTCCTCACTCACGCGCACCCTGAGAAACTTCCTAGGAGGTCACCCATCCCTGGACTACTCCCAGCCAAGCACGCTTAACTGTGGAGTAACCAAGGAAATGAGCTCCCTAAAAGAAAGATGCATCTTGTTGGAATGAGTAGCCTGTTAAATCCCTTTGAAACAATCATGAGGGGTATTACATAAACCTCCTGGGATGTTTCTCAGGGTGCGCGTGAGTGAGGACAAAATGCGCCGGAAGAACTTGTGTTGGTTATTGAGGACAGTTGTTGGCCCTGGATGCGCATGGATGACGATATACTTGACTCCGTATGGGTCGGGGTGTTACAAATGGTATCAGAGCAACCCAGCGACCGCGTGTTGGGGCGACCCTAAGGTCGTCAGGCCGAATATTAGGAGTCCTTAAGCGCCTAGTGGGGGAGGATTCTGGGACTGCATTGTCATATGGAACGACCTAGAGGTCGTTAGACCGAATATATGGAGTTTCCGGTGATCAGTTTCCAGGCTGGGGCGACCCATAGGTCATTGTGGCCGAATATGTGCAGTCCTCAGGCGCAACGAGGGCGTTGCTGTTCTCAAGTGGGGGTGTATGTAATACCCCTCATGATTGTTTCAAAGGGATTTAGCAGGCTACTCATTCCAACAAGATGCATCTTTCTTTTAGGGAGCTCATTTCCTTGGTTACTCCACAGTTAAGCGTGCTTGGCTAGGAGTAGTCCAAAATGGGTGACCTCCTGGGAAGTTTCTCAGGGTGCGCGTGAGTGAGGACAAAATGCGCCGGAAGAACTTGTGTTGGTTATTGAGGACAATTGTTGGCCCTGGATGCGCATTGGTGACGATATACTTGACTCCGTATGGGTCGGGGTGTTACACTAAGGCTCAAAAGGGAGAAGTTTGCAGACTTAAGAAGTCATTGTATGGCCTAAAACAAGCTTCTAGGCAGTGGAACAAGGAATTAACTAGATTCCTTCTGTCTATTGGTTTTCAACAGTCCAAGCAAGATTACTCTTTATTTACAAGAACAAAGCATGGTGAGTTCTTGGTGATATTGATATATGTAGATGACATGATGGTCACAGGGACTTCCTTGTTTCAAATTGATGAAGTAAAACAAGCTCTTGACTTAGCTTTTTTTTTACTATCAAAGATCTTGGTGAATTAAATTATTTTCTTGGAGTTAAAATCACAAGATCTAGTAAAGGTACTTTTATGTCTCTGAAAAAGTACATTAAAGACATTCTCACTGACACTGGCATGGAAGAATGTTTCCCTGTAAATGCTCCTCTCTCTACTGGGTTGAAATTGAGTACTGAAACTGGAGATCTCTTAGAAGAACCTGATGTTTATAGGAGATTAGTTGGGAGACTTTTATATCTTGGCATCACAAGACCAGATCTATCCTATGTTGTTCAACATCTAAGCCAGTTTATGCACACTCCTCGAGTTCCACACCTAAAGGCAGCTTTGCATGTTGTTAAGTACCTGAAGGGGACTTTAGACTATGGATTACATTATGCTGCAGACAGTACTCTCAATGTACATGCTTATAGTGACTCTGACTGGAGTTCATGCACATTCAGCAGCAGGTCACTAAGTGCATATGTTGTCTTCATTGGTTCTAATCTTGTTTCATGGAAAACCAAAAAGCAATCTTCAGTTAGCAAATCATCTACAGAGGCTGAGTATAGGAGTATGTCAAATGCCGCAAGTGAGTTAGTCCGGGTTCATGGTTTACTCACAGACTTGCAACTTTCAATCTCTCTGCCTATTACTTTGTATTGTGATAATACATCAGCAGAACACTTGGCTCTGATACCATGAAGGAGCAAATGAGCTCAGAAATGTGGAAGTTTATTGAGAGAGAAAGATAGAATTCTTACAAATGTAAAAGTTAGTAATAGACTTAACAGTTTGTCTATTTATAGAGTAGCATCCTAACTAACTCTAACTAACTAACTTTACTGAAATAAATACATATCTTTTAAGTGAAAGTATTGGGTCAGACCGTCTGACGAATTGTTTACCGTCAGACGGGCTGAGCCCAATACATCTTCTTACCGTCCCGCACTCTTTAACGCCAACAAGCAGAATATAACTTGAGAATCATAGAAGGCAATACTCGCACCAGGATGAAAAGGTCGCTAACAAGGAGAATTAGAAAAGGAAAGTGGATGAAAATTCCCCACATTGAGTACACGGCTATTCAGCCATACCTCCCCCCACCCCTTTCTTCTCTTCCTTATCCTTTGCAGCTACTGGTATTCTTTCTCTGTAGCTAAATCTGATTGTGACATAGTAGTAGTAAAGTTGTGCGAAAATGTGAGAAAATGTGCGAACGAGAGAGAGAAAGTTGTGAGATAGAGAATCTACCATGGTTGTTTTTATTAATTCCAAAAGTGGTGGAAGACATGGCCCTGAACTCAAATTAAGGATTCTTTCAGTTGAGAAATCTCCTTCAACTACTTGAGAAATGCTTGGGTATGAATGACATGGCCCTGAACTCGAGGTTAGTGTTTTGTTTTCTTTTCAGTTGGACTTTGTTTTCTTTTAGTTAGACTTTGTTTTCTTTCAGTTAGACTTTGTTTTCTTTCAGTTGGACTTTGTTTTCTTTCAGTTGGACTTTGTTTTTTTTCAGTTAGACTTTGTTTTGTTTCAGTTGGACTTTGTTTTCTTTCAGTTGGACTTTCTTTTCTTTCAGTTGGACTTTCTTTTCTTTCAGTTAGACTTTCTTTTCTTTCAGTTCTTTCAGTTAAACTTTCTTTTCTTTCAGTTAGACTTTCTTTTCTTTCAGTAATGGGCCAACTGAAAGAAATAATGGATTAACTGAAACAAAATGAAGACTACCTGAAGAAAAATGTAGACTACCTGAAAAAGAATAAAGACCAACTGAAACTCAAGTAAGTCTAACTGAAGCACAAAAAACCCACTGAAAAACAAAGAAGACTAATTGAAAACAAAATGAAGACTACCTGAAAAAAAATTGGAACCACCTGAAAAAAAATGAAGACTACCTGAAAAAAAATTGGAACCACCTGAAAGTCGTCCGACCAAGATTATGGTCGGACGAGTCCGACACAATACGTTCTCATCTTTTAATTATACTTTTAACAACAGCCAACAGGGTCATATTAGCAAAGTATGGATGTAGGATATGGCCAATAGTGATGTGCTAAAGTTCAGTTGAACGAAATATTAGTAATAAGCAAGACTCGAACACTAAAGTTGTGGTCATATGTTGGATATTTTTTGAGATTTAAACTTTCACTTGCATTTGTTAATGGGTTAGGAAAGTTACAAGACCATACGCTCTTTTAATTTGTTTTAACCTCTTGTGAAAACATTTAAGTATTACTTTAGTGTTCCAAAAAAGCTTGTGTATATATCTCGACAATTCTGCGTTATCAAGACAACGAAGAACGTAAATGGACAAATGCAAAGTCTTTCCACTTTGTCCTTAACTCCTTAAGTTATAGAAACCCAAAATAGTGACAGCATTCTTCTTCCAACTTGATCCTTGACCTTCTATCTAGTTCAAATCATTGACTTTCCATTTCTTTTTTCCTTGTCTGTATCTAAGGAAGAAAATGAAATGTTTTAATGATGGGTGATGCTAAAGGAGGAGCAAATATCTGCTCATAATTTATAGTATGAGAGTAAAGGTTTTATGGTCTGTTCTCTCCAGCTTATTTTCAGTTCATTTCATTTCAGTTCAGTTCAGTTTTGAACAATACTTTTACTCTCACATATCACTATTCATTTTAGTCAAGTTCAATTCATTTCAGTTCAGTTCAATTCAATCCAGTTCAGTTCAGTTGTTTTATGCTGAAGAGAACAGGACCTTAGTACATATACTATTATTAATAAAAAAATATAATATACGTTACATGTCAATGTTTGATTGTTAAACTAATTTTTAAGCCCGGGCTTTACCCCGGTCTCCAAGTATTTATGTTTTTCATTTATTAATTATTTGCTTTAAAATGGTTACACCAAATATCACCTAGTTTAGTGGTTACAATTTCAGTAAATAAGGTTAAAGTCATGTGATCAAATCTTATACGATGCATTTGTTACTTTTTTCATAGTATGTTACATGAAGTAGAACACACTAAGGAAACACTCCAACTTTATGACAAGAGGAATGAGTTGACCCCTACTTAAAAAAATGCTTTACAGGACGTATAAGGGATTTTGTAGACGTAAGAATCAATAAAACATATTAGTTCATGGTAAATGTATATAATTCTTACTCTAAGAGCTAAAAGGTTAGAAAATTCGAAACAAGTAAGACATCAACTTCATCTAATATTTTTTTTATCTATCGTATTACTATCTTTTTGTTTGATTTTTTTTTCACAATACCTAATGCTCACTTTGACGATTAATTTTTTAGTTACATACGAATACTAAAAAAAATTTTACAAACTTAATATGGTAAAAATTGATATGAATCCAATTAGATGGAACACAAACGCTCCAATTAAGAAGGGTTTGGAAGGAAAATATTGAAATTAGATAAGATCTAGAAAAGAAAATTAGAATGGATGATTAGTACAATATTTGATTTTGTTTCACTTTAAAAGCCTCACTACTTTCCTGCCCAAATTGCTCACTTTAAGCAGAATATAGTTGTAAATAAAAGTTCAAATAATCTTTTATCTCCAAGTCATAGAGTTATCGGTTCTTCATCATGATCAACTTGACTTTTAAATTTCAACTATTAAATTGCCTAATCACTTTAATGTCTAATCCAGTATTAATCTGATCACTATTCAGTTCTGTACCAATGCACTGACTAATTTATTCTTATTCGTTTGCCTAACTTTGAGAAAATTGCAAGGAAGATAATTTTATTTTTCCTAGTCATTTGCCATTTGATTATCATTCATATTTTTCACAAATCTCTATTATATTTAGGGCTTGTTCTCTTCGGCATAAAACAACTGAACTGAATTGAATTGAACTGAAATAAATAGTGATATGTGAGAGTAAAAGTATTGTCCAGAACTGAACTTGACGAAACCGAAAATAAGCTGGGGAGAACATGACCTAAGTCAAGGGGAGTTATGGTGTAGCCCAATGAAATGTCTTTTTTATCTTTAGATAAATATATATACTTAATTGGATATTCAGATTTTGTATAATCATATCATTTTCAAATTTAAAGATGGGTCAAAAATTCCAATAATAAACTAAATAAGCATTAACAAAATAACTTGACATAATGAGAAAAATGATTACTCAATAAAAAAAAATTACAAATTACATCTAAATGTTTATCTCAATTTCTAAAAACTTTATAAATTATAGTAGTTTGTATGCCAATAATTATAAATCATACTTCTATAATTATATTTTGATGAAAATTTATTAAGAATAGACTCAAACAATCGACGCATGCATCGTGTGCATAGAAAACTAGTTTTATAAAAATGAAAGAGCAAGTTGTAAGGCCTTGTTTGGTTGGATATGGGAAGTCATACTTTTTAGGAAGTTATTTTTTCCATGTATTTGAAATTCCTAGGAAGTGTAAAATTGTGTTTGGTTGATAATGGGAAGTAGAACTTCCTATGGGAAGCTCTACTTACCTAGGGGGACCTAGGTAAGTAACTTCCTCCATTTTGGAGGAAGTAGAACTTCCTAGGAAGTGCAAATTCTCATGGTTTTGCCAACCAAACAACTTCATATACTTCTACTTCCTAGGAATTTGCAATTCCCATGATTTGTTTTGTCAACCAAACAAGGCCTAAGAATCTGATAAGTAGTTTTTATAACTTATCTACACATCTCAAATATTCTATCTAAGATAATTTAAATAATACGTTATATATATACTAATACAATATGTATTAATAATACAAATTTTCAATACAATCGAATGCAAGTCTAGTCGGTAAATTAAAACCCTAGCAAAAATCCTTAAAGTCTTGTGGAGATAGTATCCGAAATTTGGATCAAATCTCATTTACATATATCATAGCACGTAATCTCTCTTTATATACAAAAACTATTAAAAGAGACGGTCTAATTTTAATATAAAAGTAGACATAGTAACTAAATGAATTAAACTAGTCACGAAAAAAAATTAACCTAGTCAATATTGAGCTAATTTTCTTTTTAATATGAGCTTATAATTGTCTAATCTATACAAATATATTAAAAGGCGTGCGAAAACAAGAAACTGTGTCACATGGCGCTCTCCCTAGGAAGTTTTAGTTCATGTAATCAATGTACAATAAAAAAATTAAGAAATTGCATAATATAAAGTTTGATCCCAAGACCTCAAGTATATATATTAAAGTTTTAACCACTAGGCTAAGTTGTATTTAGTGTTATTATCATAAAATATTATATCAATAAATAAAATATTTTCTTACCCGGCGCATAGCCCGGGCCTAATGACTAGTTTTAATTTAAAAGTAGGCTATTTCTTATAAGATAAATTCCTTTATTTAACATCAAGAAAAAACATTACAGGTCATTATATGTATATATCTCTTAATCTCTCGATTCAGAAGAGTTTAGAGATAGCTAGGTTTTGTAACATAAGTACATGTTAAGTAGAGGATTATGCCACAACATTGATCTATCATTACTTAAATTTATAATGCATGGAACACAGATTTTACACTTTAAAGGTAATTTTTATATATTAATGGATGCCATTTCTAAAAATCTATCTCACAAAGCTTTTCTTTTTACATGATAAGTGTAACAAGCTAAGTTTGATTCTCAAACATATGCTTTACTCAATAACCGGTAATGTCTATGAAGAGCTACAAGAGAAAGTAATAGATAAGAGTCGATTTCAAATCTTAAAAATCATTATTGCCTAAATCATTTGATATTTTCTCTGAATTTTTTTGGTTTTATCACTTAGAGTTTTGACATTGTTTACAATTACAGAGAATTTCTTAAATTCTTCTCAATATATAAGAAAAAATGTCATGTGGGGTCTTGTTTGATTCATCTGAATGAGTAGTTTAACTAATTAGTATTAGCATTTTTTGCATGTGCGGTGCGTGTAGTATAATGTTTTTTGTTGGCTGAACTTTCGTAATCTTAAGCAGCTAGTTTTATATGCTCACGATATGTTTAGGCTTGTTATCTTCGGCATAAAATAATTGAACTGGTTGCAACTCAACTGATTGCTACTGAACTGAACTGAATTAAATTATAATCAATAGTAATGATAACAAATTAAAAACTGAACTGTGAACTAAACTGAAAATAAGTTGTGGAGAACAGGCCCTTAGGATTTTAGCTACTCATTTTTTAAAACTTTTATTTTCTTTTGTTTAACTTTTTTTATCTTTAACGAAATTTTCGTCTTATTTTTCAAATTGGTTAATTATTTACTCCGTATTTCTTTATTTTTATTACAAATTTCAAATTTATTATAAATATTTTTGTTAGTTTATACTTGTGAGATATTTTCTATATTTGTGTAATATTTCCTTATCTGGTTTTAGAGGTGGCAGAAGCCGACATGGTCCGCTAACCCAACCTGAAATTAGAGGGTTTGGGTCAAGGGTTTCAGCTTGGTTAAGTAAGCGGGTGGACCCAACACGACCCAATTATTAAACGGGTTTGGTGAGGGTTGAACATTTCAACCCGAATTCGACACGACAACCCGTTTAACTACAATTCTACTATCAATTTTATTCGTTGGCCTTAAAAGAGTTTGAATATTTTTCATAAATACGTAAGATTTATTCTTTTGTTTGTCCGTTTTGGTTTATTTAGGTAAGATGTTGGTATATAAGACGTGGGTAAATAAATATATGACGTACATTTGTTTAGTTTATGTGTGTAGGCGCGATTGATAAACAGGTCGGTAACCTGTTTAATAAACAAGTCAGGTTATGGTTGAGTGTTGTTGACCCATTCAATAAACGGGTCGGGTTAGGATTGAAGGTGTTCAACCTCTTTACCGTTAGAACCGAAACGAATTTGACATGACAGGTGCCGTTTACAAGCTCTATCTGGTTTGATTTTTGAATTGGGTTTGTGGAAAAAAATAAACATAGTTTTATTTTTGTTAAGTTATTTATGTATGTATGTATGAAATATTGATGGATAGATTTTAAAATTTCAACATTATAATGACAATTTAGTAACTTAATAAGGGACACAATAACCTCCTCTCTTCCCTTATATAATAAAGATTCAGGCCATGTTTGGTCAATGGCTTTTTCATTGGCTTTTGGCTTTCCAATTTGGTCAAATAGCCCAAAAAAAGTGTTTGGTTATTGGTTTTTTGGTTGGTTGAAAAGCTGGCTTTAAACCAAAATAAAAAAGTTATCTAGAGCAGTTTTTTGGATTGACTTTTGGCTTATTGGCCCACAATCTCTCTTATAAACAACCAACAACCACAATTAATTTTGCCAATCACTTTTGGAAACAGTTGACTTAAACAACCAACCTAAAAAGCCAATACATACATTCAATGCTTCCAGCCACTCAAACAAGCCAACTAAACCAACCAAAAGCCAACAACCGATTGTCAAACAACCCCTTAATCATTATAATTTTTGTTAATATGTAATGAAAGATATCTAAGATTAAAAAAGCGCATTAATAAACGTGCATAATCAAAACAAGCAACCTAAAAATACACAAAGAGAGTATCCACGATTAGGGATGGCAATGGGTCGGACTTGGACCGGATTATGCATAATCCGACTCCGACCCTTCAGGAAGTCGGAGTTTAAATCTGAGTCCGACTCTGGCATCCGAATCGATCCGATCCGACTTAAAATTCGAACATATGACTCCGACTCCGACCCGACTTAAAATCCGCACATCCAGCTCTGATTCCGATCTGACTTATTTTTTGTCCATGTTTTATAATAGAAAAGTCTTTTACAACACAATAATCTAATCAGTACTATTAATCTAATAATCATATGGAAATATTATATAGTATTAATAATCTAAATATTACTATTATTGTTTAACAATCATTTCTCCCGTGGAAAAATCTGATATAATACAATTGGCTGAAAATCGAAGTCAGGTTATACGTAAATAATACAAATTGACTTAAATCAGATTCAGATGTCGGATTATATTATGAGATCCGACTCCAACCCTCCCACGACTCGGAGTCGGACTTTTTGAACGGATTAGGATTCGACTCGAATTTTTTTCTTCGGATCGGAGCGGACGAAAGTCGAATCCGGACTGGATTGCCATCCCTATCCACGATTCTGCGACCTTATCAGAGTTCTATAATACTTCCTTCTTCGTTCCATTATTATTATTGTAACATCATATCTTAAAAATTTAGCCTATGATAAAGTTGAAAGTATTTTTGTTATTATTATTTCTAGATTGCCAAGGTGTAGTTTTATCACCGTGGAAACATATAGAAATGACACCTTTAGTTAACATGGTTAGCATAACAGATAGCTCTAGAGATTGCAATAAATGATAGTAGTTCTTCACGAAGCCTAGTTGCCTTCCTATCATTTTCTCTCATTAATTGAATTCACATGTTTCTTTCATACTTAGACAACACATACACATACACACACACTCTCCCTTCACTCTAGCTAGCTAATAGTTCCTTCTCAGACTCTCTCTCCTCTCTTAGTTTCTTGGCTCTTTGGTATGGTATGGATGAAAGGTTTATTAAATATGAGGTAGTTGAGAATTTCAGAATAAGTAAATGAGAAGTGACATTAATGTTCATGACCTATTACTGCGTGCAATGCGCCAATGCACCCTATTTTTGAGAACCACATTTAATGCCTTTGAAAGCACCACATTCCTAAATAGATTATTAATTAGGTATGTAATATGTTAGCTAGTAGAGTAAGGATTAGAGTTTACTAATTAATCTTGTTTTGCTTAGATAAGTGGAGTATAGGATTGGAGTTTACTAATCTTGTTTTGTTTAGATAAGTGGAGTATGAGATTACCAAAGTGAGTAATTAACTAATTAGCAATAATTGGGTAAATAAGTTGTACTGTAGTACTTTGGTTCATTATTTTTGTCCAATTGTATATGTTGTGCTTGAAAAACATCTGCAAGGAGACAATCAATGGCATTGAGAGGGGAGAAACTGCGTTGGATTTGGTGAGAATTCGCTACTATATACTCAGTTAAAAGGAGACTTCGCTCTAGTCACAGGATAGACGGTAGAATATCTATTAGAAATAGACAATTAAAAAATAATAAATTTTACTAATCAATCGAACTTTACTAATTATTAATGTTTATTTTTAATAGGTAAATTATTCAGTAGATAAACAAAAAAAAATTCCAATTAAAATGAGCTGATGCTTGAAACTTAGAATTTGATATATGTAGTGTTAGTGTGTTACAGTATAAAACATCAATTACTAGGGGGACTAGGGACACAACTATGTACTCGTAGATTATTTAAAGCTATGAAGTGAATCAACTTCTTTGTACGCACTTGTGTATTATGTGTAAATTTGGTGTAGTCACACTTTTGGAAAGAAAGAAAGTATATACTTATTTGAAAGAAATGGGGCTTTCTTTTTGCTCCATATTTTGCAAAAGTTCTACCATTATTTTCTATCTAAAACTAAAATAGGTATGTATTATAGAATGCAAATGTATTGATATAACTATAAAAAGAGTTTTTTTCATAATAGTATATTAAAGATGATAATGGCTCGGACTTTGGGATCAGATAAGCATGGCTCAAGGTCAGGCTAACAAAAACATAGGCGACTTGGGCATGGCATGTAAACAACAAGATGAAGCGGGCATGGGCTAGCTACACTTTTAGCGGTTCAACCGAGCCAAGTGCTATCTTGAGTAATAGTAACTATTTTCAAATGTTACACGGATTGATATCATGAGCTATTCTATACTTCCTCTGTTCTTTTTTTAATGCAACCATTGAGTTTTTACGCTTGTCAATGTACAACTTTAACTATTAATATCTTTTATTACTTTTTCAGTAAAAATTATAGAAATTTTATATTTTGAAAGTATATATCAAGACAAAACTAACAAGATCCTATATGACTATATTTCATTATGTAAATATTATAATAATAGTGAAAAGATGGATTGGTGGATGAATAGTGTAAAGATTTAATGTTGCAATAGAAAAAGAACGGATCAGAGAAAGTATATGTTAGCAACATTCAGGGTTTTGCCATATCTTGAACGGACTCCACAATAGGGATTAGGGAATCATGCTCAAGTTGGATACTACCTCCGATACTACCTCCTTTCCTTTTTAATAGTTAGACTTTCACTTTTGATACTATTTACAAATTTTCCTTTGACTATCATTTGTGATATGGCTAATTAAGGGAAAATATAGTCATGTGAGGTCTTGTTTGATTCGTCTCGATATGTACTTTTAGAATATCGACTTTTTATATATTTACAAATACAAAATTAGAGATATAAAGGCTGAAAGTAGTGCATTGGCATGCGTGAAAAGTATAAGTGCAACTATTAAAAAGGAATGAAGGTAGCTCATATTAATTAATTTATACTTAGCTTTATGCTTTATGTGATAGTTTTCGAGCTAGTTATCATTCATTGATGGGTTGGTGTGTTCTTCTCAGCTCTTTGTCGATGTATTTGAAGGCAAAGAAACAAAATACAATTTCTCGCTCTTTCATATATAAGTAGGTATCGATTTTTTACTATTACAAGTCTACAACCACAAAATATAAGAAATAAAGTCGTTATTTAGATTGCGACTGATACGACCAGTATTTTATATGAGAGGACTAAATGTTTGTTCTTCCCAATTTATTTTCAGTTCAAGTCAATTCAGTTCAGTTACAATCAATTCTATTTAATTCAATTCCAATCAATGAAATATTGTGATCTTTTATGTTTGAATTGGTCCTTAGTTGGCAAAGATATTTCTCTTTATTCTTTGAAAGTTGGAAATCTAAGTGTTTCATGCTCCAACTATATATCACATATGTTTACATGTATAATTTAAATTTTGTGTGACTGTTTCTCTTTTTGAGTAAGATTCTTTTTGGCACAGGGTCCTTATACTTGTTGAGCAAGTTGTTGTAAATATACTAGGGATGACATTTGTGAAAAGCTAAGATTTTCTATGTCATTAGAACAAATTAATAGGGTATCAAAAATACATTAAACTATATCTAGTTTGTAGTGACTCAATGACAGATCTTCGTTCCAAACCCTCTAATGGAAGCTCCAAGATGAAAAGAGACGTCCTTATAAATAATACTATAGCTTATAAGTAGGATAGTTCTCTTGTAATTTTCTTATCTTAGTACTAATTATATATTTTTATATTATTAGAAAAAAAATCTAACATAATAAAACAAGTACACCTATATAGAACATTCAATGGTTCTACCATGATTTAGACAGTTTAATTTGGCAATTTTTTTTTTTTTTTACAACTTGTTACTTGTGTTCCATAATCTATACTAGTGCTTAAAAAGATACTTCTCGGTTATATAAGAACAATGTACTTCTTGGCAACATGTGATTTGTCAAATTGTTATACAATATTAACCCAAAAATTTTATACTATAGTGTGTGTTTTTCTGCTATCACCAAGCAAATAGCTTCATTGGACACTTAAACTTTGTACGGAATTACTATAGTCTGACTTAGGGTGCGTTCTATTCAACTTATTGGACCTGAACTTATTGGAACTTATCTGAACTGAACTTATTGAACCTGAACTGAACTTATTGGAACTTATTAAACCTGATTGGATCTGATTGGACCTGATTCAACTTATTGGACCTGATTGAACCTGATTGGAACTTATTGGACCTGATTGAACTTGATTGACCTTATTGGACCTTATTGGAACTTATTGACCCTGATTGAAACTTATTAGACCTTATTGGACCTGATTGAAACTTATTAGACCTTATTGACCTGATTGAAACTTATTTGACCTTATTAGACAAAAACATTGACCATGAATAACATAAATATTACCACTAACGTAAATACTACCCCTCAAAATTTTTTATGGAATAATAATTATTATAATTCGTCCTTTAAAAAATAATGATTATTAATTATCTCTTATGATAATTAATTTAACAAAAAAAATTATTATTTATATATTTGCCTATACATAACTTTCATCACTAATATATCTAATAGTGTTGTTTTAATTTTATAAAATACTAGTAGAAAATCAAAAAATTAATTTTATAAAATACTAGTAGTTACTAATCTAAGATGAGCAAAATGCAGTGAACTATCATTGTAAAGGGCTTGATTATGGGCCTGATTCTCCTTTTCCTAATCAATGAAAATAAGCTGAACATTTATTGCTAACAACAACTCCTTCATTCATTTCTTCAGCTTTCTTCACCTTTCATTTATTTGAATGTTACTAGAAGAAAGAGAAAAAAATGTTCAAAGTGACAGTAGCTTCAACACCTCTCAGATTTCTTCTCATTACTTCTCCTTTCTTCTCCTTTCTTCCTTCTGTTTTTTCTTTTTTTTGTTCAAAATCTGCATAACACGACTTAATTATCTCTTATGTATTTTTATTTTTCAAGGGCGTCGTTTCTAAGACATAAGAACTACTTGCATTTAAATGTATTTTATTTTCAAGGACGACATTTCATGCTTTTAATATGTATTTTTATTTTCATGGGTGCTATGACGATGCTTATCTATGCTTACTTTGTTCAAGAAATACTAGTTGCTTATCTCCATCTTCTTTTTATGTTTGGCTTGTAGAATGGACGAGATGTTGGTTGAGAATTGTATGATGTACAATGATTATAATATTATTCAATAGCAATATGAATAATCAAATAATAGACAATAATACAACTTACAAGTATAATACTATACATTGTGGTACTTTAATAAAAAATTCTAATAATAACATAATCAGCTAATAGTAATATGAATAATAAAATAATAGACATAATACAAATAAATAATAAATAATAGACATAATACAAATAAATAATAAAATAATAGACACTAATACAAGTATAATACTATATAATCATTGTGGTACTTTAATTAAAATTCTAATAATAACATAATCCGCTAATAGTGATATGAAATTATGAATAACAAAATAGTGGACAATAATACAAATGTTTATTAAACATTGACTATTTGGACCTTATTGGACCTTATTAGACCTTATTGGACCTTATTAGACCTGATTGGAACTTATTGCACCTGATTGAAACTTATTGCACCTGATTGGAACTTATTGGACCTTATTAGACCTTATTGGAACTTATTGCACTTATTAGACCTTATCTGAACTTATCTGAACTTATCTGAACTTATCTGAACTTATTGGACCTGAAACTTAATTTTTTAAGTTGAACAGAACGCACCCTTATATGTCAAATGTAAAAGATCAGTGCATTCGAGTTAGGCAGTAGGCACCCATGGCCATTATATAAAAATTACATCGATCTGAAAAACGAAGATGATGCATATGCAGCCAAACTTTTCTGGTAGTGCGTGGGTGGTCAAAATTTTCTGAGACACACATAAATCTAGTGATTTACCCTTTATACGATGGAGCCATCAGCCATGCATGCATGCATGCTGCCTTCCCATAGAAAGGCTATGTCCAAATCTTTTTTTTCATTACTTTTTTAAAGCTCATTTTTCTAGTTTTTTCAGTTTCCTTTGTGGGAAAGATTCGCCTCGTGTCAAATGTTAAGAACGGCTTAATATTTTTAAAGGTAAGAAAAAATCCGTTGCAAGAATAGAAAAATAACCGAGATTTTTCTTGTAAGTAATTACAATGTCAATCTTGGACCTCAAGCTAAAAAGGGCTTAATGTTACATACTTGTATTAGAATCCAATTATTAGGTTACATGATGATCCTTCTATTCTTGATTATTTGTAAACTTTTTGTAAATGATACATGATAATCTATGAATTTTTTATATTTGGTACGTACAACTTCAACAATAATATCTCAGTTCCACCACCAAAATTAACCGCCATCACTCTTCCGCTTTTTGCATTATGTACATACCTTAAGGGTCGTTTGGTTGAAGTTGGGAAGTATAGCTTCCCTTGAATTTGCATTGCCTATGAAATTTCATTTTCTATGTTTTAAGCTTTTTTTTTTACCTTCAAATCTATTTTTAAAAATAAAAAATCCGGTCCATGAAACCCGAAATCCAAAATTTTCATGAACTGGAGATCGGACCGGATTTTTTTCGATCTGATCCGAATTCTGGCCCCTATCCAAAACTGCACTCCCCTACATGCATGCACTTGGAATGTTGAAATTAATTCAATTCCAAAATTTGGAAGTTCCACATGTTATTTGGGAACAAATCTAGATTTAGAGATGAAATGGTTGCTCCCAAAATGACCATCAGGTAATTCTTATGAGCAATTTATGCAATAACAAACATTAATTTGGATGTCAGTGGGCCAATAATATTATAAAGAGATTAAGCAGAGTGATGAAAATTAAATTTCAACATAAAGCTTAAATATTTCTTCCATAAAACTTTATTCATTAGACTACATGGGATCAAATGGTGGTATTAGAAACTAGAAAATAAACTTTAACTTCTCTTCAATCTAGATTTTTATTTGTTTCGTAATTGCAAAGTGGTGCCAATTACAAAGCCAGGTTTTCATACTTATAGGAGTACCAACTCAAAACACGATAAAATAATTTTTGTTTTTTTTTTAAAAAAACATTATTAGATATCGTATGATAAATCTAACTTGTCCTCACTTGTTCATCCCGTGTGTTTTCGTTGGTTAAGTTTGTTGATGTAGGTCACTACTCACTAGGTTAGGTCTTTGGGACATTTGTAGGACCAGTTGATTTTTAATTTTAGACAACTTGATTTTAAGACCTTAGGTATTATTATTATTATATTGGAGCAAGTACGCTTTCATTCACCAATAAGAACTTTATTTATGTAGAAAATCTCATCTATAAAATTTTTATAATATCAAATAGACTCACCCAATTGTCAATAGTTGATATTTGTCGGCTATTTTATAATTGCCCAGTGTTTTATAGTTATAAGGAAACAAAAATATAAGGGAATGCCCCTAACAAAAATATAGGGGAATGTATTTGATATGCAAAGCATGCATATATAAATTTCACATAATTTTATATGTAATGGTAAGAAATAGGAGTGTTAAAAAACAATACTAATCACATATAATGTAAGTATTGAATATCACTATATTAATGACATCGAGTCTAATCTGCTCACACGATTTGGATGATGTCTCGCTTGTAAATTTGTAATGGGCCTCTAGGTGGGGATCTTATGCAAGGACATGCCACGTAATTTCTTCTTATCTAATAAAAACGAACGTTGATTTATTTGCATCGTTATTAACAAACTAGTTGTCCAGACGGTCAATTCTACAAGAAAGAATTTTCATATTTGTAACCATATGATATACCATGTAAAAATTTCCAAGACAATCTTTCAAATTTATTTCCTTGTACTACAAAAGAAGAAGAAAAAAGAAACAAAATAAAAGTCCTCACTCATGTGCTTCATAAAAGAAAGATGCACATGTTAGTATGAACAATATATCAAATCTTTTTAAAAGCTATTATAAGGTTAAAAAAACCCCAATAATTCAACTAAAAATAAGCATTGAAAATTGTGTCGAAAACTAGGGAAATTTCTAATAATAGTAGTATCTAATCTCTATTATATAAGCCAAGGGAGGAGGTGTGGTGTCCTCATTTGAAATAACTAGAATACCGTCTAATAAATTAAAATATGTTTTTTATATTAAATTTACAAATGAGAATCAATGTAACTTGCCATATGGAATAAGTCAAAAATAGAATATGCAATCACCGTTAATAACTTGACTAGATTGACACAATCAATTCACGAAATTAATTAAAATATTCAATTTAAAAAAAGTTAGTGATATATCATGACAGCATAATACTTCGTATTTACAAAGTTCAAACAATGTGCATGATTTATTAACATTTACAATTGTTAAAGAACTATACTAAAGCCGTTGACAAAGAATTATTAAATCTTGACCAAAATTTTCTAACAAGTAAAAATCGGTCACCTGTAGTTCAAAAAGATAATAACATCTACAAAAAAAACTCAATAATTTAAATCACTACCAAAATAATTTTAGATTAAAAAAAGATATGTCGACGCACGCATCGCGTGCATATACGACTAGTAAAGAGAATATCATAACTACTCGAGTACTCGCTAGAGATAAACAATAATAATAATAAAAAACTCTATAATCTCTATAGCTTAGCTAAATAATTAGATTCCATTAAATATATAAATTTTTTCGCATTTACTAAATGGAACGAAACCTTTTATAAAAAAATTTAGGAAACAACGAACCTTAAAGAAAAAGTTATCATTTTGAAGATCAATAATTATAAAATTTAAAATTGGTATAAAAATGAAATCTAGCTATAAGAAAATCCCTAAAATTAAATAAGAAACTTTCTAATATTACCTCCACCATATCTCCAAAAATAAAGGATTTTATTTAGATACTCCAAACACATTAGACCAATAAATCAATGATACATAAGATACAACTTTTTACTGACATTTTAATACTACTCCCTTCGTCCCATAATATAGTGCTTGTTTCTTTTTTACACGGTCTCCAAGACGTAACTTTGACCTTTAATATCTTCAATTCCATATTAATAAAAAATATAAAAAGTTGATATTATGAAACTACACATTGAGACGAATCTAACAAGATCTCACATGAATATGTTTTTATATATATATAAATGAGAATATTCAGTCAAAGATTTTAAAGTTTGACCCACCAAAAATGAAATAGGCAATATATTATAAGACGGAGGGAGTAATAAAATTGATCCCATAAACATGTACTCCTCCTACTAGTAGTAAACCGTAAACAACGCCATGTCTCGTTGCAACCTCGTGCCATGAAGAAAATCCCACTCTTTAAAACAAACAAACAAACCTTCTTTTATATTTTACCATCATTACAAACTGACAATCTCTTTTTTTTATTTTTTTTACAGTGCATCCTGATTTCAGACCTTTCTCTCACCGCCAAATTACAAATAATACCGAGGAGAGAGAAAACATACAAACAACAAACAAACTTTTTCTTCAATTCAATAATAATCAATGGCACCTCCTTCTTCTTCTTCCTCTGTCAGCCCTTCTCTTCCTTCTCGTTCACATCTCTTCACTCCTGTAATAATTCCCATTTCATTTTCCTTCTAATTTAAATTATGTTGTTTGTTTGTGTATTATGTAATGATTTTTGTTGTTGAATTTTGGATTTGCAGATACAAGAAGGAAATGAGAGTGAAGAAACAGATGAACGACATCGTTTTGGATCAGTTACAACACCAAGTACTATTACTAGTACTACTACTACTGATAACACTACTTTCCACCACCACCAACCAACTCCTCTCCACGAGAAAAAACCCACCGGAAAAACTCGCCGAACTCCGGCGAATTTCTCCGGTGTATCTTGCAATGATTGTCGTCCATCAACTCGAGAGAAAGCTTCCGTTGTTGTATTCCCTGTTGAAAAGTACCACCACCACAATAATTCTCTCTCCTCCACGTCATCTCCCACCCCAAACGGCCTCTTCAAGTCTCTCATCTCCGGCCTATCTCGCCGGACTACTCCTCGTCCATCTCCATCGCCGGCGCCGGAAACTTCGTCGGCGTCGGAAAGAGAAGAGCACTGGAGAATCGCAGTTTCTGAACTTTCGCACAAACTAGTACAAGCGACAAGAAGAAGAGACGACGCCATTCTAGAAGCTTCCAAGCTCAAATACTCCATGTCCGAGCTCGAGAAGAAACTCAACCGTCTCGAAGTCTACTGCCACAACCTCAAATCCGGGCTCGAATCCCTCAGCCCGGCCCGACAGCTCAGTCCTGGCCCGGTACAAGGCCCGCACGAGGGAGTGATAAGGGATTTCTTAGTAGCGGTGTCGGAGGCGCGTGGTTCGATCCGGTACTTGAGCAAATCTCTCTCATCTCAGCTGAAGTTGATGGGTGTGAGAGTGTTCGAGAGGCTGTCGACGGTTTTGAAGTCTTACGATGTGAAACTCTCGTCGACGACAACGATGTCGTCGACATCGTCGTCGAGTAGGATGATCCAGTTGTATCTAGAGGCGTTGTTGAGCGCGGCATTTTTCGAAGATTTCGAGTGTTGTGGGTTTGTGAAGAATTCAGTTGCGCACATCCTTAACCCAATCGATCGATGTGAGGCGAATTACTCGGCTTATGATGCTTTAAAGGTTTTAGCGTGGGAGGAGGTTTTGAATAAAGGGACTAAGCATTTTAGTGAGGAGTTTAGTAGGTTTTGTGATCGGAAGATGAGTGAGATTGTAGCGTTGTTGGGATGGAATAGGGCGTGGCCGGAGCAGCTTTTGCAGGCTTTTTTTGGGGCGTCGAAGAGTATTTGGTTAGTGCATTTGTTGGCGAATTCGGTCCACCCGACGTTGACTATATTTCGGGTCGATAAAGCGGCCCGATTCGACCCGGTTTATATGGAGGATATGGGTGGGGATAAGGCTAAAAAGTTGATACCCACAATGGTTAGGATAATGGTGGCACCAGGGTTTTATGTTTATGATAATGTGGTTAAGTGCAAGGTCATTTGTAGGTATTATAATAGTAATTATAGTGTTTTTAGTAGTAATGGTATGTGATCGATTATCGATTATGGATTATCGATTATGGATTGTGATTATGGGATTGGATTATCTATGTACTTATGGTGTAAGGTTTTTTAACCAAATCCAAAAAAAGAAAAAAAATAGATGGATGATAATAAAGTTTGTTTTTGTTGGTATGTCAAAAGTTTTATTATTTATGTTTTGAAAATTATTATGGGGATTAACAATATGGTTAGGGTTGTTAGGGGGGGGGGAGGAGGGGAGTATATTCTAATTGACCAAATATAATCTAAGGTTGAAATGTTGATGGAGCCAAATTAGATGCTTCAATATTTTTGGTGTTTAGCTTTTGTGTTTTAGTGGAGAGTCAAAGTAAGAATTTGGCTTCATTTTGTTGGGTTTTTCTATACTTTGTGAAGAAAAGGAAGTGATTTGTCCTTTTCAATATTTCACCATTCTCTATGGTGAAGATGACTGTTCATTTTTTTTAGGAGAATTTTTAGTTTCACCATATTGGAATATTGGATACTTCATTTGATTTGAAACTTGTTGTGTCATTTTGTTAGAGTTTGGAATAATGGAATTTTGGCTACAAGGATAGGTAACTGAGTTGTAAGAGTTTAATTTTGGAAGTTTTATGGTGAAAATATTTTGATGCAAGATGCGATCCCACAAAACGAGTTCTTATGGTTTTTTTTATTTTCACTTTCTAAAATTCTTTGTAATTAAATAAAATTGATCAAAATGTGAGCTACTATTGCTTCAAATGACTTAGTTTTTTTAAAAAAAAATTGATTTTGAGCTATACAAGTTATATATAAAAAAAATTGTATTAGTAAACTAATTTTTCACTTATTTTTTGTGACCGTTCTTGCTTTTTTTTTTAATTAATTGGTGGTCTAGCTATCAAATTTCATGTTATAAGAGTCTCTTTACACACTTATATATTAAAAAAAAATTCTATTTGGTAATTTTATTTATTTTAAAAAATTACTTTTATTTAGAGGAAATAAAAGTATAATAATTTACTTCACTTGTCATAAGTTTCATTAGGTAAGAAACGAGGTGTATAGGGACACAACTGCATAAGTCCACTTTTCTTTTGTGTGTAAAAGAGCGACTAATTGTACTCACTTAGACATGATTCAATTTCAGGTTTTAGACATCACCTCCACAAGACTTTACCAACTAAGTTAGATGACATCTGGTACATGCTAACACAAGGAGAATTGTGTTTTTTAAAAAAATTAATTACATAATCGCACTTTCCAAAAATAATCTACAAAATGAAGAAACGAAAATCACTGTCCATATTTTTTTTGGCCCCTTTCGAGAACTCATGGTAAGAAAAATTTCCTCTAAACTTCCCTTGCACAGGGTCACTAACCCAGAGTCTCAACAAGCCCAATGTGAGTATAATTAGTACTCACAACCATTAATTACCCTATTAAAATACTTCCAGTACCCATTTTACAAATTTGGTACCAAAAATATGTGCATTGGTACCGAAAGTGGTATAATTGGTAAATGATGTTGTCTAATTGATACCGATATGACTTTAGCTGGTAACTTAATATCATATTTCGAACCAGACCCTAGACACGAATGAATGATTCAAACTCAATCTAGATGTAGTATACACTCGAATATGTCCCTATCCAATATGATTCAACTCATATGGATTCGAACGACCCAATTACCAAGTCTACTTTGAAGATAAAGAGGTAAGTTTCGACATCTAGCTTTAAATACATATAAGGCTGCAACTTGGTTATATTTCATTCTTTAATTGAAGTGATTTCATTTGACAAATTTTTTTGGACCCCTTTCAAAAATTATCGTAAGAAAAATTTTTCTCTAAATTGCCCTCGCACATGGTCATTCCCCAAAAGCCAAAGTTTATATTATGCATACACATGTTTGATAATTGTTATATGAAGTGCATAAGTTATATATTATGCATACACCAGTTTGATTAGTTTAATCCAATCATTGGAGGTATACATGAAATTTCCAACTCTTACCTGTGTTGGAATTAAAGCTGGGAATTCGGGAAAATTTCAGGCGTTGGATCAGACGAGTGTCTAGTTGTCGCAGTTGGGCCCGATCCGGGGATCTCCCGATCGATCGATCCCTGTTTTGGGTTGGTTGTTTTGTCTCGGGCGAAGGCCAAAATTTATGTTTTCCGGGTTTTTTGATTATTTTATTGGATCCATTCTATAACCTCCTCTTAATTACGTGGTTTAAGGATGGTTTTCATCCTTATAATAGTGATTTATTCTAGTCCATAATTCCTATTGATGATGGGAGTTTTAGTCCTTCATTGTCATGAGTTTAATTGGATTGATTATGATCATTAGATTCCTTGGAGTCCTTTGATTTTTTTTTTTTTTGGGATGCTACTTCTCCTTCTCTAATCCTATAAATATTATTCTTTTTTATTTATTTTGGTAGATACATCTAATTCTCTCGTCTTCTATTATTTCCTCTCTTTTGATCATAAGATATAGTTCATCTATCTCACATCCAAGAGTGTCATGATGTGTTGAGAATTGTGTAAATCTTAGGAAACAAAACGGTAATTACAACTTGTGCACCCCATTTGTAACGAATTTCGGTTTCAAGACAGGTGTTTGTTTAACATAGCACAACAAGTTCTTGAAATTCGTCTCCATCTTGTTATTTATTTAGCCTTGAAAACTCTTAGTTACAACGACCTGCGTTACTTTGGCAGATAGTGTGTGTGATGATGAAGAGAAGATATCAGAGGAAAAGTCTCACGGTTTACCGTTAGTAAACAACTTCGTTGATTGCAAATATTATCATGTAGTTGAAGATTTTGAAACATACTAGACTATTATAACAATTAACAACTGGGTCCATCCACACAAAATTAGCTGGCTTTTATAATCATCCTCGTGCCCAGATCAACAAAATCTTGTCATATGAACAAGTTCGTCAGAAAACAACAAAACCACGAGATAGGAGTACTAAATTGGTCAAAGTACATTATGATAATGCATCACATAAAACGGTTAGGCCCACGTGTATAAAGCCCAGTTACTTTGAGTCGTGCGGCAAAATCATGTCCCAAAATTAGAATTGGACATCAACTTCCCTATCTAATTGCACTTTAATTCAAAAAACTATATGATCAAAGTACATTATGATAATATGAAAAAGGACGAACATGTGAAAGAATAAACTCAATTTTTTGCATGGTGGATTTGTGGGTTTTTTTTTTATATATACTGGCTGAAGTAAAAATGAATTACATAGAAGTAGTACTAAATACTAAATGTCGGCATAGTAACTAGACATTGTTTGGTAATATTGTATGAGGTTTTCATATTAGGTTGGAGAACTTTGATAATCATACACCACGAAAAGAATTTGGGAGTTTTAATCCTACTAATCATGCGTAGTATTTGGAGAAGAATTATCATGCAAAAGAAAAACTAGATTAGTAGAATCAGTTAAGAAGGTAACAAGTGTTAGATTTTGTTAAAGAGCCTGCCTCTACATGTAAAACAGAGGTAGTTATCTTATAAGCGACTCCTCGAAAAAACATATTGGATTGATTGCTCTTGTCATGCATACACCATCGAACACCCATTGTCATGGACTTAAGGTAAGTTTCAGCAAGTATTGACAAATTTGACCTGACTTGAGATTTGAATTAGACCTAATATGGGTGAACTGAAGTTACTAAAGACTTGAAGCAATACATCGCTACTCGATCAACCCACACCATGCAAACCCCACCCAAATCAACCTCGATGATACCATCAACTATGATTTTCTACTACAAACTAAACCAAGATTTATTATTGATTAATTTGATATCGACTGTGTATTTTTTTAGTTTGCTTGTTTTGCTGATGCGCGTTTGCCAACGCAATATTTTGTCCTTTTCGTTACATATTAGTAAAAATTATAAAAAATTCAATTTTTTAAAAAAGTATTCGTTGAGACGAATTAAACAAGGCCTTACATGACTATATTTTTTTCTTATATATCGAGAATTTTTTTTAAAAATTTCTCTAATTGTCAACACTGTCAAGATCTCAAGTGAACAAACTAAAAAGAAAATACGGAGAAATTGATCTTAGTTACTTGAACATTATCTCCTTTATGTTATTTGTAATTATTGACTTGAACATTTTTATTTTAGTTAATGTTATTTATTATTAAATTATATATTTAATCTAAATATTGACTTTACCCAAATGACCCCCTAATTGACCTAACCCGATGCAAACTCAACCTAACACATAAACCTCAAAAAGACTCGACCAAAAACAAAATATTTTTGCCCTTTCAAATTAAGAATTTTACTTTGAGATTCTTATTTTTTTAAAAGGAAATCTCAAGCAAAAGAATGATACGAAATTGGATATTTATATTGTAGGAAAAAGAGTTCAAACCTAGTTAAATATTAATACCTATATAATATAATATAAGATCTATCAAGAAAGGGAAAAAAAAGTGAAATGGTAAAGAAAAAAGGGAGAAAATATAGGTTGTGCTTGCAACCATCAACATGAGCAAATCAACAATTGACATATACTCTCTCCGTTTCCTAAAGATCTTCCCACTTACTGTTCCTACAGATACCAAGGAAAATCAAGTTGTGTGGGGCATGGTGTGAGTAAAGTAGGAGAGAGAAAGGGGTTAAGATAAACAAACAAATAAAAAAGGGTTAAAGTAGGAGAGAGAAAAGGAGTAAAATTGAATTAATAATGTAATGGTGGACCATATGATAGTGACATGAGAGGGTAAATAGGGAAATTAGTTTTGCCAAATAAGGAATAAAGCAAAAGAGGGAAGATCTTTTAGAAACACCCTTAAACGGAAAGAGGGAAAATCTTTAGGAAACGGAGGGAGTATCAACTATCAAACAATTGTGCCGATAAAGGAGAAAAAAAAATCTAAACTTGTTGGTAATATAATTGTTTTTGAACTTGCAAGAAGTGTAATTCACCATACGGTAACCGCTCCACCAAGAACATGTTTGTTAAATTATGCGCAGATTCTTATTTGTTGGTATTTGTCGAACCACATTGTCGTCTTAGTCATATTAATGATTGAGACGTTCTCACTAAAGTTATTATTATTATATTTATTTTTTTAGAGTGAAGCTATAGCTGTTTCTAGTGTGATATTATGCAAAGTAAGATGGTAGAGGTTCAAGGATTATTATTCTTTATTTGAGAAGTAAAAGAAAGTTTAAAATGAGATGTCATGTCATGTCTCATAATTGACGAGTGCACATCTAAAAATTCAATTATCTTGGTCTAGAAAGACGACTTTCTCTAAATGTTTGCCAACGATATATTTTTATCTTAATCTTTTTTTTTTAAAGAAAAGGAAGAAGGAAGACTTACAATACTTGACTTTGATATTTTGTTACAAACAAAAGTCATCATAATTTGTTAACTAGATAACGCTATGAGATCTAAGTTATCAACAGTTCAAAATCTTTTAAAAGATCTCTAACACAAATCAGATTGAATTCATTGCTCACGCTATAGCTAAAGATTATAACATCATGAACCTGGCCTCGCCTCTCCTTTCCCATCCTAGTTCTCACCTATCAACTCATGACCTTGTTTGTCCCATCACACCCATGCCTCAAGTCCTCACAAATGAAACAAATAGCGTACAATTAAGAAACACGGTTAAACTAATAACGGAAAAGTCAATTCCATCGCTTAGAGAAGAAGAATGTGGATTATTTCCAATTTGGGCGTCTAAAACTTGTAACAAATAACAATACTTAATTAATAACATTACAATTTACAAACGCGTCCTACAAATCTCCGTCGGTCTCACACTCTTCAACGGTTGGCAATTTGCTCAACCCATTTCTCCCGATCATCTTATCGGCTTACCCTAATTAATTCAATTTCCCCCCAATTTTCTCTCTCAAAAACCTTCACCAAACCCTTTCTAATTTCTCAAATCCCTAAATTTTTACCCAGAATTCCTGATCTCTATCCTCAATCAGAAGAATTCTAATCATGTCGATGGATTCAGACACCTCCTCGCACGCCGGCGATTATAAGTACTTCCGACAAATGACTCGCGATCGTAAGTCGATTTCTCTTATCATTGTACTGTTACTTTTTTCTTTTTGTTCAATAAGGTTTTAGTTTATTTTTTCGAATCGAAATCAACTGGCGAATTAATTTTTATGTGGACTACTGAACTCAGGAAAAAGCTGAAATTTTGTTATAAATGCTGCAAATGGATAGGATTTTTGTTGGATTTGCGAAATGATTTGCCTATCGAGTAAAGGATATGAACAATTTATTTTCTGGAGGAGTAACTTGTTTTCATTGGTGGTGTTGATTGATGAACTTGAGTGTTTTGTGAAATGTATGCTTTTAGCTGCTTGATGAGTTGGTTAGTGAAATTTCTGAATAAGTTAACAACTTTGTTTTGGATTTGATAGGGTTGGAATGGTTGTTGGAAGCATTTGTGGATAAACATAGTTTTCAAGTGAGTTGGAGTTGATGCCTTATCTATGCCATGGTATTGATGGATAAATGTTGTTTGAACTTTGGGATAAACGATTGTGGTTAAAACTATAATATTGCCCGAGTGTTAGTCATTGTGGTGTTTGGATTTTTTATTTGAAGTAGTTTGGGAAGAGATCAAGAGTTGTGTTAATGTTGGATGTGACATTTAGTTATGGTATGGGGATGAGAGGCCATTTTTGTCAAGCTGGAAAATGATCTTTCGTAGGTCTGTCTATGATTACTCGGCATTCTAATGTTTTATTTAATCAAAAGTAAGAAGGTGTATTTAAGTTTATAATGCTGTGGATGTAAGGAATTAACTAGAGACATTTTGTACTGATTTCCGAGTTGCAAGTTGATTCAACTTGTTAGGGCCTGATCGAAATCACTTTTAGTTTCTAGTTTTTGGTTTTACAAATATAAAAGTCATATAATACAAGAGGTTTAACATTAGTTATACTTATACTAAACATGTCAATTATGAAAAATTGACAACAAAACTGGAAACTACTTTTTTGGGTTTCCATATTTTTGTTTTTTTTTTAGAAAAACTGAAAATTGGAAACAAAAAAGAATAACAAACAAATGAAATCTGAATGATAACTGACTAGTCTGTCATGCTAATTTATCAAGTGAAGGTGCATACAATCAATTTGGATTAGAGATGGTTTTATTATCTGTTATTTTCAAAGTAAAAAAATATCACTCCCACCTTTGTCTTATGATTGAATTAGGATTGCTTCATGAAATGCTTGGATCAACAAAGAAGGGGGACTCCCGGTCAAATTGGAAGGTATTATTGTATTTTATTTGATGTTGATGGTGCCACTTTTTCTTCTCTTGCTAAATTGATTTTCTTGAAGTAAGCTCAATTATACTGGAATGGACAATTAGGTTGTCTTTTTGGGTTTATCCTGACAACATAGGACCGTTGCTTATTGGGCAAGGTTGTGAGGGGTTTGTATTATATATTACTAAACCTTGTTACCTTCACTCTGATTAACCTTTTAGGGCCCCTGTAAAGTTTCATTTTACTTTCTTGTTACGTATATTAGTTACATTTTTTCTCTTATCATTTAAGCGGCATATAAATGAAGTTTTCTGTGAGGCTCATTTGTTTTTGTCTGACCCGTGCGACTTAACTTTTAGGTTCTCATCATGGACAGATTTACAGTTAAGATAATGTCTTATGCTTGCAAAATGGCAGACATCACTGGTGCCGGAGTCTCATGTGAGAATCACAAACCCTACTCTGTTTTTTACGCGTGTATTATTGTAACTAATCTCATGAAGTTATGCAATTTTCCTACCCGATGTTTTGCTTATTTGTATGGACTCATGAATTTGTAATACGAGTCTCATAGCGCTGTTACTATCCTGTTACCGTCAAGGCTTTTCCTAATCTTAGTTCTTTCTAATTACTCTGTAGTTCTGCTGGTTCATGAATTTCAATCGTTTAATTGAGGTGGTGTTAGTGTGTGATATCTTTACAGAAGGAATCAGTGGCAGACTTCTAAATTGATGTCATATGAGTTCTGTCGAGGTTCTGTATTCTTGATAAAACTGAAATCCATGAGACCTTCAAGCTTCCCTATTTCCCTTAGTGGCAAGCTGTTGATATCACTTCTAAATATTACACTTCAGGACTTTCACAATTAAGAGTTGGCCGATTGAACCTCAATATGAGTTAAATTTGCTATCGACTATTATTTCTCCTGCATATGGCATGCTAAATAGCAGTAAGCATTGTTCAGTCAGTGCATTTATCTTAGTGCGGATAAAACATACTGGTTAAAAATTGTATGTGCTAGAACTATTTGGTTAGCTGATGCTAATAAGAACAGACATTTTTACTAGAAGTACAAGAGGTTTCAGGGCTCCAATTGCCCAATCAGAGTGTACTGGTTGGAACTGCCTCTATGCCTTGATCACCAGAGGAATCATTCTATTAATGTCAAGGATTTTTGCTAGGAACTCAGATTAGACACAAGGTTAAGCTAGTAACTTAGGATATGGATGTATTAATCTGTGAGCAAATCAATACAAACTAATCTCACTTTCAAGAGGTGAGGCTTTCCATTACAACCTCATGAATTATTTTCTCATTGCCCTCCCATTACAACCTATTCTTCTATTTATACTACTGAGCTACTGCCCTAGCCCCTTTCCTTACAAGCCACATATTATTCTTTGCTCTGCTAAATCTACCACCTGTGGGATTGTACCAGGAATTACAGGATACTCTTTTCCCAATCATTGCCTCTTTATTTCCTGCTGTCTACCTTCTAGATGAGTGAGCACATTACCTTTTTGCCCTTTCTAGCATATGTGATCAGTATTTCTCCTGGGTGGTAACTGGTAACTGGTAACTGGTAATTGGTATCTTGCAACTTTATCCCATCAGGTTAGGCCTTTTTGGGATCCAATTGTCCAACAGAATGGGATACTGGTGGGAGCTGCCTTTCAAGAAAAAGGAGATCCAGCATGATGTGTAATGTATATAGGGAGAAGGCCTGTATGCCTTGACCAATCTATTAAGGTCAGCATCCCATTAGCTTGATATGAGTTCTAACTATGTTCTTTACGGAGAAGACATTGGAATATTGGATGCTTATCTTATAAACAGAGGACGTAGCTAGGAGGAAGTGATAGCAGTCTTTCGAGTGAGGAATGCAATCGAAGTATAAGAGGAATTACAAAAAGTGATTTGTAAGCATTTGTGAACAAAAGGTGCATGCCATGTATTTGATACACACACCTTTGCCTTGCGGGCATAATGCCTCCCATCTGCTTGGAGGCCTCACTTTATAAAGTGAAGGCCAGGATTATTATGGATTGTGGGACGAGAAGTATGTTTGCCTCTTTCTCATGATGATGAAGACCTTGTGAATTAAGTAAGAGAACTATTCATTCACTGTTATAAGGAGTTTTGCTTTAGTTAGGTGATAATTAGTTTATACTTTGTCACCTCTTCATGTTTGGACCCAAATCTTAATTTTGATGAGGCAAGGAGCAATGAGGCAATGATGGTTGATTGATGGGTGCAAGACACAAGGTGAAGGTGCACGTGAACCTTACGCACGTGAGGTGTATTATTGGCGCAAACTATTGTATTATTTTTTTAATGAAATTTTTAATCAATAATTGTTGAATAAAACACATGTTAAACCTTTTTAATTAAAAATAAATTGTAATGTATGGTTTCTGATAACTCACAGGTATTTTGGAAAAAGAAAACAAGTACAAAATTTTTACAAATTAGTTTTTGTAAAAATAGTTTTGTTTCTGTATTTTTAAATATTGAAAATGAAAAGCTAAAACAAATACATTTCATTTTGGAGAAAAGGAATTAGAAAGATAAAAGGTCAAAGTCAAACCATATAATGATAGATCAAAGAATGAGTGGATCCTTAGTCTATTTGCCCATGTCCTATTTTTCAACTTGTTACTCATGTAACCCCAAACCTCTTTGTTCGGTGATCTCAGTTACCGAAGATTTTGTTCTTTCTTGAGTTTGTATCCTATCATTAAAAAAAATTTAGAGAATCAAAATGAAAAGAAAGTAAAAAGAGATCTAGCAACAAGGTAGGAATGTGAAATACGCCCTATTTTTCAACTGGTTACTCATGTAACTTCAAACCTCTTTTTTCAGTGATCTCAACTACCAAAGAATAAGAGTATTTGAGATATGAAGAAAGAAGAGAAATAGAAATAAAAGGGGAAAAATAAACTTCAAATGAAGACGCATGAAGAATGGTGAAGACATCAAGGAAGGAAAAAAATAACATGGAGGGGAGATTAATGCTTACCAGAATTGTAAATCCAACACTAAGTTTAAACAAAACCAGCCAGGATCTTAAGGTTGAACTTCAATTTTCATCTCGACTTAGAAGTACACAAGTAATTTATGCACCTAAGTTGGCTTTGGGGAATATGTGGAGTAATAGTTCAGGAACATTGAAGATGATGTGTTCCATTATGTTAATAAATAAGAGATATCGCCTTTTGGGATATGAATGAGCTCTTAGGGGCAAGCAACCCTGACTTAGAGAGTGCACGTGGAGAATTATTTGGTTATGGAGGCAGGAGTGAGGTAGGGGAGTTTGGGTTTGTCATTTGCTATGGTATTACCTAATCTTATCACCAAATATGAGAAATCGAAGCAGATTGGAAGACACTACATTTGATATTTTATTACGAGGCTAGATTTAATGAGGTCACACTCAGTGAAAATCTTTCACACAACAGACAAGATTTTGAAGCGTGCATCCAACTAAGTCTAAGAAAGATGAGGCTTCATGGTAGAAATGTACCACTATTTATTACAATGTAGTTAATAAGTTGGTTATTAGATGTAGATCTTGATGCCACTTGGACCACTCGGAAGAAATGTAAGGAAATATATCATGATTAGAGGAACTTGAGTACTTCTTGAAGATGGAAAAATGTAGAGTGAAGAGGATATTAGGAATCACAAGAATGCAAGAACAAAAGCAAAGGAAGTGGTTTGGAATGCAAAAGTGAAGGTATATATATATATATGTATATATGTATACATATATATATATATATATATATGTATACATATAATATATTAATATTATATATATATATATAATTATGTATACATATATATATATATATATATATATATGTATACATATATGTAATATGTATACATATATATGTATACATATATACATATATACATACATATATACATATATGTATACATATATACATATATGTATACATATATACATATATGTATACATATATACATATATGTATACATATATACATATATGTATACATATATACATATATGTATACATATTACATATATGTATACATATACATATATGTATACATATATGTATATATATATATATATATATTATATATATATATATATATATATATATATATATATATATATATATATATGAGGATAAAGATGTGTACAAGATGGCAAGATAGAGGGATGAAAAATAGAGATCTTTGTGTGGTAAAATCTATGAATGTTAGAACATCATAGAGTGATTGTTTAGGATGAGTAGGTTAAGAGTATATGGAGGTGAAGTTGCACATTAGAATACATGAATCTATAAAATACTACTACCTTTATCATTTCCCCCCCCCTCTTTCTCGCATTTGCAATACTTTGACTTGTGCACTATTCATACACTAACTTTGACTATGTAGTTATCCTGCTTTTCCAAAAATATATAAAAACAAATGTTAGTACTTAGTAGGTAAAGTGTTACTTAATGTATATTTTCAATTATCAAACTTTCATAATTTTAGCTAATAGACTATTAAAGATAAAATGGTAAAAATTGTGCGCTCGAGAGCATGAAATTTAAAATATAGTAATTTTTAAGAAGAACATAGAGGAAGTATATGTGTAGTATATAAAGAATAGAACTAGGTATGGCATTAAAGAGGATGAATATAATGTATTTGTTGCGGATGGACTTTATATTGAAGTATGACTATATATAGGCAAGGATGCAGGCTGGTGTGAAATGGTTAAATGACCTCTTTGACATGATTAATAGAACCAACAAAATTTTAAGGAATGGAGGAAAAACATTTTAGAGCCAATTCACTAGAAAGAATGTGATGTGCTAAATTATTCGTTTGATTGAGCTGTAAATATTAAAACTAATGTTTTACACTATGAAGTTATATAAGAAAAGGTGTGGAGGAATGGGGTAAAGTTGACAAAAATCTAATTTGGATTTACTCTCCGATATCAGCTATGGAAGCCATCTACCTTTACATAACTCATGGAGCAAAATTATAAAGAAAATAATTATGCACAATTTTTACATAGATATTGAGAGGGCTTGTGATGGGTGCCACTAGTTGTACTTTGGTGGGAATTAAATGTGATAAGAAATGTGAAAACAGGTGTCAATTTTTTCAGTATTTTATATTGGGTTATCTAAGATGCTCACCAAGTCCTTTGCTTTTGAAATTGTTATGGACAAGTTGACAAGCTTCAGGCAAGATTTGGTGCCACGATGTACATTTTTGGCAGGGAGATGTTATCTATAAGTGAAAACTTCGGAAACAATCAATGGACTCACAAGCATCAAGGTTGAGTAAGATTTAAATTGAGAAGATATTGCAAAGCTAGACGGAACTCGTGGAAGGGGAAATTTTCAAGAGTGACTGTTGTTACTTTTAAGTTTTTGGGTTCTATATCTGGCTGTATGAAGACATTTATCATGATGTTATGAATATTACCAAGTATGCATTCCGTTTATGCATCGTGCCTCTATAGGTGAAAGGTACACGCAAGAAGAGAGAAAATTTACAATGAAGTTAAAGGAAAGCGATCTTGGTAGACACCATGAAGGATAATATAAAGGGATTCGCCTCAGGTAGTCTGGATATGTCCAATGCCAACATCAGGGGACACAATATCCGGTAAAGGAGGTTGAAATAGTGGAGATATTAAAATAAGTGGAGGGAGACCAAAGGCGACACTAACGAAAAGGGTAAAGAAGGACACGAAACAGTCTGGTCTCTAGGATCATATTTCATTGGATAAGGATGATTGGATTAGGTTTTACATGAGCAACATGGGGATGGCGTTTTGATCTATCTCACGGATTCCATCTTTGCTATTAAGATACCTTTATGTTTTAGATCATTGCTATGCTTACTTCAAACCCTTTAATCTCCATGTAGATTTAGTCCATCAAATATATTGTTTATATGGGAGTATTCTCTAATTTGAGTTGTGCTTACATTTTATGTCTAAGCTTAAGTTTCTTTTGAGGTGTTAATTAGGACCATGTGGTTTCTGATTCGTAGACAACAGATTTGGTAGGTGCTTTTGAATGATGGTGATGATAAAGTAATTGTGTGAAGCGACCTTTAGCCTTTCAAAGTCAATATAGCCGTCAATGAAATGGGTAGTTCCTGTAAATTAGGCATTGATGTGCAACCTGCAGCATGTCAAGACAGCAAAGTATTATGTTAGCATCACTGGAAGTTAATATGGACTAAAGTGAAGTGGGTATATTGTTCGTGTACCCATGTATTGGCTTGGAAATATCATGTTTGGGGTGTCATTCTTATTTGCTCCTGGTTAAATAAAATTTAGAAACAGGTTGGTGGCAAATATTCCAGACGTGACTTGGGAGAGGATGTTCCTTTTTCAGTTAGTTTCCCCACTTCTTTCTTCAACTTACATTATGTTCTTATTTCTGCCTTCTTTGTGTGGGAGAGATTTTCAGACATGAAAATATTTCATAAAGTAAACCTAGAGTCGAGAAGTGTGGATCTTTGCTTTCTATGGTCCTATTCTTCCTTTACCTTTTTCAAGCAGACAGTTTGTTTTACAGATCTTTTTACTTTTACTTCCTTATGTTGTTTTCTAAGTGTAAATATTTTAATCATGTAACTATCTGGAATTTTTAAGCTCTAATAACTCAAATGTTTTTTTTTTTTTAAATTTCTCTATAAATCTTTGTAGAATCAACATTGACTAACACGCATCTGATTAGCGACATGCTAGCATTGATTCATTCGATGTTTTATGCTCTCCAAGTACGAAATTTGAAAGTAGTTTAATATTTTATCTTGCAGTTTCTCAGTATGTTTCATATGGTGGGCATTGACTCTGGAGAGTTTTGGGTTTGTCATATTACTATGACCATCTCGAGTGATGAATTTGTTGGTTTTTGGGAGTAGATCTTTTGAGGCAGTGCTCTTTTTAGCTCTCTATCATGGGTTTATGGTTTACTGGGATAGTGGCTTGCTCATTCTTCTTTAGAGCACGTGATTGGCAGTGTTCCTGACCAGAAACGCCATCAAATACCTTTGGATTTGTAGAGCTGGTAAAAGGGGCTTTAGGGGGATTTGTGGAGATGCTAATACTCCTAATACATTTGGGAGCTCTTGTGGCTTTAACTTTTTGCTTGATTGACACCTTGGAGCTTATGCAGTACTCTTTAGGCTTTTTTATGAATATCATATTTCTCTTTAATCTGAACTTTCTTGTTTCTTTGGTGAAACAGTGGTGGAAGACATATATAAAAGAAGACAACCATTACCCACAATGGATGCTATATACTATATCCAGCCATCCAAGGAGAAGTACTGCTCATATTCTCTTTCATCATTCTCGTCAGTCATGTTGCTAATTTTAAATTTTTATCTCATACCCTTCATACTCTATTGTTGTTTACTTGTTTGTAATATTTTCTGGTTAGTTTCTTTCTGCAGTAACCTTTGGTGAGCATAAACTTTGCGTCATGTTTGCAGTGATAAGATTACTGCAAATTTTATTGTTTAGTTGCTCTGTCTGTCACTTTTATGCGAGGATAACTTTTAATGTTAAGTTCAAAGTCTGATTCCTGAATGACATGGTCAAATCATAGAAATATTTGAAGCTAGTGAATTCCGGTTGTTGGTTCCTTTTTTTAGGCAGATATATAAGAAATTTTCGTGACTGGGATTCTGGATCCAGAGTCTTTTCAGGAAGAGAAAATGTGTGAGAACTGTATGTCAATGATGCTGGATATTTGGCTAAGTTAAATTTGGTATTTCTTGCACTCTAGGTGTTTATATCTCCTGATTCTTGCACTGAGATAAGGTCCCTGCCACCTTACTCTTCAGTCGAATTGCTTGGAAGGATCATCACTTGGGCTATAAAATAGCAGCCAAAGGCCCAAATATATGTTGTTTCTTGCTTCTAAGCAGAAGCTCATGAATCTAGCTGAAGGTTCGATAAGACCAATTGTGCAAAATGGTAGTTGCACAAAGTATTCAAGTGTATTTTCTTGAAAACTTGGAACTGATCTATATTCTTATAGCACTATCCGTTGCTAGCAGATCACTACTGTTTAACTTCTGGATTATAGTGGACTATCTTAAGTGACTTCGCAACCTTTGATGTCCAGAGAGACATTTGCGTAAAGCCCGAGTATGGATTTAAGTGTCTGACTTGGGAAATATAAAAACTAAAAACTAATATATATATATATATATATATATATATTAGCTCTCTTTCTAAATACTTGAAATACTTGACCCCCTAAGAGAAGGGTGCCCTAAGCTTCTTATATGCCTTTTTTTTTAAAGTAAATGAAATACTTCCTTTCTCATGGTCCAAAAGCACAACTATGACCTTTGATATCTTTATGTACTAACACTTTTTTCTAAGCTAACAAGATCCCATATGATAGTTTTTACTTTTTTTTTGTGGTAATGAAATTGGACTTGGGCCCCTTTGCCACGGTTCCCCTAACCCAATTAAGCCCTAGGCAGCTTGAGGTTGAGGAAGGGGGGAGGAGGATAAGGTAGTCTCATCCCCAAAGTTCCCATGCCAACCTCCAAACCTTTGACGTGGGGCAAGTGAGGTGAGTGGTACTAGCAACTCAACCATACTGTGGTGGCAAGAACTTTCAATATATATTAGCAAAATTATAAAGTGAAGGTTGGTGAAGTTTCACCTTTGAGAACCATGTGCTTCAATTATTTCCAATTAGAGGCAATGTTCAGGTAATATTAATGTGATTTCTTATTAATGTAAATTGTTTTCCTCAATAATCGATAACTAAAATTATCAGAAGAAGAAGATGAAATAAGTATGTGTGTAGTGTGTACATCTTAAAATGATAAACGTAGACGTAGAAATGCGGAATAAACTTTTTAACAGCCTTGAACTACTTGATAATCTTGTCTGAGATTTTGAGTAGGCCCCCATCGTTTTTTCTGTTCTGCGTTCTTTCCTTGCTTGACTTTCTCCTCCACCTTGTCCCTTTAAGTGTGAAACAATGTTGCCCTTTTCTCCAGCTACTTACTGGCGGTGTAGTTCATACCATCAGAAGCATTGCCTGACTTGAATGGAATGAAAGTCATAAACTTTTTCTCATCCTTCTTGTTGATTGATGACCCAAAGATTCCATTTTGGGGGGTGGGGGATTCGGACGCTGTCAATCTTACTGTGTGTTCCTGGCTGATTGGAGAAATTGATGGATGCCTGTATGAGACTTAATACACAGAAAAGAAGGTATCTTTGTTATTGAGTCATGCGTGTCTGTTTTCTTTCCTGGTTCACACCTATGTCCTCTGCCATACCCAGATAATTTCGTGTAAATGTACACACAAAAGGGATTTTGTTCAGTTTGAATGGGGTTTCTTGCTCAGTGGTGAAGTAGCATCCGGTCCTTTTACCTGTCGTGTTAAGGGTCAGTTGGAAACAACCTGTTTGATAGTAGAGGCAACCATTTTAATGCCTAATGTCAATTTTTCGGTTTCTTTTACTGTGTAAAGTTTCATTGACATGATTATTAACATAAATGGTTTCTTGAGTGCAAGCTACTCTTTTTGACTTTTCCAAAATCCTGTGGTTTTTCTTTGTTACATGCTTGCTTAAAATATTTGTTTTACAGTATTAGTATGGTTCTCTAGTATTCTGTGTCATTGATATGCATAAAATGTCATAAGTGGCTAGGTTGCATGTTTTCTGATTATCTCCTGCCCTTTACACTCCATGATGCTATTAGGTTTTTACTTTTTATGAATTCTGATTATCTTTTTCCCATATCGTCTGAGAACATTATGAAGTGGAATATGCATCTCCTCTCAACTTTTGCCATTTTTTTTTTCTGTGTCAATTGCAGTGTTGTCATGTTTTTGTCCGATATGGCTGGGAAAAAGCCTTTATACAAGAAGTAAGTGGTATTCTTTACAACTGGCTTCTTATTCTTAAATCTTAAGAATGAATTCTTTAATTTTTAACCATGAATGTAAATGCTTCGATTTAGTTTCTTTTTTTAACCTAACGTAAACTTTTGTTTTCTTACCCTTTCGTGCTGGGGCCAGAGCTTTTGTTTTTTTTAGTTCACCTGTTGCTAGAGAATTGGTCAGTCATATCAAGAAGGACAGTACAGTTTTGCCCCGGATAGGCGCATTGAGTGAGGTTGTCTTTTATTTGATAGGTTTTGGATTGATTTTTTTTGGTTTAAATTTATATAATTGATAATAAAATACTTCTTCTGGTTTTGAGTGCAGATGAATTTGGAGTATTTTGCTATTGATAGACAGGTGAATAATGTTGAATTCTTGAACAACTTTTTTATATTTGTTATTGATGTGACTTCTTCTCTCTCTCTCTCTCCCTCCCTCCCTCCTTGTCTCTGTATTTTTAAAGGAGTAAGCCATTTTTTTTTTGTTAGAGCAATCATCAACGATTATTTGGTTTCTTATTCACATATTTGTAGCCAAGCAAGTTGTGATCTCATCAATATGTTTGTCTTAGCTTTTGCCGTGGGCGCGCGCGTGCGTGTGTGAATGCTTTTTGTATTGCAATTGTACACAAATGTCAAGATCTGTTGAGAAGTAATAGTGGATTTTGTTAGTTCGATAGGACTAAATCAGGAATATGCTTTAAGTCCATTAATGACATATGAGATAGCATGACCTATTTAGGATGTAATACAGTGGTGATGACGTTGTGTTGGTGGACGAGACTAGATGGGGTTAATGCTACCTTGAGGCGATGGAGGCAAACATAACAATTCCAGGGGGGGTTTAGGCTAAGTTAGAGAATGGATTTCCTTTAGGGTAATTTAGAGGAGTCAGTCGAGGATTTAGTAACATTAGATGGGAAAGAGTTTTCCATTCGAGTGTTTAAGCACTTTAGGCTGAACTTATAGAGGAATGGTAACATCGACGAAGACGTGACTCTGCATAATTTTGGCAAGGTGGCTTAAATGGACAGGGACAACTGAGGTTCTTATGCTACCCTAGTGTACCTCTAAGGTTAAAAGGAAAATTCAAAAGGACATCTAAGACCAACATTATTGTATGGGTTCGAGTTGATAAGTGTTTGGGAATTTATGAAGGATCATATAGGATGATCGGGGCAGGAGAGATGTGCATATTGAGATGGATGAGTAGCAACACAATAAGAGAGAGAATTAAGAATGAAGACATATGAAAGAGGGTTAAAGACTTGAAGTTCCAAATATTGGGAGAAGAGAAAAGAGAACTGAACATGGTAGTTCAGGCATGTAAGGCTTTGACTAGATGGTGCCCCGGTTAGGGTAGTGGAAATTTGGGATATGGAAGATTTGAGAAAAAGTCTGTGAAGCCAAGGATGACTTGGACAGAGGGTGTCAAGAAATGTTATGAAGAATTTAGGTGTGGGAGTGTTAGCTCTCGGAGGCAAATAAGTTATGTGGACGACCACCAGAAATAAAATTTTGACATATTATACTTTTTGGATTAAAGGCTCATATATTTTTGTTGTTACTATTGCTACTTATCCCCTTGTAAGAGGGGGTAAAGGCTTATTTACAGTGGTCTCCAAGAATGAAGAATCTGTTGCATTCTTGTGGATCTTAGTGTCTGGTACTTGTTAGTTAGCTTATAACAGCAGTGTCTCAAATGATGAACTTCCTTTCATGCTTTAGAGCATGCTAGTTCTTATCTGTTTGTTGTCTCCAGTTTATGGATCCTGAATGTCATCTCTTTGGTGTCTCTTTTTTCTCCCTTTTTTTTTGTTTTTTTTGGGGGTAAAGCTCCTTGGTATTGATTTTTTTTCCTCTTTAATGGAACCTGAGTCTAGTTTGTGCCTGTCTCAAGGGTTTTGTTACTGATAATGAAATGTCTTTGGATGAGCTCTTTGGAGATGATGAGAATCATCGTAAAGCTGACGCATGTTTAAATATGATGGCTGCTCGAGCTGCAACAGCATTTGCTTCCATGAGGGTACGTACATCATCCTGTTTATGGTCCAGAATATATTAAAATTTCATCAAAACTCATACTGTATTGCCTTAGGAGCTTCCTTTTGTTCGGTATCGTGCTGCCAAGTCTCTTGATGCCAATACAATGACTACCTATCGTGATTTGGTTCCTACAAAGTTAGCGGCTGGAATCTGGAACTATCTGACAAAATATAAGACTAGCATCGCTAACTTCCCCCAGACAGAAACTTGTGAGTTGCTCGTTCTAGACCGATCTGTTGATCAGGTATTTGAATGGGGGTTGCTTGATTACATGCTAGATGCAATAGCTGTTACTTTTTACATGTTGAGTGTGTCTTCCACTTTTAATTATTCAGATTGCTCCTGTCATACATGAGTGGACTTATGATGCCATGTGCCGTGATCTATTGAACTTGGAGGGAAATAAGTATATCTATGAGGTGCGTTATAGATTTTCAATGTTCATAGTCCCTTGTGATTATAATACTTACTTTTTCTTATGCTTCATTGTTTACCTATATATGTATATATATCTAAAGAGTCTTCCATTTCAGGTTCCAAGCAACACTGGAGGGCCTCCAGAGAAAAAGGAGGTCCTTTTGGAGGAGCATGATCCTATCTGGTTTGAGCTTCGACATTTACATATTGCTGATGTGCGTTCTATCCTTAATATATATCTCTCTTAAAGCATGTGAATGGTTGCTGACCTCAATCTGTGATGTCAGGCTAGTGAACGGCTACATGAGAAAATGACCAACTTTGTGACAAAGAATAAAGCAGCTCAAATCCATCATAGTTCAAGGTTTGCTATCCATTCAGTCTGTATTTCCTCTTTGTATATATTTGTAAGGTAGTATGTAAGTTGAGATGCATTATTATTATGATGATAGTAGTATGGTTACCATAGTCTTGTCCTGAGTGATTCTCAGGGATCTTGTCTACTTGATATGTGCTCTATGTTACATGGCTTCAAAGTCTTTCTCATTATGCATGTGTACTCTAGGAAATGCCAATACAACAACAGTATAAAATTCCAAAATTTGTATCTAATGATAAAATGAGACTCAGTCTTCACTTGCTAAATGAACATTAGACCAGCAGGTTTTTGTTTGCAGAAGTTGGTCAGCTGAGCTGTTAATAGTCATGGAAAACATGTACTGATTCTGGAAGCTCTGTTTCTAGCTTGTAATAATCAATTGGTGAAAGGAATTGTTGCTGATAATATGATAAGATTTGGCAGAATTTGAGGTTGATGAATAAATCACTAAAAGGCGAATTTATGCCAGTGAGTCAATAAGTATCTACCGCGTTATACAGTTACATTTTATTTGGATGTTTATGCTAGCTTTTAAGTGGAACGTCCATTGTGGTGGGAAAGAGGCCTCTTTTGGGGGATGGGGTTGAAGACTGTTCATTTAGATATAGGCGTTTGTATTCTATTGCAGATAATATTTGATATACGAAAAGACCCCAATAGTGGAAAGTAATTGCAATGTCCTGTCTGCTTGCTCACATTATAACTTGTAAGCCCACTTCTAGTTAAAGTTACTTTTAGATATCTAGGTAAGTTTTAGGTGCTTCCAGCCTGCTTCTAAAGATTTCCTTAATATGCTTGTTTACTCTTAAGCTTTATATATGTCACAGAGAAAGTGGTGAATTGTCAACACGTGAGCTGCAAAAAATGGTTCAGGCTTTGCCACAATATAGTGAACAAATTGAAAAGCTTTCACTGCATGTTGAGGTAATTTTTTTCTGATGAGCAAGCGCCAAGTTATACTTCCTCTATTTTCTAAAATTACAAACATTTGTAAACTCACAATTTTGACTTACTATCTCTAGTCATATATATATATATATATAAACACAGAGAGAGAGAGAGAGAGAGAGAGAGAGAGAGAGAGAGACACACACAGTACTAGTTAAATTATATGGTCAAATTTGGAGTTCAAGGTTTTTATACCCTTACAGTACCAAAATTTATTGATTCACTGAGGTGTGATCAAGATGGCATTGCAATGGTGCTTATGTGAGGTCTAGCTATTCCAGGCTATTAAGGGTAACCAAGTCTATGGTGTCAGTAGCCTTTTTTACTGCAATGGTTCCTGCCGTTTACACCTCTTGCTCTCCCCCTGCCAAATGCTTGAAATAGATGTGTATTGTTGCATCATTCATTAGGTATGACATGGTAACTCAGTTTTAGGAATTTTCCCTATCTGGGAACTGCCCTTTTATGGAAAAGTAAAACAAGGGGAAACTGTAGACAAGCAATCACTTGCTCGTTAACTTATATGTGGTAATAGAATATCAATAAGCGAGCGCACCACACAATTTTCCATTTTTTCTAGTGTTTATAGAAGAGGAAGCATGCGTATCAATATATCAACTTTAGATATCTCTTGTTTTAGGTTTCCTCGGCTTCCCATTCCCACCAATTTTTCATCAATTGTCAAGGAAAGTTTGTGGATAGGAAAACAAAATACTATTATTAGAAGGCTTTGACATATTTTCACAACTTTACTTTTTCACAGTTTCTCGTCTATAACTCAATGTAACGTAATTTATACTCCCTCCGTTTTTTTAATTGCTAAATTTTCCTTAGATGGTTTCTTTTTAATTGCAACATTGTTTGAACTTTCCTTATTTGGGGTACTTGGCCCACCAAAGAATAACACTATTATATTTGTTTTTCTCCTTTTCCCCATTATTTGCATTAAATGGGTCAAAAAGTACCTTCCAAAAAATTTGAAAGTGATATTGCCTAAATCTTATGCATAACCAATGTAGCAATTAAAAAAACGGAGGGAGTAAGTCCAAAGGTTCTTACACTGAACTTTTTGTTCAATAATTTTAAGTCTAAAGTCTAAACAAACTATTTGCACCAAATAATATTACACGGATGTTTATGAAATCTTTCTCAGATTGGAATTCCGGTTTTCTTTCATTTCAAATTCTAACCCATTAACATGCAAGGAAAGCCATCACGTTACTAACATCTGTTTAAGTTTAGTACTTTTGCCATGGTGCTTTATGCTTGCTTGCTTTTGGTCCTACAGATAGCTGGAAAAATTAATCGTATTATTAGGGATCAAAAACTTAAAGAGATTGGTCAACTGGAGCAGGACCTTGTCTTCGGTGATGCTGGAACTAAAGAGGTCATCAACTTTTTCAGGCTGCATGAGGTAGGGGTTTTGCTGTTATTATAACTTTTGATATAATATTGGTCTTACATTGTAAAAACTCTCTTGCAGGATGTGAGCCGTGAAAATAAGTTGCGGGTATTGATGGTATATGCTGCTGTTTACCCTGATAAATTTGAGGGTGACAAAGGTTCAAAATTGATGCAGGTAATTGTTTGTGCTGGTGCCGGAATAGTTTTAGGGTGCGTTTTGTTAAACAAATATACCATCTTTCTGAGTTTTATCCTCTAGTTTCATATTTCAGATTCCAATTTACAAGTTTCCTAATGAATTAGAACATTCTAAGCTACAGAAAGCCGTGGAAAATAAATTTAATTTCCCCTCTTCTTCCGATCACACTCGTATGCTGTCAATTTCACTGGAATCCATGGACTACTTCACCTTCCTTCTCTATCATACATGCCTAGCTCTGTTGTTAGTTTTGAAATATGCGACGTGCACAGGGTTTATGGACCCTAGATGCAAAGTGAAGGCATGCACTACTCACGCAAGGCGTACCTGTACTATCTTTTTCCGCTTTTGTGTTCTGATTTTTCTCTGTAAAGCACAGAATAAAGTAAATACGAGCAATTGAAAAAAGAAGCAATCATTACTTCACCCACACAATCTTGTAATTGGAAAAGAAGGGGGGGGGGGTCAATTCAATGTCGCTCTGGTTGGGGATAAATGCTGCACTGGTCGGGGTGAGGTCCACCTCACCTAGTCACCTACTACTCACACTAGATTAAGAAAAACGTAGAGAAAAAGTGTGGCCATCTTCCACTGTACTGGTCACATCAGGCACCACCATGTTCACTTTTTTCACTGAAATTGTAAAGAACACGAGCATTTTTCCGGAGATCTTTTGACCATCATTGCCATTTCACTAGAAGTGAAAATTAAATTCAGGTGTATCTTCCACCACTGATTGCAATATTGCATGCTATACATACTTTCATGTTTTGCATAAATTTTAACACACTTTGAGCATATAGACTTTTCTCACCTCCTTCCTACCTAAATGTAAACGCTTCCATGAATTTACCTTATTTACTTGTACATATTTCTTGTTTACAAGTGATAACTTCTCTTTCATCGGGTTTCTACCAAGTTAGAGAAGAGTAAACGGATTAAGTGAAGTAAAATTAGTTTGATTCATATGGCGGAGAAATGATTTTTGTGTAGTTGTAAATTTAACTCGGAGTCTGCTCTATCATGAATCTAGGCTTTCACTTGTTGCTTTAATTCACTATATTCTATTCTTGTTTGGTTCAGCTGGCAGGATTGTCATCAGATGACACAAATGCAGTTAAGAACATGAAATTGCTCGGCACACCCCCTGAAACAAAGAAAAGTTCTCTTGGAGCTTTTGCCTTGAAATTTGATAATAAGGTGTGCCATCACTGTGACATTGCTTTACTCTTACCTTTTGGCTATGACCTCTCCTCTCACTTAATTCCTGCTGCAATTAGAAAAAGCATGGAGTCAGGAAGGAACGTGTCGGAGAAGAAACAGCATGGCAGTTATCTCGGTTTTACCCAATGATTGAGGTATGTAATAATCATGTGGTATCAAGAAGAAACAGACTGCATCGTTAATTTTCTTGAGTTGGACAATTTGCTTATGCAGTAAGGTACTGCATATCTTTTTCCTCGCCAAACCAGGAAACGAAACCTGTTTGCTTTCTTTGTAATCTTTTTCAGCCTGTGTTATTTGAGGATTATTCTGGTCAGTGGTTACTGGTCAAGTGTTGCAACATGGGTATCTTTGAGTTCGTGGGGTATATATATTTGTTTTACAATAAGGGTACAATGTTTCCCTAGCACTAAGTGCTGAATGTGAATGAAGTATGTATGTATGAACACCTTTTAGAGGTGCTCAGAGTCTGTACTCGGTGCTCATTGAAAAGTGAAGCACCACCTACATATACTGATCTACTTATCCATCAATGACCTTAAAGATGCTTGCTATCAAAGAGAATAAAGCCACTGTAAGAAAAAGGCAAATCTAGATTCTCAACTAATTATATTCCTTCCTTTTTCAAACCACCCATAACTGAAAATTTTATACTTTGTTTACTTCTACTTGCAACACTTCTTATGACAATCTCAAATTACTTACAACACTTCCTTCTTATGACAATCTCAAATTACTTATAACACTTCCTTTTTATGACAATCTCAAATTACTTAGAACACTACTACTTTTGGCATTGAGTTCTCTCTATCTATCTCTTCATCATATGGGTCCCGATTATTATTTCTCTTTCTATCCTCCCCTTGGATCATCCCCCCCCCCCCCCCCCCTTCCAATGTTGCAAGTAAAAGTAAAATGAGGAAGTATAAAACAACCCATAAATGGAGGTCAAATCCCGAATAATCGTTTAAAACCACCCTTAACTCTTAAGTATATATTCAAAGCCACCCTTCATCATTAGTTATCCAATTAACTAAAAAACCCAAATCTATACAAATATATTAAAAGGCGTGCAAAAAAAAACCTATGTGCCACGTGACAATCTCCTCAAATTTCTAATGCAAACGCTTTATGTTCATGTGGACTCCTCACTTTTAAAAAAATGTGTAAGTGCAAGGTATTGAACACGTGACCTTTGAAATGAAAAGTAAGAGTTTAACCATCAATACACTATGACTTTGTTGTTTAATATTTCAAATAAAATATGATAAAATCTTGTAATAATTATCGTTAACTAAAAAGACTTAACAAGTATATACCCCATTCGTCTTTTCTTTTTAATTGCTACATTGTTGTATGCACAACAATTTATGCAATGTCATTTTCAAGCTTTTTGGAGTGTACTTTTTTATCCATTTAATGTAAAATAATGAGAAAAGGTGAAAAAGTAGTATTTTTGGGTGGAAAAAGAGAAGAACAAATATAAAAGTATTACTTTATGGTGGGCCAAGTACTCCAAATAAGGAAAATGTAACAATTAAAAAGAAACAACCATTTAAAGAAAATGTACTCCCTCCGTTTCATTTTAATTTACTCACTTCACTTTTGGGGGAGAACCAAGGAGGAAGTACAGAAGTATGAGAGAGAAACTGAAAAGGTGGAGAGAGAAATTGAAAAGTGAGAGAAAAACAAAAGAGTGGGTTAAAATATTAAAAAGTGAATGACATGGGTGGTAAAGGAGGAGAAAATAGCAATTAAAAACAACGGAGGGAGTAGCAATTAAAAACAACGGAGGGAGTACATCTATAACACTCTTATTACGTAACTTACAAGAGATATTGATGTCATATTCTCTTATTACAAAATTCCTTTTAAGGTATTGTTTTCAAACTCAAAGCTTTCAAATTTTTTTACTTATCACGTCGTGACGTGAATTTTTCAATTTCTTAATGGACAAAAAATACGAAAAGTAGCAAAATAAATTATGAAATAAAAAACAGTAACATATTTGTTTATTGTAATTGACCCGAGGCATCGCCCGGGCAAAATGAACTAGTTTAATACTAAAAGTAGTCCTAATTTTAATCCGGACTCGTCTTAGGAAAAAAAAACTCTCCCCTCCCCCCATCCCGAACATAACCCTCTGCTGCCCCCCCCTCTCTCTCTCATCATCATCATCATCATCATCATCATCACCATCGTCATCGTCATCGTCATCACCACCAGCTGGACCTTAATCTCTCATGGCTGCTGGCGATGCTGGAAAATCAAAAGCAAATATTCATGTCTCGTCTGATGTTTGGGGAATTTTTTTATATCTGATAATTAAGTTGGCTTGTTTTAGTTATTTTATGTCAAAGTCTTATGATATAAAATGCTAATGTAGAGTTATCTAAATTTTAATAAGTAATTAATGTTAAGAGGTGGTTTATGTAATTTTTATTAGTTTGATGATTGAATTGTTCTATCTAATACTGCTATAATACTATTTGGAGTTTAAGATGGTATTCTATGACAATTTGAAATAATGGGGAGAAAAAAGAGGGTGGAATCTTTAATTATTTATTCTTTTTGAAAAATTTATTAATAAATTGGCTTTATGAGCAGATGACATGATGGTTTTTAGGTCTCTGTTTCATACTATGAATTTGGAATGTCCTTGTGTTTCATCTAATCTGTCTGTTGTTTCTTTTTGGATCGAGGGGGATTGACGCAATTTATTTTTTTAGGAGCTTGTTGAAAAACTTTGTAAAGGTGAACTTCCTAAGAACGAATACCCGTGTATGAATGACCCAAGTCCTACATTTCATGGAACTTCGCATCCTGCTGCAATTCAATATACCGAGACCCCAGTTGCACATTCTATGAGGTCAAGACGGACTCCGACATGGGCTTCTAGACCTCGTAATTCTGATGATGGGTATTCGAGGTAAGACGTAGCCTTTTTAAAGAAATATTCCCTCTATCCTTGAATTCTACTCGTTTAAAATCTGCATGGTCTGTAATGTATAATTTTGACCTAAAATAATCTTTCGTGTGTATTAGTAAAAATTATGAGAAGTCGATATTGTGAAAATAAACATTACAACGGATCTAACAAGATCCGACATTACTATTTTAAATAGGCAAGTCAGTAAAACTTAAATAAAGGAGTGGTAATTTGTTGCAATTTGTATGCATCATTGATACCGGGAACGTGGTATGTGGCCACGTTCCACGTTCCTGGGGACGCGTTCTGGAACGCAGAACATGGAACGTGGTACGTGGTACGTGGTCTAGGAGTCCATCTGGTTTACTCTAGAGGTTGCGTTCCCGTTTCCGTACCACGTTCCGGAACGTTCTGCGTTCCATGTAACAATGATATGCATCATGGTTCCATGTAACAATGGTACGCATCATGGTTCCATGTGCTGTACATAACAGGTACGCATCATGGTTCCATGTGCTGTACATAACAGTGGTGTACATAACCTATAATGAGGTTTGATCCCTAGACCTTAGGAATATGAGGTGGGAAGTGATGCCACTATTCCACCACCTCAACCTCAACTCAACCTCAACATTGGTGTATATAACATATAATGGAGTGGTAATTTTTGCAATTTGTACTTATCATTATCCATGTGCCGTGGAGAACAGTGGTGTACATAACATATCAAGAGCACTGGATGCTTGTTGTCTAGCTATGTCTTCCAGTGCTGCCATGTGTTTTTGTCGGATTACTAAATCTATTTGTTCATTATTTCTTTTATCTTCATTTTCATCTCCCCTTTTAGTAACTCTTCTTTGTCAATTTTTTTCTGCGGTTGTCCACAATGCTTATAGTCTTCTTGTAAGATACTAAAATACTCAATTCATGTATCCATTGCACATGGTGCACCGCACCCTCTGGTGTGTTCTTTGGAAATTAAATTTGGGAATCTTTTTTCGTTTTTGTTTCTGCAGTGATTCTATTCTGAGACACGCCTCTAGTGATTTTAAGAAGATGGGAAAGCGTATATTTGTATTTATTGTAGGTGGTGCTACTAGGTCAGAGGTAAGTGGAACTTACTTGCATTTTTGTTTTTGGAGAACAGCTCTTTCAGTGCATTTGATTTATTTTTTTGAACCTTATGGCTCCTTACAGATGCGAACTTGTTACAAGCTTTCAACAAAGTTGAACAGGGAAATCATTTTAGGTTCATCTAGTATCGACGATCCCCCACAATTCATCACGGTAAATCACACAGATCCTTGTTAAGGGTTTTTATATTTTATGTTTTGTCTTCTAGGAAATATCGGAGCAAGCTATACATGTTATATATTGTTTGTTTGAGACCTTTTCTGATTTGGATGCTATACACAGATATGGGTAAATTGTGTCAACGGGTACCCCTATGTCTAAACTTGCCTAAGGCACCAATGCAGTGGCTTGTCAGTAACAAGTACTCTCCATTTCCTGAATTAGTGTATTCATTAGTGTTCTTGAGGCTGTATTCAGGTTGTGGTTCTGTAGTTCATCCCCTGTCACTGTGAAGTTGCAAGCAAATAGTCAAATAGATGCTAGTTTTTGCATTAATGATCATAACTTATGTACACATCTTCACAGGCCGCAAGCCACAGGGAGGAGTAAAGGACACTTATGTGAATCCCACCCCACCCCCTTCCCTGCCCATATATTCCTTATGAGAACCGAACGCAGAACAAGCTTGTCATTACTTATCAGTAACACTGACATATCATTTAATTTTGTGCAGAAATTGAAGCTGCTATCAGCAAGTGAATTATCGTTAGATGACCTTGAGATATAGATGTCTAGCATGAAACTGTTCATCTTGATAATTCATTCTTTTTCTTAATGTGTAAATCGTGTGTCATTAGTCCTTGGAAAATGCACTCATACATTTAAGATGCGTGCGATTGTCTAGCAATCTGTTTCTCACGCTAACCCCGCCTGTATCATATCATAATTACCATTGCAAAGAAAGAATGTGGTTCTGATACCAGAAGAATCGCAGGTGTCTTGCTGTATTTAGTATGGGTCAAGTTATATCACTGTCAATAATTTTGTACCTCTTGGTGATCAATACAATTTTCAGTTACATCAAACTCAAATGTTTATCTAGCTGTTGATTCTACACTTTCTTATCCACCTATCCGTTTATGTATTACTCACAAAGCCTGGGGAATTTTGTGATTTACTAACATTACTAACATAATACTTCAAGCCATCTGTACTACGAGGAATATTTGGCACTTCTATTTCCTGAATACTATTACTATATATGAAAATATTCCTCGTAGTACAGATGGCTTGAAGTATTATGTTATTATTGTTAGGATTAACAATCTAACAGGTGTAAATTGGGTGTATTCCAATGTTATTATTCATTACCAAAAACAAGAGGTTTGGGGGAAAAGTTTTATTTTTCATGTTCTTACTGAAAGTATATAGATTTTCCTTAACAAATCAGTATATCAGAAAGAAATATTTCTCTTTTTTTTTTTTTAGCCGCTTCAGCTTGGCCATTGCTCTGAGGGTGGCATACCGCAGCGCTCGCGAACTTGATCTTGAATTCAGCACAGTAGTCTTTGATGGTGTCGCAGTCGAATTGAGTGCCATGGTCAAACACAATGCACTGTGGAATACCGAATCTTGTAATGATGTTCTTCCAAATGAAGGATCTGACTTGCCTGGCTTTGATAAACTTGGTGGGTTCGGCCTCAATCCACTTGGTAAAGTAATCAACAGCTACGAGATTCCCAACATATCGTAAGATTCCCGTTCTTGAAAATCGGCGCTTTTCCAAACCCAGAAAACGGCTTAGACTGAAGAGTTGTAGCTTTGCTTTCTGAAAAAGTCATTTTCTCGTTATTAGAGAGAAGCAGAAGCCTTAGAAGGGAGCACTCGTGGCACACTTACTATATCCCATTCCAGCCTCACCTTACCCTTTCGTTAACTAACCTACCTTGCTTTTCAAATACAAATAGAAAACCACTCAGGTCAATAGCTCCTTTCATCATGGGTCACTGTCCCTAATCAATTTGGATCACTAAAAAAGACCTCCGCAGGACCTTCACCCGGAAGACAGAATCAAAGGTAGACAACAGTCAGTTGTTAAAATATTATTACAAATCAAATTTCTTACTTCAGTTACCTTAAGAGGCTCATTTAGGCCTCTAATGTTCCAAGTACAGATAGCCATCATGGAACTGGAGGGATAAGGGTCCCGCCCCTATTATTTTCATAGAAAACTCCAAGATCCTCTGGATCTGTATCTGTACCAGTTTTATCCACTTCTTCGGGAATCATATAAGGGTTTGAACATTAGCAGAAAAAACTCTTCCCCTTCTCTTTTGTCTTCCTCGCAACAACTTGCCAACCATCCTTATCAGTCACCTGTGATATAGGCTGATTAGGAGTAGCCACCACAGTGACAATAGGAGGTCTAGTATCATTTTGTTGCACCTTAGGAACCCACTTCTGAACCGTCTTCTTCTGAATGGCAGGTCTAACAGATCTAGGTTGAGGCTGCCAAGAGCTTGAACAATCATGCCCCACCATCTTACATTTCCCACAGAACGGAGGAGTCCAATCATACATCACTTGTTGTTTAAACACCTTACCATGAACATCTTCAATCTGGACTTCCTTAGGAAGTTCCTTAGTAACATCCATCTCAATCAGAAGTCTTGCAAAGGAAATTCTATATTGATGAGTTGTGCACTCATCTGCATAAAGTGGAACACCCAAAATGCTTCCTATCCTGCTCAACGAGTCCTCACCCCAACAGTTTAGAGGGGCGTAGCGACTCGCTAAAGCGAAGTTTTTGGAAAGGGTTGCGAGGCTTAACGATTTAGAATATAGCTGTTGAGGTGGCACTTGCCTGGGCGGGGGTATATGCCCTTTCTTCTGTCACTTCTTTCAGATCAAAAAGTAATAGAGTAAGGAACCTTTGTTTACAAAGCTGTCACTCCAAGAACTCGAAGTAAAGCATCTTCGGGCCAGATTAGTCTTCTTTTCTTCTTCCTCTTGACCCTTCATTGATTGATCTCGTTCCCACGGAAACCCCCTACTTCAAGGGGAATCGAAGAAGGCACTGAAAGAGATAGTGAAACTGTAGATTTGGTATTCATCCTAAATGTAGGCAAGAAGAACTGAAGGCTCAAAAGATTCCATTCTTGCTGCTGGTAGCCGGTCTGCCGGTCGATAAGCAGCAGCAAGGAAAGCCTTGGTTGAGGCACTCTCAGAGGGGCTTCTTTGAGGCTCTTGTTTTCCTCACCCCCTCTACTCCATCTCTTTTGTATACTGGCACCTTCTCATTCTTCTCCCTTTTCAGTTGCTGTAGGGGATTAAGCGTGAGAACGCCCGAATCTCTCATTGAGTAGCTTCTTCCACTGATTCAGTTAAGGGAAAATAGCCAATCACTCCTGTTGGTCAATCCCACCTTGCGACTGTTTGGCTTTAGCTAGATCTTTGCCTAGCTTTACCATGTTATATGGCTTGACTGAGCTCGGGTCTCAGTCTTTACCTCGACTGTTGTGGGCTTGGGCTAAGCTTTATGCTTCAACCTTGCCAGTCGTTCTTCGTGTCTTGCTAGTCGTAGATTAGGTTGAGTTGTAACTCAAGCCTTTGCGTTGCTGCAGAGGGCTTTGGCTGGGCTCTATGCTCCTCCCTCTGCTTTTTTTTTTTCTGCGCTTATTGACGCGTTTTGGGCCCCTTTTTGTTAAAGGACTATTAACGTCATCTAATTGTGTTGTGCACGGATAAGAGCAAATGTTAGTGCGAATAATTCATAATAAGAACTTTAAGAGTTCTTTTATTTCATACTTGGGCTCTACTGGCCTTTCTTACAAAGCATATTGCTAATGACAATATTTAAACGAAGTACTTTTTCAGGACATCTGCATTAAAGCTGTTTTTCAGTGGTTCTCCTTCTACAGTCATGAGCTTGTATGACCCTGGTGCCACCTGCTCGCAGATCTGGTAGGGGCCTTCCCAGTTGGCAGTGAATTTTCCATGTACATTTCCCTTTCCTACCGCTGCTGTTCTTCTCAGCACCAGGTCTCCCTCTGTCAAAGGTCTGTGCCTGACTCTCCTGTTGTAAATCCTGCTCATCCTGTTCTTCTGTGCTGCTAGCTTAAGAGCTGCTTGGAGCCTCATCTCTGGCAGTTGATCTAGTGCTTCCCTCATGAGTTGTTCGTTGACTTCAGGGTCGTAATGCTGAACTCGAAAGCTAGGCAAACCGACTTCTATGGGGACCACCGCCTCAGCTCCAAAGGCTAGTGAGAATGGGCTTTTGCCTGTAGCCCCCTTTTCTGTGGTTCTATTAGCCCAGAGTACTTCTGGCACTAAATCTGCCCATAGCCCCTTGTGTTCCTCCAGCTTTTTCTGTAAGGCTAGCAGAATCTGTTTATTTGCCGCTTCAGCTTGGCCATTGCTCTGAGGGTGGCATACCGCAGCGCTCGCGAACTTGATCTTGAATTCAGCACAGTAGTCTTTGATGGTGTCGCAGTCGAATTGAGTGCCATGGTCAAACACAATGCACTGTGGAATACCGAATCTTGTAATGATGTTCTTCCAAATGAAGGATCTGACTTGCCTGGCTTTGATAAACTTGGTGGGTTCGGCCTCAATCCACTTGGTAAAGTAATCAACAGCTACGATCAAATATTTCCGCCCACCTGATGCTGTGGTGAAGGGGCCTAAAATATCCATTCCCCACTGAGCAAAAGGTATAGGGTTAAGGATTGGACATAGATCATTCGCTGGCTGATTCATTACTGGGGCGAATTTTTGACACTTATCACACTTCTTCACGTATCTGAGGCAGTCTTTCACCATTGTAGGCCAATAGTTTCCTCTTCTCATCACCTCATGACTTAGTGCTTTTCCTCCGATGTGATTTCCGCAGATCCCCTCAGGAGCTTCTTCCATTGCTGGGAGTTTCTCGCTTTCGGAGGTGCAGCGCAATAGAGGGTATGAGTCAGACCTCTTGTACAATTGCCCCTGATAGATGATGTACCAGTGTGAGTCTCTTTTTACTGCCTTCGCGATTGTCTGGTCGTCGGGCAGCTTCCCTGTTAACTTGTACTCTTGGATGTCATCGTACCATTCCTTTTGTGCTGTAACGCAGTTGATGCGCTCTGCCTTATCTATGCTGCGCTGTTCCATGACTTCCACCATGACTGTTCTGTTCAGATCCTGGAGTGTAGAGCTGGCTAGTTTTGACAAGGCATCCGCCTGAGAATTGTCGGCCCTGGGGACCAGCACTACTTCGAGGCTGATCAACTGTGCTGCTAGATCTTTAATCATCTGCAGATATTTTTGCATAGCTGGTTCTCGAGCTTCATACTCCCCTCTGATTTGACTTGCTACCAGCTGGGAATCGGTCTGGAGCCTTATCTTTTTGGCATCTGCTGCCATGCACATTTTTATACCTGCTATTGCTGCTTCGTACTCTGCTTCATTGTTCGAGGCCTTGAATTTGATTGCGTATTCAAACACATTTCCCTCTGGCGAAGTCATGATGATCCCAGCTCCTGAACCGGTCTGCGCCGCAGATCCGTCTACTGCTAATTTCCAGACCCCAACCGGTTCCTCTTCTTCTTCGTAGGAGGCCTCTACTATGAAATCCGCCAAGGCTTGAGCTTTGATCGCTGTCCTTGGCTTGTACTCTACTTCAAATTCGGAGAGCTCTACCGCCCACCTGAGCAGCCTACCCGACGTGTCCAGCTTCTGCAATGCTTTTTCTAACGGGTGGTTGCTGAGCACCTGTATAGTGTGAGCGTCGAAATAGGGCCTGAGCTTCCTTGCGGCTATCATGACGGCTAAGGACATTTTTTCCAGCAAAGGGTACCTTTGCTCAGCCTCGTTTAGGACATGGCTGACAAAATAGATGGGTAGTTGGGTCTTGATGCGCTCAACCAACAGAACTGCTGCTACCGTTTTGGGTGATGCTGAAATGTATAGCTGCAACCTCTCTCCTTCTTTCGGTCTTGTGACCGTAGGAAGTTTCTTTAGATGCTCTTTTATTGCTGCGAACGCTGTCCTTTCTTCCTCTCCCCATTTGAAGGTCTTGTTACCCCTAAGGAGCTGAAAGAAAGGTAAGGCCTTGTCAGCTGATTTGCTGATGAATCTGGTGAGAGCTGCCATTCTGCCTGTTAGCCTCATGACATCCCTGGTGCACTTGGGCTCAGGCAGATTAAGGATCGCCTCCACTTTCTCTGGGTTAGCATCTCTTCCTCTTTCGCTAACGAGGAAACCTCAAAATTTGCCCGACTTTACCCCAACATTTTTTGGGATTGAGTCTCATCTTGTACTTGCGCAATGTGGCGAATGTTTCTTTGAGGTCAGCCAACTTCTTCGGTGATGCTCTTGACTATTGAATCATCGACATATACCTCTATGTTCCTCCTTTCTGCTTTGTGAATATGTGATCCATTCCCCTCTGGAAAGTTGCTCCTGCGTTTTTCAGGCCAAAAGGCATAGCTCTGAAGCAGAAGACTCCTTCCTCAGTGACGAACGCTGTCCTGTTTCTGTCAGGCTCATATAGGCTGATTTGATGATATCCTGAAAATGCATCCATGAAGCTGAGCAGAGCTTGTCCGCTTGTAGCGTCCACTAGCTAGTCGATTCGAGGCAGGGGGAACAAGCAACGGGTGAGCGAGCTAGCGCGAAAGCCTATAGCGTTAGTAACGCGCTATAGTTTTCTTTGATTATCAAACAACAGCCTCAAATTTCTACTCTCAAGAAGTTTACTTACTGATAGTAAGTTATGCTTAAAATCATTGACATATAAAACACCAGTCAATGTCACATTAGGAGATATCTTGACATTTCCCACTTCATTAACAGTTTTAACACTTCCATCAGGTAAACCTACTCTAATTTCTTTCCTTAGAGTTCTAACATTGCTCATAATTTCTTTGTTCCCTGTAAAGTGATCACTAGCACCTGAATCTATAAGCCATGCACTCAAAGCACACAACTTTGCATCACTCATCTCTTTTGTGACTGTAACATTACCTGCAAAATTGCTCTGGCTAGTCACTGTTCCATTCTGCTTCTCTCCAACATCATTTCCTGCACCAAATGAAATTGTTATCTGGTTTCACTCCACTGCTTTCACCTTGTTGATTTCCAAAGTCTAGAGGGTTGTCTCCTGCATAGAGATTTCCTTCCCTTGTCACATTTGCAGCCTGTCTCTGGTTTGGTTTTCCCTTAGGGTTTTTGAACCAATCTGGATATCCCACTAGCTTGAAGCATTCTTCCTTGAGATGTCCTCTCATCCCACAGTGGTCACACCTTTTGGCTTCCCTTTCCATCCTCATTTTCTTGTAATCTTTCTTCTGGAAGTTCTGAAGTGGTCCAAGGCTTTGACCTTGTCTGTTCACAGCCAAAGCACTCACTTCTGCTCCAAGATTAATCTCTCCAGTGATCTGTTTTTGCCTTTCAACTTGAAGAACCAAGTTGTAGGCTTTATTGACGCAAGGGCTCCATCCCTAGGAAATTAGTCTTCATCTGGTCATAACCTGAGTTCAGTCCCATGAGAAACTTGAGAAGTTTGTTGTTCTGTTCCATTTCTAACACTTTCTTCACAACATTGCAGGTGCATTTGGCCATTGCACCACAGCTGCATTCTGGTATCTCTTCCAATTCTTCAATCTGATCCCACAGATCCTTCAGTTTGCAGTAATATTCTCCAACTGACAGGTTGTTTTGCTGCATCTCCCATAGCTCCTTTTTGAGTTGAAATAGCTGAGGAGCATTAGTTTGCCCATATCTCGAAACCCGATGTGAGATCCATGGCTGAATGCTTGCTTAAAGCACCCAACTCATCATTGGGGAACTCGTAGGTTCGATTCCTCTCTCGTCACTAGATCCTGGTCAAAATTCTTCCTGAGAAACAATGGGGGCGGTTCGTTCCTCTTCCGACCAGATAAGAATTCGACCTATTTCCAGAAGTCTCTGTTTTCAAAGGCTGTTGCCGCTAAGCCAGAGGCTGGGCTAGGGGGTGTATAGTCCGATCATCCAAAGAAACCTGAGACACTAAGCGATCCCACCGCCGCCGGTGAACTAAAACGACACTGGGGCTGATCCCTTTCCTGTTGATGCAAGTAACTGAACTGCCTTAAGATACGAATGATAGCCCGCAACCTTTCCTGGCCTTGCGCCCTTAGGAAAGTCATCAGTCCTCTTGAATAACCTATGATTCTTCATTTCCTCTTTGATTAACCGCTTTTTTGGACAAAATTCCATTCCCCTTAATAAAGAATTCAATAGCATTTGACTAACTCGGGTTTAGTAAAGCAGTACTGATCCCCGGAGATTCCTTCCATTCCTTCCAAGGAAATGGGAATGGATATAATGGCACGGGCTCTTTCTGGATTGGTGCACTCACCCCCTTTATTGACTAGTGGGATATTGAAGCAGAGAACCCTCTCGCCGGCCGATCTTCGTCTCCTCCTTTTGTCCAATGATTCCTTCTAACAGTCGTGAACAAGCCCTGCTAACAGCTCTTTGTCCGATTCTATTCCTATTTCCTGCTCGATAAGGGTCAGAACTCGATCCGGGAATTTCATTAGACCTCGAATGCGCTCTGACTCTTGGAGGAAGATCTGCTTGAGAGCATCGAATCGTTGCTGCTTTTGCTATTGGTCTACAAATCGCTGCAACCAATGTCCCGAAAGTAGCCTCCGTCCTCTTTTGAGTAGAATGATGGGCTCTTAGGAATAGAAGTGGGCATGAATGGAGCTTCTAGGACTGTGTTGACTGAAGCTCTCTTTGTCCATCTAATCTTGATTTGCTGTAAACAGACGATAGTGTCAATTGGCTTATTCGATGCTCACTGTTAGGAGTTAACCCGATCGAGATCAGATGATGCAAGGATCGGGTTTGAGAAACTTTCTGGCAATTCGCCTCTTTCGGGATCTTCTATGACTCTATTAGCTTCTTTCTTCCAACGTCCAACGGAGGTCACTTCGCTCGCCTAAGAAGGAGCTGTGGGGCTTTTTGGATCAATTGCTGAGGAGCAGACGATCTTGGCTTAGAGAGATGCGCCTTTTAGCTTGTTATCGCTTTTTAGGTTCTTGCTCTGGTTTCAGGGAATCCCTCACCCAGTTCCATATGGTTCCGAAGGAAATCCTAGGGCATTAACCTTTCTGGGAAGCCGGTCCCTTTACATAGCCATAATAGGAAGTTTTTTTGAAGTAGCTGCAATTGAATCGGCTGGTCTAGAATCAGCTGCTAGAGAATAGGCCGCTAGGGGTACAGATTTGCTAACTGTTCAATTAACCAGTGTTCTGTTTGCAATTGAATGCGTATCAGCTGTGATTGAATCAGTAAGCGCTGCAGATCTGATCTATAAAGAATTACCCTCATTCGATCTCAGATGGGATGAATACAAAGGAAGTCTTTTTCATTTTTACGATGCATACCCCTTCCTCATTAACTATGTCATGTCACTTCCTTTAGTTTAGCAGCTCCGGTATCGGTAGCATTCTCAGCTGATTCAATAGCCGGAGATGAAATAACAAAGGTTACGGATTCAATTGCTAGTCCAGCAAGAGCGTCTGATGGAACAAACCCTATTCTTTCTGTAACTCATACTCTCACATCACATCGGTTACTCAAGCAGCTTATTCGTTAACAACCGATTCTATTTAATAGCAAACAAGCCCTTCTCCAACAGCCTATTCTGATTCAATTGCTAAGAGCGCATTCTGCCCATTCGATGCGTATTATAGGAAAAATCTTCTTCACTGACTTCACCATCAGCTGTTTCTTCTACCATTAAGACTCTTTCAGGAGAAGTGAACTTAAGAAGTTCAGAGGCCCCTTGTCATTAAGAGCTTAAGACGAAAGGCAAGGACCAAGAAGAGTTACTCGTTCTAAAAGACCCGAGAGTATATTCACTCTTCTCTAAGGCATGAAAAGAGAAGGAGTACTTTTCTTTATTACACTTGTAAAAGAAATAAAAGGAAGAGTTCCAAAAGCTTCGCTTTAGCGATTACATACCTTAATGCAAGCACTAAGTAAGTCAACTACCTTGCAGTGCAAAGTCTAAGATCAAGAGGTCTTTCGCAGGAAAGTCACTTTAGCCTCTTTCTTTCTAAGGCGGGGTATGAAGACCCTATTGATTCCTCTAAAGTAGGATTTCCGCTAACGAGAAGCCTACTTCTATCAAAACCTTGACTGACTCTGGAGGTTGGATCCGAAAGACAGAGTTCAATCTTCTTATTTGCATGAAAGATGCCCTTATCATACTAAGGCGCTAAGACGCTGTTCACAACCTAAAAAGAAGATGTTGAACCCTGTACAGAGTCTTTTCTTCAGGGTCTAGCCCCCGCTTATGTAATATCTTATAAAAAAGTGAGAATGTCTTATTTAGCAAAGAAAGCTATAGCGCATAGCGCAACCAAAGAATAGTACGATATTTCGAGTTTTATGAAAACGGCGCTCCTAAACGGGCCTCCCCTTCCAATTCAAGAGTTAAGAAAGGCTCTTATTCTTTTTAGTTTAGAATGAATATAGGAAAAAGAAAGAGGAGTACGCGAAAGCAAGTATTTAACTTGTTGTCTTTTCTTAACTCTTTCTAATAATGATTATTAGGTCCCTTGCGGATTGGAAAGCGAATCCTAAACTTGACTTTGAAAGAGCTTCGAAACCCTTTCCTTTAAAATGTCAGCTGTTTTGCCCCGTTCATGACTTTCTCATGTCGGTGTTGCGTACCACAAGAGGGTACATTCTACCGGACTCGGCCTCTTGACTTGCTAGTTGGAAATCTGGTGTGCTATAGTTTCTCCAGTCGGCTACCGGCGGGTGGTCTTTAGTTTTGCTCTTTGAAACTATGCTATGCTTGTTCGATAGGTCGTTCGCGTCTAGCGCGGTTCATTCTGCGCTGGAGACTAACATCTTTTAGGTACCCTGGTTAAAGCGGCCCGGATCCTCGCTTTCTTTTGTAGCTGGACAACTTCTCGGATATCATTCCTCTTGGCCCGCAATACAGATCTCTCATCTTCATGAAAAACAATGCTTCCCAAAAGATACTGGATAAATGTGAATGTCCGAGGAAGTTCTCTCCATATCGATTAGATTCTCGTCGTATGATGGATCTGGTAAACCGACTTACAATTACACAAGAGAAGAAGAAGTAAACTCGCCAGAGCTAGTTTTAGAGCTACCGATTCGCACCCGCCGGTCAAAGAATTCCCTTTCGAGAAGACCGAGACGACTCCTTTCAGTCGTACCTTTTAAGGGGAGATCTTTTTTTGGTAGGGATGGGACTAAAGAGCTCTAACAGAAGAGCGGCAAGAGCTTCTCTGAAAAGACCTGTTCTCTTATCGCTTTGAACATTCTCCTGGGTTCCTAGCCCAAAGAAAAAGACAAGGCTGAGTTGCCCCTTCTACCATCTGAGGTGGAATACGGATCCTTCTTTGCTGAGTTTGTTCTATGGAATAGGCCCTCTCACTCTATCTCATGTCGGAGAAGATTATGTATGAATTTGAATACCCACGAACGTCTAAGAGGTCAGCTACTTAGTTGATTTGATTTAAGGTATCTCTTGATCGAAGGGTTCAAGCCGCTAAAGCGGAAAGATATATCTCTTCGCTTGACACAGTAGTTCTTTTTTTCCTCCGTCAGGTCTGCCCCTTCTTTCTATCCTTAATAAGAGTGTCATCCATAACTGACTTATTTGCCATGCTTCTTGTTGAAAGGAGGAGGTATAAGGCCAAAAAGACTAGTGTGACATAATCTGCCAGTTCTCATTCGAGAATAGGATGTCGAATCGGATGGATGGGCTTAATATAACATATAGCTACATCACGCTCGTAAGTGAGTAGAAACTACCTTTTTTTATTTCAAAAAAGAAAAGTAAGCATCAAAGCCCACAAGTTCCTTGCCTTGTTCATCATATCATGAAAGAGCGCAGTCATGGCTCGCTGGTACGTCGCCCCGGCATTCTTTAGACCAAACGGCATCACCTTGTAACAGAACGTGCCCTCCTACCTAATATGGTGATAAACGCTGTTTTCTCTTGGCCGAAGTTATTGTAGTTCTTGTCCTATCCGCCCGTACCATTTCTGCTAAGAAATGGGATGAGGGCGTTCCTTTCCTGTAGCTAATGTTGCTATTTAACCCCGTTCTATTCCCGGACCTTAGGAGGGAATAGAGTAAGGGGACCTTTATCTTATCCTTATGTAGTTAATGTTCTCTTGGTTTTGTAGTTTATAACTGTAATTTAATGCTCTAACTTCCTATTAAAATGCAATGCAGCACAGTCCCCCCCGAGGGCTGCCTACTTCTCTAGTTCACCACCGGTATCCCATGAGCCATTTGAAAATATTGTATGGATTTAAAAATGCGAAGTTTACTGTTTTCGAGAGTTAAAAGAATTTAACTTCTCGTTAGTTATATTATAAGAGATTGTATTGTATTGAGCCTGTTGCTACTGCTTTCCAAGAAGTGAGGGAGCCCTCGAAAGGCTCCCGAACGTTTATGAAGACTAGTAACAAAAGGACTTCCTTAAAAGGTTAAAAGCGAGTAGTTCGTACTTGATCAATAAGTAGAGGAATCTTATGATCTTATTGTATTGAACGATTCCGGTTGCTTTATTTCTGCCCCCGCCCCTTTCTCGTACTCCAAAAAGGCAGAGAAAGGGGCAAGGGGCAGTCAACAATTGCTTCTGTTCGGTTCCCCCTTAGGGGGTCAAGGGGGAAGGCCGAAAGGGGGGTCACAGGGGGGATTTTATCCCCTTTGCTCGCCCGTTCAATTTCCGTAAGGAAATTAAATTAGGGCGTTCCGAAAAATCGGCGAAAATTTTAAATTTTTTTTCTTTTCTTCTGAGCTCATGGGATTTTTTTGATACCGTATGGAGCCACCGTCGTGAGCAGTATAGCATGTGAAGGTGTCTCAAGCTTATAGGAGGTCACAACTCCTCCGTCTTGAGTCTTTTCACGCCTTAGTATAAAAGTGTAAAACCCCGAAAAAGAGTAGGTCTCGGCCTGCATCACACAGGTGGTTCCGATCCTACCCCGGGCTTATATAAAATATATAAAGCTCTCCTGAGTTCCGGGTTTGTCGTCTTAGTCATTTTATACGCGGCAACCAATGCCGTCTTGTCTTACTGAGCTAACGGATATCGCATTCGAGATCGCGAAAATGCGATTTCTTCATTGCACCTTCAAGCTAAAGAGATCCTTAGCCAGGGAGTCTTGCATCAGTAAGGTTCATTGGTCACTTATGGTATTTGCAAAATACAGAGTTATCCTTCTCTTTTCAACTGAGTTGATTCAATTAACTGTAACTTAATTCTTTAATCTTTACTGCAGCTACTGTAACTGTAGTTATTGTAGTTCTTGTCCTATCCGCCCGTACCATTTCTGCTAAGAAATGGGATGAGGGCGTTCCTTTCCTGTAGCTAATGTTGCTATTTAACCCCGTTCTATTCCCGGACCTTAGGAGGGGAATAGAGTAAGGGGACCTTTATCTTATCCTTATGTAGTTAATGTTGCTCTTGGTTTTGTAGTTTATAACTGTAATTTAATGCTCTAACTTCCTATTAAAATGCAATGCAGCACAGTCCCCCCGAGGGCTGCCTACTTCTCTAGTTCACCACCGGTATCCCTGAGCCATTTGAAAATATTGTATGGATTTAAAAATGCGAAGTTTACTGTTTTCGAGAGTTAAAAGAATTTAACTTCTCGTTAGTTATATTATAAGAGATTGTATTGTATTGAGCCTGTTGCTACTGCTTTCCAAGAAGTGAGGGAGCCCTCGAAAGGCTCCCGAACGTTTATGAAGAAGCTAGTAACAAAAGGACTTCCTTAAAAGGTTAAAAGCGAGTAGTTCGTACTTGATCAATAAGTAGAGGAAGTCTTATGATCTTATTGTATTGAACGATTCCGGTTGCTTTATTTCTGCCCCCGCCCCTTTCTCGTACTCCAAAAAGGCAGAGAAAGGGGGCAAGGGCAGTCAACAATTGCTTCTGTTCGGTTCCCCCTTAGGGGGTCAAGGGGGAAGGCCGAAAGGGGGGTCACAGGGGGGATTTTATCCCCTTTGCTCGCCCGTTCAATTTCCGTAAGGAAATTAAATTAGGGCGTTCCGAAAAATCGGCGAAAATTTTAAATTTTTTTCTTTTCTTCTCATGCTCATGGGATTTTTTTGATACCGTATGGAGCCACCGTCGTGAGCAGTATAGCATGTGAAGGTGTCTCAAGCTTATAGGAGGTCACAACTCCTCCGTCTTGAGTCTTTTCACGCCTTAGTATAAAAGTGTAAAACCCCGAAAAACGAGTAGGTCTCGGCCTGCATCACACAGGTGGTTCCGATCCTACCCCGGGCTTATATAAAATATATAAAGCTCTCCTGAGTTCCGGGTTTGTCGTCTTAGTCATTTTATACCGGCAACCAATGCCGTCTTGTCTTACTGAGCTAACGGATATCGCATTCGAGATCGCGAAAATGCGATTTCTTCATTGCACCTTCAAGCTAAAGAGATCCTTAGCCAGGGAGTCTTGCATCAGTAAGGTTCATTGGTCACTTATGGTATTTGCAAAATACAGAGTTATCCTTCTCTTTTCAACTGAGTTGATTCAATTAACTGTAACTTAATTCTTTAATCTTTACTGCAGCTACTGTAACTGTAGTTATTGTAGTTCTTGTCCTATCCGCCCGTACCATTTCTGCTAAGAAATGGGATGAGGGCGTTCCTTTCCTGTAGCTAATGTTGCTATTTAACCCCGTTCTATTCCCGGACCTTAGGAGGGGAATAGAGTAAGGGGACCTTTATCTTATCCTTATGTAGTTAATGTTGCTCTTGGTTTTTGTAGTTTATAACTGTAATTTAATGCTCTAACTTCCTATTAAAATGCAATGCAGCACAGTCCCCCCCGAGGGCTGCCTACTTCTCTAGTTCACCACCGGTATCCCATGAGCCATTTGAAAATATTGTATGGATTTAAAAATGCGAAGTTTACTGTTTTCGAGAGTTAAAAGAATTTAACTTCTCGTTAGTTATATTATAAGAGATTGTATTGTATTGAGCCTGTTGCTACTGCTTTCCAAGAAGTGAGGGAGCCCTCGAAAGGCTCCCGAACGTTTATGAAGAAGCTAGTAACAAAAGGACTTCCTTAAAAGGTTAAAAGCGAGTAGTTCGTACTTGATCAATAAGTAGAGGAAGTCTTATGATCTTATTGTATTGAACGATTCCGGTTGCTTTATTTCTGCCCCCGCCCCTTTCTCGTACTCCAAAAAGGCAGAGAAAGGGGGCAAGGGGCAGTCAACAATTGCTTCTGTTCGGTTCCCCCTTAGGGGGTCAAGGGGGGAAGGCCGAAAGGGGGTCACAGGGGGGATTTTATCCCCTTTGCTCGCCCGTTCAATTTCCGTAAGGAAATTAAATTAGGGCGTTCCGAAAAATCGGCGAAAATTTTAAATTTTTTTTCTTTTCTTCTCATGCTCATGGGATTTTTTTGATACCGTATGGAGCCACCGTCGTGAGCAGTATAGCATGTGAAGGTGTCTCAAGCTTATAGGAGGTCACAACTCCTCCGTCTTGAGTCTTTTCACGCCTTAGTATAAAAGTGTAAAACCCCGAAAAAGAGTAGGTCTCGGCCTGCATCACACAGGTGGTTCCGATCCTACCCCGGGCTTATATAAAAATATATAAAGCTCTCCTGAGTTCCGGGTTTGTCGTCTTAGTCATTTTATACCGCGGCAACCAATGCCGTCTTGTCTTACTGAGCTAACGGATATCGCATTCGAGATCGCGAAAATGCGATTTCTTCATTGCACCTTCAAGCTAAAGAGATCCTTAGCCAGGGAGTCTTGCATCAGTAAGGTTCATTGGTCACTTATGGTATTTGCAAAATACAGAGTTATCCTTCTCTTTTCAACTGAGTTGATTCAATTAACTGTAACTTAATTCTTTAATCTTTACTGCAGCTACTGTAACTGTAGTTATTGTAGTTCTTGTCCTATCCGCCCGTACCATTTCTGCTAAGAAATGGGATGAGGGCGTTCCTTTCCTGTAGCTAATGTTGCTATTTAACCCCGTTCTATTCCCGGACCTTAGGAGGGGAATAGAGTAAGGGGACCTTTATCTTATCCTTATGTAGTTAATGTTGCTCTTGGTTTTGTAGTTTATAACTGTAATTTAATGCTCTAACTTCCTATTAAAATGCAATGCAGCACAGTCCCCCCCGAGGGCTGCCTACTTCTCTAGTTCACCACCGGTATCCCATGAGCCATTTGAAAATATTGTATGGATTTAAAAATGCGAAGTTTACTGTTTTCGAGAGTTAAAAGAATTTAACTTCTCGTTAGTTATATTATAAGAGATTGTATTGTATTGAGCCTGTTGCTACTGCTTTCCAAGAAGTGAGGGAGCCCTCGAAAGGCTCCCGAACGTTTATGAAGAAGCTAGTAACAAAAGGACTTCCTTAAAAGGTTAAAAGCGAGTAGTTCGTACTTGATCAATAAGTAGAGGAAGTCTTATGATCTTATTGATTGAACGATTCCGGTTGCTTTATTTCTGCCCCCGCCCCTTTCTCGTACTCCAAAAAGGCAGAGAAAGGGGGCAAGGGGCAGTCAACAATTGCTTCTGTTCGGTTCCCCCTTAGGGGGTCAAGGGGGGAAGGCCGAAAGGGGGGTCACAGGGGGGATTTTATCCCCTTTGCTCGCCCGTTCAATTTCCGTAAGGAAATTAAATTAGGGCGTTCCGAAAAATCGGCGAAAATTTTAAATTTTTTTTCTTTTCTTCTCATGCTCATGGGATTTTTTTGATACCGTATGGAGCCACCGTCGTGAGCAGTATAGCATGTGAAGGTGTCTCAAGCTTATAGGAGGTCACAACTCCTCCGTCTTGAGTCTTTTCACGCCTTAGTATAAAAGTGTAAAACCCCGAAAAACGAGTAGGTCTCGGCCTGCATCACACAGGTGGTTCCGATCCTACCCCGGGCTTATATAAAATATATAAAGCTCTCCTGAGTTCCGGGTTTGTCGTCTTAGTCATTTTATACCGCGGCAACCAATGCCGTCTTGTCTTACTGAGCTAACGGATATCGCATTCGAGATCGCGAAAATGCGATTTCTTCATTGCACCTTCAAGCTAAAGAGATCCTTAGCCAGGGAGTCTTGCATCAGTAAGGTTCATTGGTCACTTATGGTATTTGCAAAATACAGAGTTATCCTTCTCTTTTCAACTGAGTTGATTCAATTAACTGTAACTTAATTCTTTAATCTTTACTGCAGCTACTGTAACTGTAGTTATTGTAGTTCTTGTCCTATCCGCCCGTACCATTTCTGCTAAGAAATGGGATGAGGGCGTTCCTTTCCTGTAGCTAATGTTGCTATTTAACCCCGTTCTATTCCCGGACCTTAGGAGGGAATAGAGTAAGGGGACCTTTATCTTATCCTTATGTAGTTAATGTTGCTCTTGGTTTTGTAGTTTATAACTGTAATTTAATGCTCTAACTTCCTATTAAAATGCAATGCAGCACAGTCCCCCCCGAGGGCTGCCTACTTCTCTAGTTCACCACCGGTATCCCATGAGCCATTTGAAAATATTGTATGGATTTAAAAATGCGAAGTTTACTGTTTTCGAGAGTTAAAAGAATTTAACTTCTCGTTAGTTATATTATAAGAGATTGTATTGTATTGAGCCTGTTGCTACTGCTTTCCAAGAAGTGAGGGAGCCCTCGAAAGGCTCCCGAACGTTTATGAAGAAGCTAGTAACAAAAGGACTTCCTTAAAAGGTTAAAAGCGAGTAGTTCGTACTTGATCAATAAGTAGAGGAAGTCTTATGATCTTATTGTATTGAACGATTCCGGTTGCTTTATTTCTGCCCCGCCCCTTTCTCGTACTCCAAAAAGGCAGAGAAAGGGGGCAAGGGGCAGTCAACAATTGCTTCTGTTCGGTTCCCCCTTAGGGGGTCAAGGGGGGAAGGCCGAAAGGGGGGGTCATAGGGGGATTTTATCCCCTTTGCTCGCCCGTTCAATTTCCGTAAGGAAATTAAATTAGGGCGTTCCGAAAAATCGGCGAAAATTTTAAATTTTTTTTCTTTTCTTCTCATGCTCATGGGATTTTTTGATACCGTATGGAGCCACCGTCGTGAGCAGTATAGCATGTGAAGGTGTCTCAAGCTTATAGGAGGTCACAACTCCTCCGTCTTGAGTCTTTTCACGCCTTAGTATAAAAGTGTAAAACCCCGAAAAACGAGTAGGTCTCGGCCTGCATCACACAGGTGGTTCCGATCCTACCCCGGGCTTATATAAAATATATAAAGCTCTCCTGAGTTCCGGGTTTGTCGTCTTAGTCATTTTATACCGCGGCAACCAATGCCGTCTTGTCTTACTGAGCTAACGGATATCGCATTCGAGATCGCGAAAATGCGATTTCTTCATTGCACCTTCAAGCTAAAGAGATCCTTAGCCAGGGAGTCTTGCATCAGTAAGGTTCATTGGTCACTTATGGTATTTGCAAAATACAGAGTTATCCTTCTCTTTTCAACTGAGTTGATTCAATTAACTGTAACTTAATTCTTTAATCTTTACTGCAGCTACTGTAACTGTAGTTATTGTAGTTCTTGTCCTATCCGCCCGTACCATTTCTGCTAAGAAATGGGATGAGGGCGTTCCTTTCCTGTAGCTAATGTTGCTATTTAACCCCGTTCTATTCCCGGACCTTAGGAGGGGAATAGAGTAAGGGGACCTTTATCTTATCCTTATGTAGTTAATGTTGCTCTTGGTTTTGTAGTTTATAACTGTAATTTAATGCTCTAACTTCCTATTAAAATGCAATGCAGCACGCCCCCCCGAGGGCTGCCTACTTCTCTAGTTCACCACCGGTATCCCATGAGCCATTTGAAAATATTGTATGGATTTAAAAATGCGAAGTTTACTGTTTTCGAGAGTTAAAAGAATTTAACTTCTCGTTAGTTATATTATAAGAGATTGTATTGTATTGAGCCTGTTGCTACTGCTTTCCAAGAAGTGAGGGAGCCCTCGAAAGGCTCCCGAACGTTTATGAAGAAGCTAGTAACAAAAGGACTTCCTTAAAAGGTTAAAAGCGAGTAGTTCGTACTTGATCAATAAGTAGAGGAAGTCTTATGATCTTATTGTATTGAACGATTCCGGTTGCTTTATTTCTGCCCCCGCCCCTTTCTCGTACTCCAAAAAGGCAGAGAAAGGGGGCAAGGGCAGTCAACAATTGCTTCTGTTCGGTTCCCCCTTAGGGGTCAAGGGGGAAGGCCGAAAGGGGGTCACAGGGGGATTTTATCCCCTTTGCTCGCCCGTTCAATTTCCGTAAGGAAATTAAATTAGGGCGTTCCGAAAAATCGGCGAAAATTTTAAATTTTTTTTCTTTTCTTCTCATGCTCATGGGATTTTTTGATACCGTATGGAGCCACCGTCGTGAGCAGTATAGCATGTGAAGGTGTCTCAAGCTTATAGGAGGTCACAACTCCTCCGTCTTGAGTCTTTTCACGCCTTAGTATAAAAGTGTAAAACCCCGAAAAACGAGTAGGTCTCGGCCTGCATCACACAGGTGGTTCCGATCCTACCCCGGGCTTATATAAAATATATAAAGCTCTCCTGAGTTCCGGGTTTGTCGTCTTAGTCATTTTATACCGCGGCAACCAATGCCGTCTTGTCTTACTGAGCTAACGGATATCGCATTCGAGATCGCGAAAATGCGATTTCTTCATTGCACCTTCAAGCTAAAGAGATCCTTAGCCAGGGAGTCTTGCATCAGTAAGGTTCATTGGTCACTTATGGTATTTGCAAAATACAGAGTTATCCTTCTCTTTTCAACTGAGTTGATTCAATTAACTGTAACTTAATTCTTTAATCTTTACTGCAGCTACTGTAACTGTAGTTATTGTAGTTCTTGTCCTATCCGCCCGTACCATTTCTGCTAAGAAATGGGATGAGGGCGTTCCTTTCCTGTAGCTAATGTTGCTATTTAACCCCGTTCTATTCCCGGACCTTAGGAGGGGAATAGAGTAAGGGGACCTTTATCTTATCCTTATGTAGTTAATGTTGCTCTTGGTTTTGTAGTTTATAACTGCATTTTAATACGGCCTTCCCCCCTTGACCCCCTAAGGGCTGTTTTCGAGAGTTAAAAGAATTTAACTTCCCTACAAGGCTACTAGCCTGTAGGAAACACCAACAAAAGAAAGATTTCTCTTGAGATATGCAAAAATGATAGATGAAATACACATAGAGCTACACATTTATTCAAGTTATATTCTATCTAAAAAACCTTCTTGCGTATTACGATGAATTTTACTATGATCTAGACTAATTGACCCTTTTTGCATAGTATACTTGCCTATATCTAAACTTATTACTTACTAATCCCTTGTTTGAACCTAAGTTTTTTTTTTCTTTGAGAGGTGAAAACTGGAAAGGACAACGCATTAGTCTTTCGCCCAAAAGAAGAAATCTTTGATCTCATCCATTCTTTACAAATTACCAGTTTAGTTAAAAGTCACTAAGCAATCCCTGTATGCAGGGCTACCATCTGATAGCTCATCTAGGCGAGCAAGTAACTAGCTCAAGTGGTGCTGCTAGCCAGTCAACTACACTATTAGGCATTAGCGCTTCATCCGCTTTAAATTGCTAAGAAGTTAAAGCTCTAAACTAATCTTTCTGCCAAAGAAAATGAGGCATACCCTAAGTCTAGATTGTCACATAACAATAAGCAAATACCCTGGCCTAAATGAATGCACTCGAACAGCAGTATCACTGTATCAGTATCAGCAACGAGGTTCTTTCTCCTTCCTACCAGATGGGATCTCGGTCTCAGCCTTTCGTTTCTTGGTCTCAACAACTAACTTCTTCACATATGCAATATACCCATCGACATCGAATTTTCTTTTGCAGCCAGCATAGTTCATGTAACGAATTTTACCGAATACTGGGCGTTCTCGCCATCCCTAAAAACACCATCCAAGAAAAGATGAGTCAGGAAGGCATTAAAAAAAAAAGGAACATAGGCGAGCAAAAAGGCTAAGAAGCAATACCTGGTCATGCACTCCACAAATAGACCACATGCAGCCAACATATCCACTTGGGTCTCTACCATCTATCTCATACTGCATACACCAAAAATGAACTAAGAAACAAGTTGTTGCTTTTTTTTTTTTTTTTTTTTTTTTTGATTAGGAACTAAGAAACAAGTTTTAATTGTACTCTTTTATTTGACAGTAAATTGCATAAGTGTTACCTTGTCATTCAAGTAGATCGCTATCGCAAGGGCTTCTTCAGGTCCGCTTGTCCACTCAAGTATTTTCTTTGCCCAGTACATGCTGCAAATAATCAATTCAGTCACATAAAATGTTTATCCTAATTCCTAAGTGAAGCACGACAAATCAAAACAAATCAAGGATTTTTAGCCCATGTCTGGATGGAAATTTAACAGAACAGACCTTATATTGCTTACATATTTATGTTGGTTATAAAATCCAGCTAAATGTGTTCTGATGGAAATAAAAAAAGCGACAAAACTTTCACAGCAATCTAGCTCCAAAATTGATATTCCACCCATACCAACCAAACTTTGGCAAGTTGATTCGTGCACAACAACATGACCAAGATGAAAAGAGCCTTGTTCCCATCTCAAACTATTGCATGTAATTTCTACCTTACCATTATAGTATTAAACTTTGATTTATTCCAACACATCAGATGAAGCCCAATTAACCAGATTTCCATTTGAAAAACACTCCGAAAAGGCTTGTCATTTATCATATTCAGAAAATTAATGCAAAAACAAGATACGAGAAGACCATACAAATCCTTTATGACTGACTAAGAGCAACTGAGAAACAAAGCATAGCATAGATAAATACTACTTGCCAGGCACATTGAGATGTGCTACAAAAAGGCACAAGCCAGTCATGATGTCTCAGTGCGTTTTCTTCTTGAAGCATTTATCTAGCAAAATCAAGCATCCGATGTCTGAAGCAGCTCGTAGCTACAGGGAAAGCCTAGGAAACATGCCTAGTAATTCTAACATGTGGACTTGCAATAAATCAGATGCTTACTGAAGCAGTGAAGATGATACTATACATGTTAATGTAGCAAAATATATAAATCGGACAATAAATATTAAGAGTTCTGCTAGTAAAATGTTACTTGCCGCATAAATCCATGCATCTTGCCTAAATGAACCATCTCCAACTGAGAAGCATTCCATAGCTGAAAATTATACGAAGCAATGCAATGAGTGTTGATTTTTAAAAGTAAATGCAAAGGCACATGTTTAGATGGTTTGATCATAGCCATTACATCAAATGGCGGAAAAAAAACATGAAACAGAAGCTTACTTCTGCAGATAAAACCTGTTAGCTTACCGGATCAGCAGTTTGTGCCTTCTCCAATTGCTCCCTCCTGCAGTGCTACTAGTCAATTCAATACTGACATGTAACAAAGAAATCAGCAAGCTTTAACCAAATGACATTTCTTTTTTGTGTTTTACTTACGTGTACAGGTGTTCCCTCTTATCAGCAGCATGATCCATCAATGTCTTACGTGCCCACTCCCATGCTCCCATAAGCGAGTCATAGTGAGGTTGATAATAGCAAAAGTTGTCAGCAAGTTCTCGACGGACAATTAATTCTTCCCAAAACGCATCAACTGCCTTCATAATCAGAAACAATAAGCCAAGATATAGCATCAAACTTTAAATGCTGAAATTGGATAAAGAAAATAAAGAGACACAGGATATTCTGAGCAAAATGAAGCCAATAGAATAATGGCATCTACTAACTGAAAGTATATCATCCGACTCAAGTGCTTAATCATGATTCATAGGACAAACCTCAGGAGCAACTTTCCGGACATTACGTGCCTCAAAGGCACAACGTTGAGCAGATATTTGGCCAAAATGCAGGTATGGAGAGAGTCCAGATAGGGCCCTTGGTTTTAATGGGTTATTCCGGTCAGTAGAATAGTTCTTCAACCTTTTTGTTAAAAACCCATTCTGGCTACCCTTCAAAACTTCCAATGCAGCAGTTTCACCAGGTTCACACCAACCAATTTCTGGCACCCCTGCTCCCTTTCTAGTGAAAAAAATTGATAGTATTATTAGCAATCATGTTATGCATAGAATACATAGACCGAAGAACTGCATTTATATCCGACAAAATCTTACTTGAGACGATCTTCAATGAGCTGATCCCAATCTATGGCAGGAGGTGAAGAAGCCCATCTCCTACTTGGAGGTTGAAGGGTTGGAAAATCAATCAAATAAGTAGGAAGCAACTTATTTATTTTACTCCTAATAGTCCTAGCCCCATACTCCAACTTGCTTGATGCTTCCCAAATAGGTACCACATTGTGAGCATCAACTTCATGTACAGACACAGAATCACCCACTCTCTTACAAATTTCATCTTTAAATCCTCGAATCTCCCTTAACGGTGTGAAATCAGTCACCAGCAAAGAAGCCCCACATTCTACCAAAAAATTTGGTATCATCTCTATAACATCTCCCTGAATATGTACAAATGAATTAGTGCACAGATGATCATCAGAGCAGAATATTGCATTTTCACCAACAACAAGCAATGCAACAACTTTATTTTAGCATTAGTCCCATATTCTATCCAAATATTGTATTAGGCTCTTATGCAATCTTTTTTCACCAAAAACACAAAAAAAACAACTTCTAAGGAAAATGCTTAGGATATTACCCATTACATAGCCATACAAACAAAGTATCCGATTCAATTGTTTCTATATCCATAAATTTGTAGAAAAAGAATTAACTAAACAAACACATTTCTCAATCGCTAAGATGTCTGTTCATATAAATTCTTATTTGACATTATAGCACTTATTAGAACTTATCGTAGTTGTAATTTTAACTCGGGGTAACTCCTATAGTCCTTTTGCCCTTAACTTATCTAAACTCATTTAAACTTATCAACACAAAAGGTCAAAACCACTCATTCGAACTTATTAGCCATGAACTTAACTTATCGGAACTATTTTTTCTTTAAGAAAGCGAATATAAGGCACAGGGACAACATAGCCTAAAACCACCAATGTCAATTGTCACCCTTTTCATTTGATAAAAAAACACTTGATACATGAATTACCAATATGTTACTACCACCCTTTTATAAATAATCCAGAATCTCCATTATAATATTCTTATTTCTTAGTGCAAATGAGCCACTACAGCAAGTCAAGTGATGTGGACGATATTCGACCCTAAGTATTAGGTACCACCCCTCACAAGACTTGACCAACTAAGCTAGGCGACATCCACAAACGACATAATGATAATACACTAGTATAAAATAAATGTAACCCAAGAATAAAAAAATGAAGAAGAGAAGAGAGAGAGAAAGTTGCCTGAAAAAGGAAGAAAGGGATATTAAGGGAATTGTACAAAGAAGCTTGCAAATTCTTCAAACCTCTCAACATGAAGCCATAATGTCTGGCATTTGCACCCTTAAAACTTTCAAAAAGGTTAAATGCAACTGCAATTGGAGCATTTCTTTTGTTGGCTTCATCAACAGCGTGGATTAATGCCCAGTTATCTCTCACCCGTTGATCTCTGAACATCCAGTATACCACCGGCCCATTCGGGTTTGAACCCGCTTTTAGAACCCGAATCCTACCCGGTTGGACCGTTCTTGGTGGGCCCGGGTTGGAGGTCATTGTGCAGCCGAAGGATGAGAGAGAAGGAAGGTGACGGTTGAGGGAAGGGGAGACGAAATGGAGGGAAATTCTGGGTGTGTGTTTGTTTTTTTTGTGGATTTGGAGTTACCTACGTGGATGCTGCCTTTTTTTGACACGTAGGCACTGGTGTTCTTTTGGAGGGGGGGGGGGGGGGAAGAATGTAGGGATGATCAACTAGGGTCCTACCCGAAAATAAGCGGATTTTCGATAATATTTTTGGCTCACGTTTGGGGCCGACCCGACCCAATTTTAGGCGAAAAAAGTCTGCTTAGCCTAGCCCAAAATGGGCTTTGCTGAAAAACTTTTGCTTGAAACGAGCATGCTCCGTGATTACATATAGAAAAACTAGCCTTCATATGCACGCGATGCGTGCGTTAATTTCAAATTTTGTTATTCTATTAGATACTCCATTCGTACTTTATTTATGATTAAACTTAAATTGGAAAAATTCAACCGTTAGATGAATTTAGATATATTAATTCGCTAATGTAAAAAAATAAAAAGGTTGTGAGTGACTGTTAACATTAATTTTTTGTGAATGAATATTGAACAGAAGAACAAAAATAATGAGTTGGTTAACTGAATTAAAGAATATCAAAGGTAGTGAATGTTCAGACTTTTCATGTGCACGTTATGTATGCCATTTTTTTTATAAGGTATAAATATTTTGTCCATTTAATTTTTGATTGAAGTATTTGATGCATATCCATTTTAAAGTTGTTTTAAATGGCAAGTTGGAATGAGAATTTTTAAATGATTTGCTTTTGTAATTTTTTTCATTTCATTAATTAGATCATTAAGGGTATTTTAGTCACTTCAAAATAGGACACCACACCTCCTCCCTTGGCTTATATAATAGAGATGTACTCCCTTCGTCTCAAAATATAGTTCCCATTTCATTTTGCATAGTCTCTAAGACGTACCTTTGACTTATAATATCTTCTATTTCTTATTAGTAAAAAATATAAAAAGTTGATATTACGAATTTACACATTGAGACGAATCTAACAAGACCCCTCATGAATATTTTTTTTGTATACATTAATAAGATTATTTGGTCAAAGTTTTTAAATTTGATTCCCATAATAGAAATGGAAACTATATTTTGAGATGGAGGGAATAGAACCTTGCATTGAGGGACGAAACTTTAGGAATACCATTTTCTCATGACAATTTTACCATGACCACCATATATATATATAACTTGTGTAATTTGAACTATTTAAATGTTAGATCCACAATGTTCGTTAAGTTGATTTTATAATTAAACTATAATTAAGATTTATACATAAATGAATTGTTCACTAATATATGTATCTATTATTTTGCTTTATATTCCACAAAACTATGTTAACAATGATAAAAAAAAAGGCAAATATAACTTCAACAACACCAACTGTGGCTTAGGTGCAATCAATGACTTGACCTTAAGTGGATGTAGCCAACATTATGAACTATGAGCTTGGGGTAGCCCACAACATGAATTATGAGTTTGGTTGCAATAAATGACATAAAGGAAATGTATATTCTGATCTTCCTCCCCAATCTGATATTACAATGTTGGTGTAAATCGAAATTCCGTTATGGTCCAATTCGGATCGGTATAAATACCCGGACTTTGCAATATTTGATTGATCACAATTCTGCATATTCTATAAGCTATATGAGTTTGAGTGCAAGAAATAAAAGAAATTAAAGAATACAATATATTTTTTATTTCACCTCTAATGTCATTTATGTTATTTCTCGCATACAAGTTTATAGTTCATGATGTAGGTTGTATTCGTTTAAGCCTTTCAATCCGACTTACGTGGACCCGGTTCACACTAAAAATAGTGTGGACCAGGTCCAGGCACGTGACCCGTTATATCACTTTAACATACACTATATCATTATAACATACACTATATCACTTTAACACACCCTATATCACTTTAACATACACTATATCACTTTTAACATACACTATATTACTTTAACATACACTATATCATTTTAACACATACTATATCACTTTAACACACACTATATCACTTTAACATACACTATATCATTGTAACATAGACTATATCATTGTAACATAGACTATATCATTTTAACACACACTATATCACTTTAACATACACTATATCACTTTAACATACACTATATCATTGTAACATACACTATATCATTTTAATATACACTTTATCATTTTAACATACACTATATCACTGTAACATACACTATATCACTGTAACATACACTATATCATCTTAACATACACTATATCATATCAATATACACTATCATAAACTCACGTGATATGGATCGAGTGCACACTAATTAGTGTGCACCGGGTTCATATTAGTTTTTTTTATAAGCCTTTAAGGTCATGTTGTTGGCTACACATAAACCATACACTAGGGGAAAAATGAAGAAGGGCTGCGCTGAAAATGACCTGTAGGGCTGCGCTTTTTAAGCGCAGCCCTTCACTTTTTAAGTAGGGCTGCGCTTGTAAAGCGCAGCCCTTCAAGCATAGAAGGGCTGCGCTTTTACCTAAAAAGCGCAGCCCTTCCAAGCTTGAAGGGCTGCGCTTTTTAGGAAAAAGCGCAGCCCTTCCTACCAAAAAAAAAAAAAAAAAAAAAAAAAAATTTTCGACATTTTTTACTAAAAAAACATAAAATTTGATATTAAAGATCTGACAATGTTAATGTGATAACAAGAAACCAGAACTTTGTCACAACTTCATCTGTCACATAAACTATCTCAAAGAAGGAGATATGAATCAGAAAATATATGATATTTCATTAACCAAGGTAAACCGAAGTGCATAACACTAATACATTTGTACAAGATACAAACACAATTCATTACAAAAAGAAATGAACACAAATTTTTTTTACCTAACTACATCAGAATACAAAAAATTAACAAAAATTAATACAAACGAAAAAAATGAGTAACAAAAAGAAATGAATACAAACCAACTACTTCCTCCGTTTCAAAATAAGTGCAATATTTGCATAGTATTTACTATTCACAGTTTAAACTTTAATTAGCTTTGGTGATTTACATTTTAGGAAAAACATAGTCATGTGGGATCTTGTTAGATTCGTCTGAATGTGATTTTTTTTAATATCAACTTTTTATAATTTTTAGTTATTGATAATTGAAGATATTAATGGTTAAAATAATGCATTGGCAAACGTGAAAAGAAGAAATGTTGCACTTATTTAGAAACGGAGGAAGTACATCAGAATACAAAAAAATTGACCAACTACATTAGAATACAAAAAATTACAGAGTAACTACACAAAAAGAAATGAATATAAACCAAAAAACAGAAATTAATATCCTGAAAAAAAACCCGAAAAGGAACGAAAATGAAAAAAATGAACAAAAAATAAACGAAAATAAACGAAAATGAAAAAAACCCCTAAAATTATAGATCTGAAATTGCTGCTAATGAACGAACAAATAGAAAAAAAAGGAACGAAAAATGAACAAAAAATGAGAATTAAACGAAAATAAACAAAAATGAAAAAAAAAACCTAAAATTACAGATCTGACGAAGACAACGGCGAACGGGAGAAGTTGCGCGCGGCGCAGGTCAACGACGATGGTGAGGAGCGAGACGAACGGCGACGGTGGTGAGGAGCGAGACGAACAGCGACGGTGGTGAGGAGCGAGACGAACGGCGACGGTGGTGAGGAGCGAGACGAACGGCGAGAGAGGAGAGAGAGGGTATGACGAACGGCGAGAGAAGTTGAACGGCGACGAACGGTTGAAGGCGATATGAGAGACGAACGGCGGTAAGTATGAGAGACTAACTGCGAGACGAACGGCCGTGAGAGAGAAGAGGGAGGGTGAGAGAGAGGGGCGTATGAGAGAGAAGAGAGAATGAGGGTGTGAGAATAACCCTAGTAGCCCGCCCGCTTATTATTTTACAAGTCCAAAATGCCACTTCTTTTCAAATAAAAAAAAAAAGCCCATAAAGGGCTGCGCTTGTCTAAAAAACGCAGCCCTTCTTTACAAGGGCTGCGTTTTTTAGACAAGCGCAGCCCTTCTTATTGTGGGAAGGGCTGCGCTTTTTTTAAAAGCGCAGCCCTACTAAGTGAAGGGCTGCGCTTTTTAGAAAAAGCGCAGCCCTTCTGTTATGTAGGGCTGCGCTTTTGAAGCAAAGCGCAGCTCTTCACTAGTAGGGCTGCGCTTATAGAAAAAGCGCAGCCCTTCCTGCGCAGCCCTTCCTTTTTTTTCCCCTAGTGATAGTTGATGCTGTTAAGGTCAAATTTTCTTAGAATAAAAATAAAGAAATAAAAGAACAATATTCTAATGGGAAGAATATGATCTGCTCTCCATTTTTTTTTAAGGTTCAATAAATCAATAGACAAGTAATTTTAAAAAATAAAAGGCTAATTAAGATTTTAATAATTATAGTGGCTACATCTAAATAAGGAAAAACAAATTATTATATGAATAGATATCAATTTCTTGCATTGCATATGGAATATTATGATCAGATTATGAAAGTTTATCGATGATTTGATTAGATTTTTGGTGGACGTGAGTGAAGTGAACTAGACTGATTGGAAATTATAGATTAATTATATGGTATACGCCATCGATTATGAGTTATTGCCATAATTTAATCCAATTATTGGATATCTGGAAATACGTCTTTGGTGTTAGATAATTTTGAGCTCTACATTTGTTGCGAAAGGTCATCTACTATTCTTATTACTATATATGTGCATCTGTGGGCTGCAAGTATCTATTGACTAAACAGTTTTGATAAATATTATTTTTTGGTTAATGGAGTAGTATTTTTACGTATGAAATACTTAGGTATATTATATCTTAGGGTCCGTTATGTTCATTTTATTTTAACTTATATAAGATTTTATAAGATTAGATAAAAGAAGATCAGATAAGATCTGATCAGATAAAATAAGATAAGATAAAACAAAATAAGTTGAACGGAACATAATATTAGAGTTTCTGTCAAAATCATATGTCAAGCAGAAGAAAAAGGATGAATAAAGCAAGAAAATTAAGGAAATTCGTAAATTTGTGCAAACTCTTTTAGGTATTTAAAGAACAACTAAAATAATGTGCTTACAAGTATATTTATTTACATAGTTGTCACATATTTTATTGAAATAAATAATGTGTAAAATATGCAAATTCCGATTTAAAATGTGTAAAAAATATATAAAAAAAAGCATCTATTTTTAGTTGTTTTTTGACAAAATATATTGAAGGGAAAAACCTGAATAAAAAACTAATATGAACCCAGTGCACCCGATCCATCTCACGTGAGTTGTAATGATTACAACTTTAAAATTTTTGCCGCGTTCAGTTTTTCACTCTTTCTCTCTCCTCTGATAACGTCTTTCTCCTGATAGTGTATTTTTAAATGATATAGTGCATTTTGAAATAATATAGTGTATATTAAAATGATATAGTGTATTTTGACATGATAGTGTTTTATTGAGTTTTTTGGCACGAGTATTTTGCATGATATAATGTATATTGAGTATTGACATGATATAGTGTATTTTGAGATAATATAATGTATTTTGACATGATAGTATTTTGCTGTATTTTTTAACATGATAATGTCACATGATATAGAAAATGTCACACTATAATACATTTGTAATAATAATCATCGCACTTCACACATGGTGTTTTGAATTGGGGCAGGAGACAATGAGACTAGTGGTGGCTGGTACTTGCCAGCATGATAGTGAGGAAATGTGGACTTAGTGAATAACGTTATCAGGATCGAAATTCTATTTTGAATTATAGAGATTGGTGGAATTGAATTGGCGGGATCGGATTCTAAGATCATACAAATTAGATAAAATAGAAATAACTATACTAGAATTTGATGAAAAAATCTTGTTGAAAATTAGCACATATTAAAAATGACTAATTTCATTAGCAAATAGTGATAGTAATTCAATAATTTGAGATTGAACTGACATGCTACCAAAATTTAATAGGAGAAAGATAATATGTAATAATACTTTATGAATATTTCATGAAGGAATGTGACTGTATGATTGTAGAATCGTATTAAGATCCTACCATGTGATGTAACTTTTTAGTTGGGTCTCGAAAGATACTACAAAATTAAGATTCTATGTAAAATTGAGATCAACAAGGTCTTTCATAATCATAGGATCTTAATACCCGGATCGAGATTTAACAACAATGCTTCTCTATAAATTATGACATAGATAATTTCATGTAATTACTAATTAAGTGAAAGGTGTCACGTGATGAAATTCCATGAAACATTATCATAGAAATGTATATAATATAGATATATACATCAAGTAAGAGATAAAATCATAAAAAGAAGGCAGTTCAACCATCCCCAAGACAATATTTGCCTCTTAAATCATAAATGGTACGGTACACACACATGTTGCTACTTGCTAATGCATCTTTTGTCCATAGTATAGCTTATAGAAACTGAGCTAAGTAGCTAACATAGATTCAAGCATCAACGTAATGCAAATTACACCATTTATTTTTATGAAGTACTCTATATTATTAACCAATAATCTGCAGCACAAAATATTCCAATCAATGATGAGCAGCAGTCACAAACCTCTTGATTTTTAGCACCATCTGATAAAATGCTTTTGCAGTTGCTCCATTTGTTTTCCTTGCATACAAATGAATGACCACGCCGAAAAATGTTAAAGACTCCAGCATTAATTATACTGATCAATAGAAGCAGAATCTCTTCATTATCCATAACCTGTAAACTCCCTACTAATATGCGGGAAATATATTACATCTTATGATTTTTATAACTTGTTAAGGTAAGTTTTGGTTATCTAGAATCTAGGCAGCCCAATACTTTAAGCACCCTTAGCAATCTTCGCTCAAATTTGTTCATTTTTCCTGCAATAAAAGGAGGCAAAACCGCGATAGGTGGCCTTAGTTGTTTAGACGGAGAAAGCATGCTTCTAGGCACATCGTCATGCTGAATTTCTGAAGTATCAAGACTAGTAGTTGTAGCTTCTGCACTATTTCTGTCATGGCACATTTTCTCGCTTTTTCGAAGATAAAAACTTCTACTTCCTGCATCTCCAATTGCATCTGTTCTGTCCAAACCTGTATATATACATGATTTTACCATATTTCCATCTAGTCATTAACCTTAATATATTGCATCAAGGTTAGTAATTGTTTAATTAACTAACACATGAATTTCAGAGAATTATGATAACACTTGCAATATTGCTCTAATATGCTCATATTTCAATTTCTTTATCCAACTAATAAGTGATAGAGTATAAAACTAATCCTGGGGCCTCAACCATCAGCTTAAGCTTTTGGTTGAGTTGGTCCTTTGACATGGTATCAAGAGCCAGCGTGACAAAAAGGTCACGGGTTCGAAGCTCATCCACCCCTCCTTTCTCGGTGGAATATTTAGCGCCAGGTATGAGGGCAACCTGTGTTGCATCCACACTTCAAGCCTAAAGGGCTCTTGCGTGAGGGGGCGTGATAGAGTATAAATCTATTCCTGGGGCCTCAACCATCAGCCACCTGGCTAAGTTCTGTAATCATAATTGGAAACCATCAAACAATGTCTTCTTCACTTTACTTGGATTTCACTTAGCTGAAACTATTTTACTAGCTAATTATAACTGATCCTTTATCCAACTAATAAATTCCTAGTTATGTAATGTGTATGCAATAACACATACACTATAAAATGCATCAATAAGATTTTTTCAACCAAACTGAAAGTAGCTTAATAAGAAGCCTAAGAAAGTACTAATGAGAACTTACTTTGAAGGCTGAAGTAGGAAACATGCAAATCAAAAGAAGAAGCTTCCTTGTCAAGGTAAGGAGTTCGACCTTCTTCTCCGTATTTTCGAACGACTAACTTGATTGTTTCCTCCACACTTGTCCCTAATTTAACCAGGGTCCTTATTGGTCCTGGACTCCCTTCCACAGTCACTGTAATCACCACTTTTGCATCTTTCTCATACCCCTGTAACATTACAATCCAAATACCCCTTAGTCATATATATTGCACAAAGATGGAATATATGCGCAAGTTCTAATAAGTTCCAATAAGTTCAACAAGTATAAGGTGAAGAGTATGCAAAATCACACCATTAAGTTTCCGACCTTTTTAACTTGCGAAATCATAAAATAAACAAACTTCTCCCTAGACCCACATATATCCTCAACAATCAAATCCAAGGGAGATCTCCGGAATCAAAAAATGATGGAGATTCAAACGGAAACAAAAGGGATTACTAGTTAGTAGTAAAGACTTTTGATGGTTCTCCAAATTTAATTAGTTTAGAAGTTCATTCTTCAAACAAAAGTAAGGAAATCTATCACGTTTACTCACCAAATTTTAACTAGTAGCTGATATAAATAAAATGTCGTGTACACAAAAATGATCACTTTTTGCATTAAGGAATAAGGATCAAAGGATGCGTTTCTTAACTTTAAGAAACTTGCTTAGCTTACTATCTACAAAGTTAATTTTAGGCGGCATTCGCATGTACATCTAGACTTAGATGTATCCAAATTTTTCTGTACATGTATGCTCATTTTATCTAATCAGCATCTTGAGTAAAAAAAACTTTTAGTTACACTTATCTTTAAGGTATACCAAAAAACATAATAGATTTGTTACTTAGTATTCAACTATCAAGTGATTCAAGTTTCTACGAATTATATACGTGTATTAATACCATTTAGTGAGCATAATTCACCAATATATTCGGATAATGTATAGACACTGACGAATCCAAAAAAAAAAAGTTTCTAACATTATCTCAACAAATAAGAGAAGTTTTTACAAAATTCCGAAATACAAAACCAAAGCTTTGTCTCGAAAAAATTATCTCATCAAAAAAAACATCACAAATAACCCTAATATTTTTGAAAATATTACAAAAACTCACCTAACTTTGAATATCATAAGATTGACATGTTATACAATTTTGCAAAAACATAAAGACATACTTCATTTTTTTCCCTAAAATCAGTATAAAGTCAAATAACTCCGTTCATTCCTAAAAGAAAAATGTTGCTTCAACTAACTTTCCGTTTTTCACTCAAAAAAAATAGTCAGCTAACAACCACTAAAATCGTGATGATTAACAAGTCTTCAATTTATACACCAAGAATGTCTTAGCCTAGTAATTAATATTAAGGTGTTGTGATTTATTTGTGAACAAATAGGTTACAGGTTCGAACCCCCTTCACTTGTACTGTCTTCGCTCATATGGATAAAAAAAAGTCTTCAATTTATGCAATCATTAAATAAATTTCATAAAAAACAGAGGAAAAAAAAAGCAGAGGCATGTACATACCACATTAATTCGACTAAGAGGAGAGTCAACAAGTTGAGAAGTACCCAACAAAACATCATCCAACGTATGAAACCGTGTTAACCACCCACCTTCGCCGGAATCAAAACTCCGGCAACCTCCGACGAGGCTATCACCATCACCGATCGGCTGAAAAATAAGAGGCTCGGAGTAACATTTGTTCATGACTTGTACAGGCTTAGGTGACTGCCTCAGCTGTTTTAATTTCTTGGGCGAATCCCGAGGCGACGGCGAAGATGTAGGCGATATCTTACGAGACAAACGAAGGTTTCGGCTCGATGACGAGCCACGGTTGCGGAGATCGTTGGTGGTTATATCGGGTGACATGAATATGATGGTGATCACTGATCAAAATTCAAAGGAAGGGGATGTATGTATGTATGTATGTACTATGTATGTAGAGGGAAAGTTGACGCTTAATTAGTTAGTTTATATTGTATGATTGAGAAATGATAGGAGAAAATATTTCCAAGTTAGATGTTGTTATGTGAATGACAAAAATGTATTGGTTATTGTTTGCGTGCTAATGGGGAGAATATGGGAATGCTTCTACAAAGGTAAAGTTGGGGTGCTAGTAAGCTTTCTCTCTACAATTTCCACCACTCCTTGGCATGGTGCTAAGTTTCTTTAATACGGTTTCCCTGCCGTCCTTTTATTCCTAACTAGTTTTTGAATCCGTGCAATTTAAAACTAATTGTAATTGTGATTATAATAAAGAGTTGGTTGTATAAGAAATCATTTACTTTTAATTAAAGATTAGACAATGACTAAGCTTACTAAAAATTAAGTATGTCTTACATTAGTGGTTGGTTGAAGTGTTGTGACTTTTGAACGATAGGTTACAAGTTCGAATCCTCCCTCCTTTTCTTTGTAATTTGTTCGGCTTTCATGGCTCATATGTATAAAGGAAAACTAAGCTTACTAAAAACAGCGATAGTAACTAGTTTAATCTATATTGTAACTAGTTTAATTCATTTAATAATTATATTCTTTAATCCGTTTAATGGCTAGTTTAATCCATTCACTAAAACTGTTGGATTATTTTTTTAAAATTTCTATTGTACTTCGAGATTCAAACGGGAACAAAAGGGAGGAGAAGAAAAGGGATGACTAGGTTGGTGTGGATGTCTAGAGATAGTGTTGGATTGTAGTGAGATGAGATGGGATTGTTAAGAAAATGACAGTCTATTCTAATAATTTTTTGTAATAAGAATGATTGTATAATGCCTATAATATAATTGAGGCTAAATCTTTTGTCCCACCTTTTTGTACCATTATCAATGATTATGCTACTCAATATTATTAGTGCACATATTTAGATGTAAACCAACTTCTCATTTTTTTAAAAAAAAAAAGAAAAAAGCAAAAGATAATTGACATCATCCAATATCGATTACAAAGGTACTAAAAATTGATACCACCTGTTATCTCGACCAGAATCAAACACGAAAATAATGGATTTGGGTTAAGGTTTCCACCCGTTTAAGTAAGTGGGTTGCAACCGACACGATCTGATTATTAAACCAGTTGTGTAGAGCATGGTATATAACGAGCATGGTATATAACGAGCATGGTAAAAAAAAAAACTATCTTGCTTCCTAGAAATTAATTTCTCTTGCAATTAATAGAAACACAAAAAAAAACCAAGGATGTTTTGGCCTAATGGTTAAAATTGAGGTGCTGTGAACAATATGTCTCAGGTTCGAATCCCCCTCCCTTTTTTTGTACTTTGTACTGCCTTCGTGGCTCATATGGATTAAAAAAAAAAGTAATATAGTATTTGGATTTGGTGCAATTTTCGATGAGAGATCTGTTGCTTTATTTTAGGAGGCGAATAATTGGTTGATCCTTCACTCTTTTAGTCTTTTGCACACAAAAAAAATCATGTACTCAAACTTTGCAACTCACAATGCCACATAAATTTGTTTCTTTTGGGATCATCATTTATGTTCTCAAGACTTTGGTTGTACAAAGATTGTCCTCTGATGTACTCATTTTGCGACTAAAATACAATTTTGTTCAGAGAATATTCTACATTTCTACGGTATTGTTCTTTTACGAAATCTCCTCCCTATGTTGCGCTTTTCATACCGACTTTGTCAATATTATCTCATATCTTACCAAAGTTCTAACACGAAAATTAATCGCTTAAATTCTGCATTTTGTCCTCTGATAGAGATTACTCGTGGTCGGTGTAGTAAATTTAATATGATGACGATGGTGGATGGAAAATCTAATATGCAATGGTAGGGAATGAGGTGACACCATATATTTCATAATTTTTCCTAGCTCAAACGAGGTGACATAAAGGATTCATTTTGATAGAACTTTTTTTTTGAAAATAATATTAATTCATTGATTCAAAGTCATACGACACCTACAATAGAAGTCAAAACTAAACAAATACATATCAAAATGAAATAAATACAAATCTAATATGATAAAACCACGATCGTTGAGTAGATCTAACACTTCTAAAAACCCTTGTCTTTCCCATCGCTGTCTGATGCAGCCTTCTGCAAGGGGGTCTATCGATCTTTTGTAGTTTTGAAATAGAATCGGATTCAATTCAAGTGATTGTAAACAAAGTCTTGACATCTGTTGCAACTCCGCACAAATTTCGATCAACAATTCAACATGTTGAATCACACAAAAACCCAAAAACAAATTCTCTAAACTCTCACATGGAGAGAGATAGAACCCAATAGTTAGATACTGAGCTTTGAGCTTTTATTGGTGCAAAATCAGTTGGATGATTTTGTAAACAAGTCAATGCACACCAATAGTTAGATACTGAGCTTCACGGGAGTCTTAGTCCCTGGGGTTACCAGTTTTAGTTAGTTAAAACCTTGCTAACGTATTTTGTTATAGCTTAAGTTAATTAAACTACAACACCTAATAAATTCAGGCGATACGTATTAAATAAGACAACAACGCAATAATTAATCTATTAATTAAAGCTGAATATTCCCACTCATATCACAAACTTCTAGAAAGATTTTTTTATAACACAAATGAACATAAACTAGGCTGGACAATTAAAGGAAAACACGAAGATGGATACCTCCACGAGTTCCGGCTAAAACTGGAGATGAACAAACGTATCACTTAGTACATGCTCTAGATCTAGGCTAGGAACTAAAGTATAACCCCAGAAGGGGGTTGGCTGATCTAGGTTAAAGTTACGCTAGAAAGGAAGTAAATTGCACGTTGTTGTGTGTTGTGTTTGTTGTCGTTCAATTGATCATTCTTCTTGTATTTATACTTCATCATTACACGTAACTTCCTTGCCTCTTTGGAGGGAAACGATTTGAATCGTTTATGATTCAAATCACAACTGCTCTTTTCTGGCGCTAAAGTGATCATGTCCCACTACCCACGTAATCTTGCATGCTCCTTCATAAGGTTTACAGTTACCCACGTCCTTGTCCACGTTTTGATGTCATATGACCACGTTTTGATGTCATATGACTTATATCTCCTGAACATTCTTGGCCTTCATAGGCGTTCTTTTATGGGCCTTCTAGTAGTTGACTTTCCTTGACTCTTTATCATGGGCTTCTTAGTATAATTGGACCTTTACATTATTAATGTAAACATTATTAAATCCTTTGGGTCTTAATACAATGTATCATAATAAATGCTAGCCATCACATAAAAATGGTAGTAACAACCCTCTAGTTGAATGCTAAATTAATAAGGATTCCTCTATATAAAAAAAAAATTGATGGGATTTTTGCGATGTGCAGTGTTCTAGCCAATTATGAAATTCACAAGTAACAATTGAGATATAGTAATAATTTCAGTTAGGAACAAATCCTAACAAGAAGTATAATATTTCTTTACGGAAATGACATCTTTTAATAGATTTCTTTCTACTTTAGCCTTTATTTCATCGGATCCTTTGTCTTCTTTTACATATATAAGAGTATAATAACTAAAACTTGAGGACATACTTTGTTACAGCTTCACAAGTTATATTAACCTAAACGTAATTTAATCTTACTTAGTAATTAATTCAACTTGAAATTGTTTTGGTATAGGAAGATTTTCCTTTACAAACCTAAGATTAAATTTTGCTCTATTAGTAATACTTCTATATAGCTACGAAAATCAAATGCATGAACCTCAATAGACAAAATAATTTATCAATTGTCACAAAAAGCTGGATATTATTGAATACTTCAAATGTCTTTCTCAAAAAAAACAAAAACTTTAAGAAAATTGAAGTTCTAAATGTGCAAAAAGTGTCCCTTCCTCGCAACAAAAAGGCCAACGAGGTAACTAGTAACTACTATTAGGAGTTGGGAAGATGACAAACAATAAAAACGCAAGGTCATTGGTGTTTGGTAACTGGTATAGGAGTAATCAGTAATAGAAGGACATATAAGCTGGCCTCTTTCTTAGCACTCCATCTGTAATGTATGATTGATTAATCATAATACTCAATTACATTTTGCACTTTTACACGATAAAAATTAGGATTATTTATGTCAATTTTTTTTTCTTTATAAAAAGAATGGAAAAATTTATACTCTTTGCAATGAAGTTGACTTGTGTAACTATTTATATATCCTATATATGGAACATATCTTTTAGTTATGGGATTTTTTAGCAAACCATAATTTTTGCCAAAATAAGAAAATGAGAAGAACAAAAGAAAGAAAAACCACATTTCAATCATATATATAATGATCAAATCCGTCCAAATCCAATTGTTGGAAGACTTATTAACTCATCACAAGCTTCACGTAAAATAATACCAAACTAGTTTTTTTTTATCCCAACTATGCCTCGGGTCAGTTACAATAAACAAATATGTTATTATTTTTAAATTTCATAATTTATTTTACCACTTTTCGTTTTTTTGTCAATTAAAAAATTGAAAAATTCACATCACGACGTGATAAATAAAAACAAATTGAAAAATTTGCGTTTGAAAACAACACCTTAAAAGAAATTGTGGTAAGAGAATATGACATGAATATCCTCTTGTAAGTTACGTAATAAAAGTGGTATATACTTGTTTAAGTTTTTTGAGTTAATTTTATAATTATTATAAGACTTTATCATATATTATTTAAAATATTAAACAACAAAATCATAGTGTATTGATGGTTAACCTCTTATTTTTCATTTCAATGGTCACGTGTTTGATATCTTGCACTTACACTTTTTTTTTAAAGTAAAGAGTATAGTACACATAGACATAAAACATTTGTATTAGAAATTTGAATGGAGTGTCACGTGACCCATAGACTTTCATTCACGCGGCATGCCTTTTAATATATTTGTATAGATAGGCAAATAGCATTTAAGGGTCATTAAGTAGTTGTGAACCTTTCTTTGCAAACAATTATACTTATTTTAGTTGATCATTTTGGGCCGATCCGACCCGATTTTTTTTGCTTTGGGCGGGCTTTAGGCAAGCTAAAAATGACTTTTTAGTCTATTTTTTTGGCCCGCCCCGATTTTGGCCTGAAACACCCGCTCATTCTGGCCCAAAATAGCAGGCTTTGGGCACAAAATTTTGTCTCGAATTTTGGCCGGTCTGGCCCGACCCGACCCATGATCACATCTAACTTATTTATAGCGCATAATTCTACAGCAGTGCTCTACAAACAAGAGTGGTCAAATTTGATATAATGAAAGATATTTAAGTTCGAAGATGTGAATTGGGAGACGTGCAAAATAAAATGAGAATGATAAAAAACAGAGGGAATAATACTTATCGTGTGTTGAAGGAAGGGAGAAAGGACATTGCAAATATTTAAATTGCCTTACTTTTAGAAATACTAAGCAAAAAGTAAAATTAGGCAATAGTAAGCTCAATATCAATAAGAGAATTAGCCCAATAGTAACTAGGTTAATTTCTTTCGGTGACTAGTTTAATCCATTTAGTGACTAGGTCTACTTTTATATTAAAACTAGACCGTCTCTTTTAATAATTTTTGAATGAGAATACCAATTTTATTTTCTTTAAATCTTTTTAGAAAAGACCCATTTCAATATACTTTTGACACTTTATTTTCTATAAATATATTAACTTTTTTTTTCATTAATTGTGATATTAAAATCAAGTTTATTTTACACCCCCATTTAAAAATTTTGGATCCACCATTAGACAAAGGTAGTCATTTTTGGTAATTTTTTAGGCATATCTATCATTCATTTTATCATCCTAAGTCCACTTTCACCAAAAATTACTCCCTTCACCAGCATTTTGCAGAATCAAATTTTTGGATCCAAACAACTTTTTCTAATTCTTTGATTATCACACACCAACACTAAAAGATTAAACATGTTAATCCTTCAAAACCACTTATTAATACACAATCTTCTCTTTACCAAACAAGACCTATATCTTTTCGTCCCGCAAATAAAATTGGAGAGTTGTTTGGTCGACGAAAAGAACTACAATCTTTGTTATCAAGTAGCTGTTCATATTCCATTGGGCAATCTTAATTTAGTTGTCAACCACCCAATATCAAACATTATTCGAACCAACTTGGGTGTAATTTCCACTATCCATGTCGCTTTCCTCAGCCTTAACGTACGATCAAGATGTAGACAATTAAAGAGATCTTATGACAAAGGGCAAGTCTCCTTCATAGCTTATCATCATAAGCATTAGTCATAACTCATAAATCAGCTATAGTCTCATATTAAAGAAACTGCAATGAGGGGCAAAATTTCAACCATGTGTATAGTTTTAAACGTTACGTCATTCCAACACCACCTCATATCAAATGTGTACATATTGATTATTGCTTATACAAGTTATAATCTTCCACACTAGAAGCTGTGATGTGAGCAAGCATATAGACAAACACAAATCTATGAGTTCGATTTTCGTCCACTCATTTCCAACGTATTAAAAAAAAAAAAGAATGTACCATGACACCAAAATCTGTCACTAAGGCTCCGTTTGGTAGGACGTAAAACGTTTTCCCGGAAAACTGTTTTCCTCTATTTTCAGTTTTACATTGTTTGGTTGGCAAAAGAGTGTAAAACCATTTTTCCTTGGGGTAAAATTACTCTCCCAAGGATGGAAAACCATTTTCCTTTCAAAATGAAGGGAAAATATTTTCCTTCTCTCTCTTGTACACTCCTCTCACTACCTCCTTACTTTCCCTTTCATTTTTCTTTCATTTCATCATTTTTTTTTCATCGAACCAAACAACGGAAAACTAATTTTGGAATTGTGTTTTCCATTGTAAATTGTTTTCCATGAAAATCATTTTACACTGAAAATATTTTACGCCCTACCAAACGGAGCCTAAGTGTAAAACCCAAGTCATGCATCATTTAACAATTCACGACATGATTAGGCGCTAATCACGATCTGATGACAAACCTACCACTTAATCAGGCTCTAAGACTAATCAATTCAACTAATCAAGTACTGAATGAAATAATGAATGCTCTATCAGGCTCTAAGACTGAAAAATATTGCACAAATCACCGGGAAGTGAAGAAAATCCAACTCCGGGTAGAGAAAATAGCTTTGGTAGGTGTGGGAGTATCTCATATGGTTATGGTGGTAGATGTATATGCTGAACTTTGAATGCTTGTGACGGTAGCGGTATGTGCCTTGCGGTGGTAGTGTGGTACCTTAACTTTAAATGGTACCCTTTATCTAGCATTTCTGGAACATAATGAAATACTCGTAACTCCGAAATCCCGTGTAACACAGCATGCTGGTGGATACTATAATCATTAATCAAGCTAAGTTGTACAGATGTTGATTGTTGCATACCTGAAGATATGCTACTGTGAAGTAAACTGCATATGAATAGTCATCACTGAAAAATTTAGTAGGACTTCAATGCTAATTTATACCCAACTACAACCAGCAATCCTTTCTGATCCAACACACTTCAAATTCTTCTTCACTTTATTGGCATCGTCCCACCTATCATTCAATGCATAGATATTGCCGAGAAGTGAGGTATAGCCAGTTTTATCGTGTTCCAAAGCGAAGCAGTGTTGTGCGGCAATCTCAGCAAGCTCAACATTGTTGTGTAACCTGCAAGCAAGAAGCAAGGCACCCCAAACTCCAGAATGAGGTGGAATTGGCATGCTCTTAATCAGATCATGTGCTTCTTTTAATCTTCCAGCCCTCCCCAGGAGGTCAACCATGATTCCATAATGATCAGCAGAAGGCACCAACCTGAACTCACTCATCATATTAAAGCATTCATATCCTTCATCAACAAGACCAGCGTGGTTATAAGCAGTCAAAATCCCAGTAAATGTGACTAAATTTGGGTGAATGTCAGAATCTAGCATCTCTTGAAACAACTTAATAGCATCATGAGGCTTGCCGTTTATCCCACATCCTGCTATCATAGCAGTATAAGCAACTAGATCTTTCTTAACCAAGCCATGGAACAACTCATAAGCCTTGTTAATGCTTCCGCACTTGGCATGCAAATCAATGAATGCTGTAGCCAAATGATTGTCCAGTTCAATACCAAGTCTTATCATATAGGACTCTATCCAAGAGCCAAATTCCAAGTCTCCTAGCTGAGAACAAGCGGATATAACACTAGCCAAAGTCATTTTGTCAGGTTGAACAATTAACTTTCTCTCTAGCATCTCATTGAACAAATGGACTGCCTCCTTTGGTCGGCTATTTTGAGCATAGCAAGCAATCATGGAATTGAATGAAAGCACGTCATTTTCTGGCATATGGAAGAAAAGTTCCTGAGCGGCATCGACATCCCCACATTTTGAGTAACCAGAAATGATCGTCATCCAAGAAATGTTGTTTCTCTTAGGCATAGCATCAAAATAACTCCGTGCCATATCTATCTTCCCACACTCCACATAACCACTTATCATGGCATTCCAAGATGCTATATTTTTATCAGGCATCTGTTGAAATAAGAGATATGCCTTATCCATATCTCCCGATCTTGCATAACCTGAAAGCATCGAGTTCCAAGAAACAATATCCTTGCATGGCATCTTGTCAAACAACTGTTTTGCCGTCAACAAATCTTGAGATGCCAAGTATCCTGCCAACAACGAATTCCAAGAAACCACATTCTTCTCGCCTATCTCGTCAAAGACCTTCTTGGCAGACTTCATATCACCCAATTTAGCATAGAAATCCAGAAGAGGTGTTCGCACATAGACACTTTGAAAAATTTCATATTTGTGGACCTGCGCATGAATGGAAACACCTCCAACCTTATAAGGGATACGAGCACATGATCTCAAAGAAGATGAGAGCGAAAATGTGCTTGGCTGCAATCCCAATCTTTGCATTTGAACATGAAGAGAGAACGCCTCTTTGAATTGTCCATGTTGAGCGAAGGAACGTATGACACAAGACCAAGAAAAGCAGTCAGGATATTGCAGGTAACAAAGTAAAGTTTTGACATAACGAACAACAGATGGGGTAAAATTGCGGACAGATGACGCTAGTTGACGGACCAGCTCAGTCTCAACATCAACGAGACCATTAACAACCAGCTGAGCATGGATTTGTTTTGCCGTATTCACAGTCAAACACTTGGTCAATATTGTACTCAAGTCAGAGAGAGACATACAGAAGGCAGTAGCTGAAAACTACAATTTTCTCCCAAAAGTATCCAACCTTTAAATTTACATCAAGGAGATTCTAGGATGAGCCTACCATGCCATCCGAAACCAAAGATTCATGCCCATACTCCTCATGCGAAAAGGAATTCTTTAAACATTTTTGCACCAATGCCAAAGTCCCCTATCTGGTGACATTGAGACCACTAGATATGATCCACAACTTGGCTTATAACCCACATCAAATAACATGATGAAAGAAAGAAACTCAAATCAATAAGACATGCTGAAAAGAAGACGAAAGAACAAAGAATTTAGTGTCCACATTACAAAAACCACAGTACATTCTCACATATTTTATTTTAACTAACTTTGAATTACTTGTAATTTTACATACAATAAACTCCCTATGAAGAGCTTTGCAAAAGCAAACTATATTTCATTTCACTAGGACAAGTTTAATTTACAAGAACCAAAATCCATTTGCAAACAATTGCAATCTACAGCCAGTCAAGCACAATTCTCCCTCAAACATATTGTATCACAACTAGGCACATTCATCTATATTGAGCAATGATTAATCGATTATCACATATTGGAATCTAAAATTGACCAAAACCTCAAATCTAACTACAAAAAACTCCAATCCTGAATCTTACTACTGATAAATCCAATCCTGAATCTTATTACAAATAACTCCACTTCTGAACTTCACACGGGGTTTGCAAATTAAGGATTCAATTTTTTTTAGGAAAAAACCATCCTAACTATGGGCATTCTGCCATTTTCATTCCCAACTTTTTATTATTCCTCAGTGGTCCCAACTCTTGCACATTTTTTACAAAAATGGTCTCAATACGTAAATGACCTGCTACAAGAGGTAAAACAAGCTTTCGTTTAATTCCCCCCCCCCCTTAATGTCTTCTTCTTCCCTTCTTCGCACCGACCACACACCCCCATCAAACCAGCTCCGTGCTTTTGCTCTCCATTCCCTACTCCCCCAGCAGTGACAGCCACTACCGCCGAACCTCTCAAAGAAGATACCAAATAATTTATAAAACAGATTACCTTAGAAAATCAGAAACACTAAGATGGGTTGTACAAACTAATTTGATTCCAAAAATCCTAATAACAGAATGTACCAAACAAGCTGAAAAGATGTTCCAGACTAAGAATTGAATTCTATATCAAATAGAAGTGAAGCAATAAGATGCAACAAAAGCAACACAATAATATTCATATATGGAGTAAATTTTAAAATTATGCAAGACTTAGGAGAATTGGCCTAAATTATACCTCTGAACAAGACCAATATTCAAGCTGAACAAGTGAATAATACGCATGATTATATCGTGAAGCTGCGAAACTCAATTAACAGCAGTAACAGTAGCTAACGAAGAGGAGCAGCATCGATGGAGGAACAACAGAACCAGCAAGAACAAGCAGCCGACGAACAGGAATATGGCAAGAGAGGTAATTTGGGGTTTTGGGTTTCTCAAGAATTTGGTGAATGCCAAAGAGATTCAAATGGGTAGCATAAATGGGGGAGAAGAGGGGGTGAAAAATGGAGTGAAGGTCAAGGTGAGGGGTTTAGGGGTAGTGCAGTCCCATCTTTGGAGGGTTCCATTCCCAAAATGGTCTTTCAGCATATTCAACTTGCTAAATCCGATAATTATGATGCATTAATCTCTTTCATTGGGACCATAGGGGCAATTGGGTGGTAGGGTTTAAGTGATACTCCTTTGCGAGAGATGCATTATTAGCGGAGTTGTTAGGAATTTGGGAAGGCCTTCAATTAGCTATTAGCCATAGATTTCAAAAATTGGTCCTTTTCTCGGATGGTAAAGTGGCAGTGTACCTCGTGTCCAACGGTAGTTCTCAGACTAACCAATATTCTCATATCATTGATATTTGCAGGGAGTTACGACAGATGTTCCAGGAGATCAAGATTATGCACTGCAGTAGGGACCTAAACAGCATAGCGGATTGTATGGCCCGGCGACGGGATGATGATTTATATGGTTGTATCAATGTAACTAGGTTTTTCCCCTTCCCCCCTAGTTATTGTATGGATTTATATCGTGCAGAATGTATTCCAGGCCGGATGTGGCCAGTATGTAATATTTTAACTAAGTAATTTAAGTCCCTTTTCACCAAAAAAAAAAAAAAAAAACTCTTTCATTGGCTCTAGCCTCTAATTAATTTAAACTAGAATTTTTTGCACGCGATGCGTGCTTGAATTTTTTTTGAAACAAAAACTCGATTTTCTTCGACATGAGAGCCAAAATTCGAATATTAGGCATATGAAGTATAATTGTTTTTAGTTGCAAAATTTGATTAGTTTAGTTTCTGTCACTTAAGTCTCTCACCATTATTTTTGTCTTTTTTTTTTTACTTTTCAAAGTTAAATTCTATGAACAAAATATAAATTTTATTGAATTTATTTATGAATTCTAATATTATAATTTTTTAGTTGATTTTTAAATTAAGTACCGTACTAACTTCTAAATTCTAAACACTATAAAAAAGTAAATAATTTTTTTCCTTGTCTAACTTCTAAATTCTGATTTTACTACAAATACACCTCTATTTTTATCATGACCCACCATTAATTGTGAATGATTCTTGAGAATAGTGATTTGTAAGTAAATTTTTGTAAATGTTTTCGTATGTATTGACGTTCTAGGTTATTAGTTTTAGTTTGTATGTTAATTCTAAATTTTAATAAAGTTTCCCGATTATTTGAGTGATTTGCGTATCGTGATTTTCTCAATTGTTTGGGTGATTTGTAAAGTTTCTTCTTTTAAGTGATTTGTGAATGGGTGTTGTAAACTAATTTTCGGTAGTATTTTTTGAGTGTCGATTTTGATTTTGACATTCTTTTTGTAATGTAGAAAGGGAAGGGGGCAAAATAGACATTTCAAAAGAGGACACCATTGCTCCCCCCTTCCCTTATGTAATAAAGATAAAGGGTTTTTGGATGAGTCCCATGTACTCGTGTATTTTAAAAACTTATTTGGCAAACTAATTAAGTTAAAGGATTATTGTGAAAAGAAAATTCTCAAAATTGAGATTGTTATGAGATAATTAAAAATTTGGACCTTTTAAAGCATAGTTCGGACTAACAATGTCAAGTTTTCCTAAAAGATAATCTAAAATTGGACTGAAAATAACAAAATGTCCATAGGGCATAGTTTGGTATGTTTCAATCAAAAATTTAATGTTTTAAAAGAAAATATTAATTAGTCAACACAATGATGTTTAGATTTCTAATTTCAATTCACTTGTTACCTTAAATAGTAATGCTCCATTTTGGTTTGAGAGAACACAATTTTAGCTTAATTACCAATCTATTGTTTGGTTCCTTGCATGAAAACTTCGGGAGAAAAGGAATAATGTAAAGAATAGGGGGGAGGACAAAAGTGAGAAAGGTAAAGAATACGGCGGAATATGTATGTTCCGTGACTTTTGAAAAAAATTAGGATTTTTCTACATTTTGTCCCTGAGTAATTGAGTTTTCTTTATTGTAGCCTCTCTTTTGGGGAGTTCCACATAGTACCTCAGGTCCAATTAGCATCCACATGAGTTGATATCTAGACGTTAAAAGTTATGTTAGTTTTTGTTTCAGCCACCAAACCGTCATGCCAAATACCTCCAAAACCCAAAACTACCACAACCTACCATTCATAAACCACCCATATCACCCCCTTAAACCACCACTAAACCACAAAATCACAACCACCATCCCTAAATCACGACAATCACCGCCAAATCCAAATAAATCATGACAACCACCACAATCACCTCCTTCTCGCTAGGTTTTCACATGGTACTGGGACTTTTTAGGGTGGGGGTGGGTGAGTTTTTAAGGGTGCATGGCGGAGTTTTTAAGGGTGGGTAGGTGTTAGAGGATATTGAACCGTAGGTCTATATCTACGGGCAAGGCTCATTAGGTTAAATTTATTAGGTTAAGTTTATGTTATGTTCTATATATAAGTAATGTAATTGTAGTTAATGCAGGCACAATGATACAACATCTCTTCTCTCTATCTTTAACAGTAGGCTGGGTTTTCTGGGATGGTGGGTGGTTTTCGAGGGTTGTTGGGTTGGGCGGGAGGGTTGTCTGAGAGGTGGGCTAGTTTTCTTAGGGTAGTGGGGGATTTTCATAGGCTTGTAGCGTGGTTATTAATCAGAATTAAGGGTACCACAGATTATTAATTGCACCTGAAGGGTATCATGGGAAACTCCTAAAAAGAGGAGGTACTAATAGTCTAATACTATAACATAGAAAACCAAAGTTCCTCAGGAGCACTGTGTACAAAAAAAACCCAAAATCTATGCAAATATATTAAAAGGCGTGCGAAAACAAGAAAATGTGCTACGTGGTGCTCTTCCTAGTGAGTTTTCATTCATATAATCCATGTACAATAAAAAATTAAGAAATTGTAGAGTATATAATTTGAACTTGAGACTTCAAGTACATATACTAAAGTTTTAACCACTAGCCTAAGTTGTATTTATTGTTATTATTATAAAGTATTATATTAATAAATGATTTTTTTTCTTACCCGGGGCAGAGCTCGAACCTAATAAGTAGTTTTAGTTACTAAAAGAAGTCACTTTACTTGAGTAAGTATAAAACTTATGTGTAGTTTACTTTGTATTATACTTCCTCCTTTCTACAATTATACATTCACTTTGGCACATATAAAGTGATTGACTATTAAGGTGAAGAGATTAGGCGTAAGATTATTAGAGAAGTTATAAAACCTTATAAAGTGATTCTCTATTAATTAAATTTACTATGTTTAAATTTAAGCTTCTTGACTTATGACTGATGAGGCATATCTTGAGTTATAACCTTGTCGTATAAAGTTGGTTTGTGCATAACCTTTCTGTTGGTGTAGAGTTGATCAGAAAGGTACATATATACATCCACATTATCTAGGTTGTTTTACTCCCATCTTAAACAGTAATATTATTTTTTTTGGAAAGAAGGATAGCATTACTAAATATTAAGAGTTATTACAAAACAACATCTCCATGGAGTCCAGTTACAGAATGGACTTCATCCGATGCTCCCTCCGATATGCTAGCTATAAAGTTTTGTTTGTCAGCTAAGAAAATTTCATTACACACCAAGGGGGGGAGCTTAAGGTACAAAAAATATTAAACCCATCCGCTAGTCCTTTAGCCTTCTTTGCCACGCTATCCGCAAGTTTGTTTGAACCCCTTCCCTCAAAAACCAGCTTGACGCCTCTGAGATCTTGGAGCAACTCCCTGCAAGATGTAATCATTTCCGAGGAGATATCATTTAACACTTTTTCCTGCAAAATGGTTAGTACTGCTCGAAGGCAATCTGAAGATAATATGGTCTCCCTCCAGTTTTTCCTTTTAATCCAATTTAACGCTAGTAGGATGGCATATATTTCAGCTTCCAGGGCATTGTTTGATGAGGTTGACATTATAAAGCCCTCAACCCAATCGGCATTATGGTCACGACAAACTCCGCTTAAGGTGGCTTGTTTGGTATTGGCATAAAACGAGGCATCTGTGTTTATTTTGTGGTGGTTTAGAGGTGGTGGTTTCCATGTGGTGGTTTTAGGAGCTTTTCCCACTTTAGGTTGGTTCTGGGTGAAGAACCATTCAGTGGCGGCCCAAGTTGATTTTTTAATTAGGACATCAGATGTTACGTTTTTTTTAGAGAATACCCAAGCATTACGTCTTAGCCAAATATTCCAAGCTGTAAATATAAAGGTTACATTACAGGGGGTGTGAGACTTTGAGGATTGGTCTGATACTTTGTTTTTAAACCAGGCTTTGAATTGGGTAGCAGGTTGGGTGTCCACTTTGGAAAGACTCCACACCTCCCTTGCACGCGGGCACACTCTAAGTATGTGGTCCATATTTTCTACAACCCCTGGGCAGAAGGTACAATAAGGGCTTATATTTTTTATTCTCCAGTTCAGATTTTCATTTGTTGGCATTCTTCCCCACCAAGTTTGCCAGATGAAGAGTATTTGTTTTGGATGACCCGGAGCCCCCCAAACCCAGTCCCAGCTCACGACATCCGTATTATTAGCGTTTGTTATATGAGAAGTGGCTAGTTTCGAGTTGAAATTATTAACATCCGTCCATAGTGAGTAAGCACGGTCATTTTGCTCATTAAAATGTATGCCTCGTATTCTTTGTATTATGTGGTCCTCCATTGGAAATGAAATCAATTGTGTGATGTCTTTATTCTTTAGCTCATTTAGTTTAAGTTTTTCTTCATTAAGATTCGGTGGCCCAATAAGTAATTCATTTAAAGATTGACCATTTAACCACAAATCACCCCATAAATTTATGTCATTACCATTACCAACCCTCCAAGCAAGGCTTTGTTAAACAGTAATATATTATGCTAAAAATGCACTCCAAATATGCTATACACTCGAATTGGAGTGCATTTTGTAAGCAGTGACGAGACTATGTTGGAGCCTTAGACGGTCATGACCCCTGCAAGTCTCAACTTAACTTTGAAGAAAATCAATGATAATCAATAATTGTATCTTGTTTTATTGGTAAACTGACCCCCTTCCACAACCATGCTTAAAATCCTTTATTAAACTGATCCTCTTCACAATCAAACATGGCTTTACTCCTGTTTGTAAGTGAACTTGATGAGGATAAGTAACTTATAATTATTAGGCGGATGACATAAATCATGCCACTTTATATAGAAATTTTGTTGAGTACAATATTGTACCTTGTGTATCAATTACTTATTGTGGGGATGAGGAAAGGTTAAAAAGCTTATAACGTATTATTACAATTTACAAACTATAAGTGAACAAAGAAAAAAGTTCAACGGATGCTTTTGTATAGATTTGCTCATGAGTCATGAGCTACAGCCTTCTCCACTTGATATGTGGTGGGGGTCGAACTAGCTAGCTCCAGGCATGCTGTTCATTAAGGTCGATAGTGTTGTTTGTGTAGGAGAAAGTTAAATACTTGAATGTGCTACATAAAATTATCAATCTTCATCATGCCTTGATGTTTATTTGAAAATATCATGATCATTAATTAACCTTTTCTCCTCTGTCCTTATTCGCTTATCACTTCATTTGGTTACATAAAAAAACATTTTTGGTGGAAAACAAATTTCTTTGTTTGATTTAGGGTTCGGTTGATTCAATTTATTTTGTCTTATCTTATCTTATCTTATCTTATTTTTTCTGAAATGAGTGAAGATAAGTTAACATAACATCTTATGTGATCTTATCTTAATTATCTTATCTTATTTTATAGAGTTTTTTGTCAGAAACAACCTTTTATAAGTGTCATTTTGTCAGAAACAACCTTATAAAATTTTTTTTGTCAAAAACAACCTTTAAACTCAATTTTTTTGTAAAATCAGACCTGGTGCCTATTTTCCGGCATTGACTGAAATTTTTCGGCATTGACTTTATTTTTACCCCCCTTCCCTCTCTTTTATTTTTAGGGTAATTAACTTTCCCTCCAATTTCATTCTTATAACCCACCCTTATATAACTACTTCTTCTCTCTCTTCCTCATTAACCCCAACCAAAATCCCCAACCAAATTCGAAAATTCCCCAACCAAAATCCCTAAATCTGGTGTTTTAGGGTTCTTCAGTTGGTAAGTTTATGATTTTTCATCTCAATTAATTTCTTTCTTGTTCATAACATTTAGGGTTATCTTTTGAATTGAATTAGGGCTTATCTTATCAATTGTTCATAACATTCCTTTGAACTTAATCTGTTGCTTTCTTTGTTTCAGTGCTATGGTGAAATGCGGTTGTGGATTTGCAGTTGCAACAAGGACATCATGGACTCATGATAACCCAGGCAGAAAGTTTAGAGCTTGCAAATTTTACAACCATGAAACAGGTCAAAGGGGGTGTAAAACGTTTGACTGGGTTGATGAGGGCCAAACTGATTGGCAAAGAGAAGTCATAAATGTGCTTGTTGCAGAGAAGCATAGGTTAGCCACTGATAACAACATCATCAAGGGAAGGCTGGTTTGTGTGGAGCATGAAAAGAATAGGCTAAATCATGACCTTAAGAAGCTGAGGAAGAAGCCATTAATGAGGAAGAAAGAATCTTTTGCTAGGAATGAAATTCTAGGTTGTAAAATGGTTTGTATTTGTGTTTTACTTTCTGTAATTGTGAGTTTCATGTTTGTGAAAGTGTTTGCTTAAGTTAGCATAAGAAAGAATTGGTGGTTGTGTTATGTAATATTGACCAAATGTCATGGTCCATCTATGGAATGAAAAGATTGTTCTTTTCCCTAACATGTCAGTGCAGTTTCATCATCATTATTGAACTAACATTCTATGAAAATCAAGTTCCAACCACAAAACAAAGGTTGCAAAAAAACCCAATATATAAGCATTAGAAGCAAATCATGATTTTGAAGTTACATTAGTTCCAAAAACCATCATTGAACTAACATTAGTTCCAAAAACAAAGAGTATGAACTACTATTAGTTCCAAAAACAACAGTCAACTACTTATAACTAATTAATCCAACACAATCCCCTAGGCAAGCTAAGTCTGAGAAGCATCCATAGGGGCAGAACATGAAATTGAGTGTTGAGATGCATTGACTTGTTCATTTAGCTGTTCCCTCCTTCCTCTGGCAGTGTTCTTTGTTGTTGTTGATCATTTCTTCCCTTTGCCCTTCTTGGCACCTGAACTGGAGGGACCATGGAAATCTGTTCTACCACCTGAGTTTCTTGAAACAGCAGCATTAGGTGCAGTTGCTCTGGCAGTCTCAGAAGCAGTAGCTGAAGTTGAGGTACCCTGAACATTTCTTGAACAAGCATTAGTGGTGGACTTAGGCCTCCCAACCTTCTTCTTTGGGACAACAGACTTGTCCAAAGGTGGATTCTTACACTTCACAATGTTGTGACCTAGCCCACCACATCTACTACAATGGTTTTGCTTCTTTGCCCTTTTCACATTTCTTTCTTCATCCTCACCTATTTCCTTTCTTCTTTTGTGCTTTGATGGCCTCCCAGGTAGCTTTCTGTGTGGTGGAGGCAAAGGTTTAGGATGAGGAGTTACATCCCACTGTTGTTGTCCTGGCATGGCTCTAAAGCTAGGAGCATAGGCCTTGGAATATGTTTGAACATGATATGCAGGGTGTATGAACTCCTCATAGTTCAATCTCCTCTTCTGCATACATGCTAATGCATGCCAACATGGTATGCCCATGAGTTGCCACCTGAAACAAGTGCACTGTTGTTGCTCCAAATTAACCACATATGTATCATCTTCATGGTCAACCTCAAATTCATGCAAATCTGCTTCACTAATCTTCATGTTTGTTGCTTCTTGCAAGCCTCTCTCCACCATCTTCACTACTGATGGCATAATCAGACCACTGAAACTTTTTAAGCCCTCCTTTTTTGAGAAAAACCTACCCATAACATATCTACGGATCCATTCCATGAGTTGCAGAATTGGCTTAGTCCTTGCCTCTCTCAATACACTGTTGAAACTCTCACAACAGTTATTGAGAAGCATTCCAGATTTGGAAGCAGTACTAAATGCATGCCTGGACCAATGGGATGGTGGAATTGCTTGAAGATAATTGAAGGCTTCCACATTTATTCCCTTTATTTTGTCAATGTGTTGGTTGAAATGATGCTGTGATAGTGAAAACATTAACATCTAAGCACTGAGTTTGTAACACCACATTTAAGTTTAAGAAGTTTACCTTAGTAGAAGATCTAGCTGCCTTCCAGAAGTGTTCCTTGTACACCACACCAGGGAACTTGTTCTTGAAGTTGCTCCATATGTGTCTGCAACAGTATCTTGTTTCAGCATTGGGCATCACAGTCTTGAATGCATCCAATAAACCCTTGCACAGACAACCACATTAGGAAGCAGTTAGTTATTAGCATATGCTTCACAAAGTAATTGAAAAACACCCAAGTTTAGGGTTGCATTACCTTTTGTCTGTCAGACATATATGTCAATTCATCTTGTTCATGGACCCAAGTGATTGAATCTGCAACTGATGCAATATCATCCCTCACAAGCTCTAGGAACCAGCTCCAAGTTTCTGAACTCTCTGTCTCAACAACAGCCCAAGCTACTGGGTAAATGTTGTTGTTTCCATCTTTGCCAACAGCTGTCAAAAGGATCCCAGGATATGGTCCTTTCAAATGGGCTCCATCCACACCAATGATGGGCCTACATCCAGCAACAAACCCAGCCTTACAAGCTGCCAAACATACATATAACCTCTGAAACTGAGGGAATGGGTTTTCAACTCCCTCCACTTTCACCACAGCTGTGCTACCTGGGTTATACTTTCTTATGGCAGCAGCATAATCCCATACCCTCTCATACTCTACATCTGCATCTCCAAATATCATTTTTAAAGCCCTCTCTCTAGCATAGTAAGCCTTATAATACCCTAATTCACACTTGCATTCCCTTCTTGCTCTTTTCATAAAGGCTTTTAGCTTCCAAGTAGGGTCATCCCTCCAATCTTCAAGGTACCTCTCAGCTAGGTATTGTGATGTGAGCTTGGAGTTCTGATGTTGCCACCCACAAATATGCTTTAACCTCAAGCTTTTTATTTGCCAAGTTTCCTCCCCCTTCAACTTCCTACAATGCACCCTAAATCTGCACTTTCTTGGACTCTTGCACTTGCATTTCAAAATCCTTGCTTTCTTCCAAGGACACTTACATCTCTTGGCACAATAAGCTGAAACTCTACTGTTATTGTTGTGTAAGAAGTAGTAGTCAAAGCCATGATCAATGGCATAATGGGTTAAGGCTTTTCTGAAAATTGTGTTTGAAGGGAATTTCAATCCTTTAGTGAGCTCCACCTTACCCTTGAAATCCACATCTGGATTGAATTCAGGGTACAACGGTCCTTCATCATCTGACCCTAATACACTACCAACCTCCCCATCACTGTCAACTATCTCCTCGTGCTCTCCTAAATCATTGTTATTTTCTCCAAATTCATCACCATTAGCCTCACCAAAACCCTGCCCCTCACTGTTAGCCTCACCAAAACCCTGCCCCTCACTGTTAGCCTCACTGTTCTTATGTAGCCCACCTAAACTACCAGTAACCTTCTCTCCAATATCATGATCTACATACTCATTGAATAAATCATCATCTTCCTGATCTTCAAAGTCATTCTCACTTAAACACACAATACTCCCCTCTGAATCACTGCATCCACCATCCTCTTCATCACTATCTCCTTCCCCATTGCTATTTTCTGTAGCCTCCCTACCATCACCCTCACTATCATGCACCTCAGTTCCCTCCTTAGTTGGCTCAGCTTCACTGATTTGTGGCCTGCTGATGGGTTTTTTGGAGGCAGAAATTATAGGCAGCTTAGCTCTTTGTGGTGGAGGTAGTATTCTGATATGTGGTTGTTGGGGTGTGGAAGTTGCTGTTTCAGGCTGGGATGTAGTGTTTTTTGACTTTCTTTGAAGTCTAAGAGGAGGTTGTTCAGCTGGTGTGGAAGCTGCTGTAGTTTGACTGAAGGATTGTGTGATGTTATGAGTTGAACCACTGTTCTCAGATCTAGGGTTTGCATCTAAAAAGATGCTTGCTGAGTTGTCATGTGGACCCTCACTATTCTCATGTGGACCCCCCATTGAATTGTTTATACCCTCACTTTCCCTCATTGAACTACTACCAACAGTAGTATTTGCACTGTCACTATAAAAACCAACAACACCTCCATATGCCCCCTTATTTGCTGACTCCCCTTTTTCAGTTGGATGTACAATGTAAATATGGTAATAACCATCACTCTCAGGTGCTTCCAATAATTGGGGAATGTCCTTATCACTCTCAATTTTAGCCCTACCATTATGCAAACTACATCCCCTTTTCCTGAACCAAATCTCCCCCACATCATCAAACCCCAAATCAGTCTTAATCCAGTATACAAACTCAAAGTAGCACACTTCTTCAACATTCAAACGCAAAGCAATTCCCCATTTCTTTGGATCAGATTTTTGGTATATGGTTCTATTATTCTTAGTCACAGAATTACCTCCATAAAACACCCTAATATTTATAGGCTCCATGAAACTAAACCAAGGTTCTAACACATTAATTCTACCATTAAACCTGAATAAAACACAGAAAACAACAAGCACAACATCAAGATTTTGTAATTCAATCACAACAAACTAACATTCATAAATCAACCATCAATTGTATAATCAAAATTCAGGTTTTAAATCAAAAACCCAGATTAATCAACTTACTTAAACAGACTTCTTGTTGATTAACCTACCCCATACCAACGCTAATTTGTAATTACCAACTCAAATGTCAATTTACGTATATCAATTAAACTTTTACCTGGGTTTGTATTTAAACTTTATAATTCCCTTCCTTCTTGTTGAAGATGATGTTGTATTTGCCTTCTTGTCAGCCGCCATTTTCATAACACAACAATCACCAAAATTAGCAAAAAGAAAAGAAAAATGTCCAGCTAAGAGAGAGATAGAATTACTGAAGAAAAAGAGAAGTAATTTACTGAAGAGAGAGAAATTAGAGCATGGGAAGTTTAAAGTCTCTTACTTGTTACTGATGGGAAGCATTCAATCAAAGTAGACAAACACTTCAATGCTGCTGCAGTTCCAACGAGAGAGGAGAGAGGAGAGAGAAAAATAGGGTGGGTTGGTTTTGAAATAGGGTGGGTTATAAGAATGAAATTGGAGGGAAAGTTGATTGCCCTAAAAATAAAAGAGAGGGAAGGGGGGGTAAAAATAAAGTCAATGCCGGAAAATAGGCACCAGGTCTGATTTTACAAAAAAATTGAGTTTAAAGGTTGTTTTTGACAAAAAAAATTTTATAAGGTTGTTTCTGACAAAATGACACTTATAAAAGGTTGTTTCTGACAAAAAACTCTATTTTATATTATAAGATCTTTAATAAGTTAAAGTAAGTTGAACATAACATACCTTATTCCAAAAATTAAAGAAAGAAAAATCAAAATATAAATAACGGGAAACGATTGATGGGAGGAGGGAAGATAGTGAAAGATACATGGCAAAGTTGAACCAAACAAATGGGAGGATGGATGGATAACCGCCCTCCTTGTCTAGAGGCTAGAGCTAATGGGCAACAAATGTGCTTTCAATATCTTGTTCCTTTCAATTTTAATGCTTAAACTAGATTTTAGGTCCGCAATATGCCTCGGATAATTATATCTCACTACTCAGTGTACCCTCCCTAAAAAGGGAAAAATATGTGTCTCTCAGGTCCGATTCTTCTTAGTTAAGTTAAGGTATTCTGTTTTTACTTCCTGCCCCTCATCATATTCCACTAATCATTCATTTATTAATAATTTACTTTGAAGTGATAACATCAAGTATCACATAGTTTGGTGTTTAAGACTTTCGTATTTTTTTTAAAGGTAAGAAAAGAACATTAGGTGACCCTCCTCACGAGGGGATTACCTAATGTGTCGGATACAAGAATAGAAGAGAGAGAAGAGTTATTACAAGGAGAAATATCAAAACTGGACACTATTACTAGGTGCCCTACATTGGCTATCCAATCAGCAACACGATTTGCTTTCCTGAACATATGTTTGACTTGGTAAGGGCAAAATGAGTGAGCATGAGCTTACAATCAGCAATAATATTGGCAATCTTCCAATAGAGAAAATATTATTAACGGCGTTGATGACCAAGAGGTTATCCCTTTCAATGATGATGTTGTGAAGACCCGAATGCAGAGTTAGCTTGATACCTTGTTGCAGCACGGTGCGTGGCTTCTGCAATAAGAACTGAAGTGTGGCCAAGATTGAAAGCTTTGGCGTGAAGAAGATGGCCTTCATGATTACGGATGATGACACCAGTCGCTGCGTCCAAACCACAAACAGAACCATCGAAGTTTATTTGTAGAAAGAATGAGGTGGAGGATCCCAGGCTACAAGAGTAGCCAAGGGAGGGGGTGAGGGGAAGGGGGTAGTGCTCCTCTAAGAAGAGATCCAATAGCCTGACAAATATCCACTTCTAAGAACGATATGTTGTGGGCACCAATTTTCATGGTTGAAAATAACATAATTTCTCTCTTTCGTATATATATATATATATATATATATATATATATATATATATATATATATGTTTGTGATCACTTGATGAAATCTTATACAATACATTTCTATATATTTTTTTTGTGTATGAGGATTACATGGAATGAAACACTCAAAGAAAAAATATCACGTGACATTGTTCCTTGTTTAAGAATGCCTTTTAATATATCAGTATAAATAATTGTTGTGCATGTACATGTTATGTTTTGATGATGAAAATTAATATAATATGTTATAGTATGAAAGTGTGTAACAGTTACAACAAATGCATGAAGAAAAGAATAAACAAATGAAGACTTTGAAGAAAAGAAGAATCAAGATTGAAGTCAAGTTTATATGTTCCTTAGAATAGTTACTTTGTATTCAAATGTAATATGCTCGAACTTGGTAATATGCTATGTGCTAAATATAGAAATATAAAATTAGTATAATTATTATTTTCTTAGAGTTAAGGAAATAAATAATTGTATTAATATTATATATCTATATAAAAAGAAAATTAGTTTTCGAAATAAGAAATAAAAAGAATTTTAGAAAAACGTGTTTTAGAAAAGAATTTGATAAACACGTGTTTAGAAAAAAATTGATAAAACCGAGTTTTAGAAAAAGATTTTACAAAAATCGTGTTTTCATAAAAACGTGTTTTAAAATAAAAGATTTTCATAAAACCGAGTTTTACTAAAACGTGTTTTATAAATTCAGATTTTATAAAATAGATTTTGGAAAATACATTTTGATAAAAATAGAATTTGAGTTGAAAAGAAAATCTAATATGGAAAACTTATCTTTTTGAGATTAAAGATAAAGATGGAAAAAGATAAAGTTTGTTTTTCTAAAAGAGAATTAAATCCCTTAAATTAAGGATTAAAAGATAAAGATAATTTTGATGGATGGTCGTCCAAACCATGTCCTATAAAAGGGTTTTATAATTCACTTTTAGCTCTCACGTTTTCATAGAGCAAAATCAAAAATAATAAAAGCTGAAAACTATTTCCTATGGCACTGAGCATAGCACTGAGTGAGTCAGTTTCAAGTAACTATTATACGATTGTAATTGTCCTCGAAATTGCTTGACTAAGAAGCACATAATTGAGAATCGTTTTCTTTCTGTAATTTCACCATTATAGAGAGTGTCAACACTTAGAGTTAAGTGTTGGGGGTCACTACTAGGGTTAGTAGTGAGGGAATTCTTATTGTATCAAGAGGTTGATATTTTAGGAGTTAAAGAAATAAAAGAGTTTTTGTTTCTTGTGGACGTAGATCTCAGAGGTGAGATTGAACCACGTTATATCTTGAGTTTGAGTATTGATTTAATATAGTTTCAATTTTAGTTTACGCAAAATTCAAATCAGCGATTTACGAGTGTTTGGCACAGTGCCATAAAAGAGATTTTGCGAAAATCGATTAGATTTCACCACTCAATTCAACCCCTCCTTCTTGAGTGTCACCTTGTGTTCCAACAATAATTATCATTATCACCACTAACTAATTTCTACCCTCAAATAAAGGGTTAGCTAAAAACTCTTAGGATTATCCAAAAAAAATTTGTGTCGATGAGATGCATGATCATGTTTATAAACTGCCAAACTATCAGTCTATCAGAGGTAGAGCCATCTTCATCATGTCTAATGAAGTCATGATTAAATAACGGGTCCAAAATCCATAACACATACTACTCCATTACTAGGGCTATATTGGTTGGAGACTTGAATCGTCATCCTTAATAGTGGTTATTTCATTTTCATAGAAGATATAATGATGATGACTTCAAAGTGTAGTCAAAAGAAGCTGCTTTAAGTTAGTAAAAAAATTTGTCACGTCAAATTTTCCGGATACAATTCAAAATGCATGTGTTACTGTTGGAATATATAGTTTAGTATAAGTTTGTTAGTTAGTTTCCTTAATTTCAGTTAGTTTGTTATTAGATTAGTAGTTATAAATACATGTATTTGTACTCTTTTCAATACATCATCAGAATAATAGAATTTCTATATTTTTCCTATCTCTCTCATCTGTTCTCTCTCTCCTTCGATCTGCCATCTTCCATGGCACAACACCACTTCTTTCCACCCTAGATTGAGAATTCTAACATGGTATCAGAGCGGGACGAATCCTAGCTCAATTTCTTCCGCAAATTCTCTTCCAAATTCACAAAATTTCATCTTATTTTCTGCGATTTTTCTGGGTATTGCGATTTCTTGTTCGATTTCTTGCGGTTGATTGTTCGTTAATCAATTGATACGATTTCTTGTTCGATTTTTCGTTTATCAGATTGATTCAATCAGTTTCAATAAATTTCTTTTGTGTTTCTTTTTTATTCCTTCTCATTTCTTCGAACTGGGTTTCTTCGTCCGCAATTAGAGGTTGAAATTCGCTCAACTGCGTTTCTGGGTTTGATTGTATAAATTTACACATTCATTGAGAATCTTAATCTCGAAGATTGAACATTCATCAACCTCGAAATTATGGGATCTCATCGTCTTCAACTCTTCTTTCTCTCTCCTCAAACTTACGCCATTGTTAACATGCTTCTAATAGCTTCTCCAGCTTTCTCTCTCTGTTGGCGCGGAGAGACAATGTGGCAGTCAAGGGTCTTGCTGATGTTTTTCGGTGGTTTTATGAACGTTTATTTCTTGAAGTTTTTGATTCTTGTTCATAGATTAATTGTTGATGGTGGGAGGATTTTTGTGAAGGAGATTGCTTGTGCTAATACTAGTTGTAAAATGTTGAGTAATTTGTGTTTTAAAGATGAATCACATTCAAATTCATGGGATTACACTGAATTTGTGAGAAGATATGAGATGTATCTTGTAAAAAAAAAAAGTTGAGTTGGTGGTGTTTGATGAAATGTGGCTGAGAAGGAAAGTGAGTTCTTCTGATGAATTGAAGAGCTGTAAGAACAGTACGCTTAATAATTCGCTTATGGTTGAGCAATTATCATAGGTTTCATGTTCTGGGTATAATTTCTACCAAATTCTGGTGTATTTGTCTTGTTCTTGGTTCTTTCAACATTTTCTTTCCTTCTTCTAAAACACAGTCTATTCTATAATTCTTCCACTTGTTTTTCACCACAAATTTCCTACTGTTTTTTTTTTCTTGAAATCAAGTTGTGATTTCCTCTAGTGTTCTTGATTTTTTTTTTGTTCAAGACCCATAGTTGGTTATTTGCCCATAGAGGCTTTGAATTTTGAGACCCATAGTTGGTCATTTGCCCAAAGAGGCTTTGAATTTTGAGACCCATAGTTGGTCATTTGCCCATAGTGGCTTTTCTTATGCCCATAGTGGCCTTGTATGCCCATAGTGGCCTTGAATGCCCAAAGTGGTTTTGACAGCCCATAGTGGCTTATTTCCCGAAAAATTTCTCAAACACAAACTCCCTCAAATTCATTTTTTTTTCTTCTTTGGTTTGTTTTGTGATTGATTGGTTGGATATTGGTGGTTCCTCGTTTGGTGTGTTATAATGTTGACGATCGAGGTGATATAACTAGTATGGTTCTGCTGCAATTGTTTGTTGTTGCAATTTGGATGGGATGTTGGTCATCATATACACAAATGGATATCTGGCAAACAAGATTGTATTTCTGGTTTTGTTAAGTGATGAAATCTGAGATTACATGGAATGTAGTTCTTCTTCAAGTCTGGTTGGAAGTACTTGCTTCCCATTGTTACTTCTTGACAGCTGCTTCTTTGTGTCGTAGTCCCTTGTTACTTCAAACTGGATATGGTTTTCACCATTTCCAGTTTGAGGGGGATGTTGGAATATATAGTTTAGTATAAGTTTGTTAGTTAGTTTCCTTAATTTCAGTTAGTTTGTTATTAGATTAGTAGTTATAAATACATGTATTTGTACTCTTTTCAATACATCATCAGAATAATAGAATTTCTATATTTTTCCTATCTCTCTCATCTGTTCTCTCTCTCCTTCGATCTGCCATCTTCCATGGCACAACACCACTTCTTTCCACCCTAGATTGAGAATTCTAACAGTTACAGTCGGTGTTTGGATCCTCTAGAGTTGTAAAATAACTCTACAAGGTAGAGTTTGAGCAATATCAACCATTGAATAAAAAATCAATGACTCATATATTCTCTTTCCAAAATCCCCCCTATTTTATCTCATCAAAATCCACCCCTAAATCTTTCCATTCCACCAATATAAGCCTTTGATTTTAAAATGTATGACTTAGATACAACTCTACCTTGTAGAGTTTCACTAAAACTCTAGAGGATCCGGACTCGTTACAGTCGTGCCTTGCACATCATATATTTTGTGCGGTTATTTCCCATGTTGGCATGGCATGCAACAATAGTGGATGCATAGTCAATATTGGGTCCTTATTTTTTATCTTTTGAACCTTTCTACTGTTTTCATATGATTATATATCCTTCACTTCACTATAAGAAAAAAACTTTAGCGACATACATGTGTGTATAAATAGTATATGCTTTACGCAGCAACATTGTGAACAACTATAGCAAATAATCTCGAAGTTATCTTCTTTATCAATTGTGATTCTTATAGAATATAATGTTCGAGGAGGGTTCTAGGAAAGTAGCTAAGGAACACCCAAAAAGTAGTTGCAAAAGGGGTGAGCAATGAATCTTCAACATAGAGTATAACAATAATATGTCAATGAATGAGAACCATGGTGCTAAATTTTGAAAAACGAACAGCTGAATAAAAGGAAAACAAGTGTGTTGCGTGTGCAAAGTCATGTCTGAGCTAATGTGTTATACTAGTATATGTTCGGATGGGGCTAATTTGAGATGATTTTGGCCAAGGCCCAAGTGTAAGTGAAATAGCCTTTCCAAAATAGTGTTATATCTCTATTACATAAGGGAAGTGGAGAGCAACGGTGTCCTCTTTTGAACCGACTATTTTGCCCTCCTTCCCTTTCTAAATTACAAAAGGAATCTCAATACCAAAATGGGGGTATGAAAAACTTAAAATTCCTTTCAAATATAATTGAAACTCAAAGTGTGAACATTTAGAAAAGGAGAAAAAATTAAAATGATGAAAATTCTTAAATATTCAGAATTTAGAAGTTAGACAAGGAAAAAAAAACTGAAATTGCATTATACTTTTCGGTTTCAATTTTGGGATCATAGAGAAATTATTGAAATTCATATCAAAAACTATTATAAATTACAAAAATGAATAAAACCAAAAAAAAAAAAAAAAAAAACATGACGACATTTAGTAAAGAACATCATATTGATTATAAAAGAACATGCGCATATAAGACTTGAGAAACAAAAAACTATTTAAAATCACAAAAATGAATAACAACATAAAAAGAACATGGAAGAATCTTATTCACAAAATGAAGGTGAACTTAAATACTAACTTGCATTTTCAGTTTGTCTACTAAATAGTATTAGGCCTAAAAATATCATCGCACGCATCGCGTGCACAAAAGGCTAGTTAGGAATTAATGAAAGTCATTAAGGATAATAAATACATAAAGTTAAATAGTTGGATTTAGGATTTACTTCTTAAAAATTATTAGTCCCCAAATATGTAATGTTAGAATAGCACTTTTACAGGAATTGAGATATGGAGATAAAAAAAAATGCTTAAAATTAATATAAGAATATACATAAGTGGAAAAGTAAAACTTGGAATATGGATATCAACTTGTTAGGAGCATATGTACAAGTTTTAAAGTTAATATTAAAGCTTAGGAGGGATAAATAAAGGTAAAGTGATAAGGGTGGAATGATCATAATTTCCAGATACACCCTTGTGGGAAATAGGAATTTGGCTTAGGAAAATCCGTCCAACCTTGGAATAAACCACACCCTACTGTCTTAAATACATATGGAAAGTTGGGGTTGAAATTTGGAAGCATTTGGAGTAAAACTTAGAAAGACCCAGAACTTCTTTTCTCCCTCTCTCTACTCGCCTGTCTGTTCCTCCTCTTGGAACAGCAGCACGTCTTCACTTCTCTCTAAAAATCTTGCATCAAAACTTCCTAAAACTTACATGCAAACTAATATCTAAGTACTTTAGCTTGTTATAGATAGCAATTTATACAAGCCAAAGATCCAAGGAAGCTAATCTAAAACCAGGAAAGAAGAAGGTCAGTGAGGTAAGTGTTTTATAGGTTGTAACCTTGTTTTTAGGGTGATTCTTGAATGAATTATCAAGAGATTGATATGGAAATATAAACATGGATATAGGTAGTAGAAAATACAGAAGGTAAGCAAGAGTTCAAGGAGGATTAAGTATAAGAAACTTGCAAAGAAGGCAAGGTACACAAGCACTACGTACTCTAGAATACTCTATTTTGGTTTAAATTTATGAAAATTGTTATGTGTGTTGTGTTTGGTACGAAAATGGAAGTTGCATGTTGAATTATGTGGGTTATAGTTCTTTAAATACAATGATTTTAGTTTTTAATTAAGTGCATGTGAAGTTTCCACTTATGTTTTGCCTATTTTGCTCTAAAACGTGATTTTGGACTTAAAGCTTTGTAATTCTTGAATCAAATTCTTATTATGAAATTAAAACATGGAAATTCCATTAGGGCAGTAGCTATATTGTTTTTAAATAGAAAATGTATGGTTAAAAGATTAAAGTAATAGATCTTAAGTCAAAGTACTAAAACTGGGAATTTTTATCATATTTGCTAGAACGATTATGTTGAAATGGTAAGATTTTTATAAATTAAATCCCAAGCAACCTTAACATGTATAAGACAGTAGCATAAAGGTCTAATAAGAGAGGATAAAACCTATGTATCACCATGATTGAAAACTTATACTATTTAAACTAGTCTCCTAGTCAAGAAAATAAAAGGCATGTTACACATCCTAAACTTGTTTACTAAGAGTAATAATACGAAGAAAACAAATAGGGAACATAAACAGACTTTTAAATGACAAGTATCTCATAAAGAGGGAGGTTACAAAGGTAATCGCAATATAAGGATTTTGAATTCTTAATTACGAAGGAGTAGAATAACAATACATTCGTAAATTACACTAATTACCTTAATAAGGTGGAATTCTTGAAGAATGATATTTTTTTTAACTTAAAGTACTTGATGATTTTTCTTTAAGAGCCAATTACTTACTAATACATAACTAATTTGTTTTAAAAGAAAGAACTACTCTTGTTTTCCTAACAACTAAACGGTTTCTTAAATCTCAAGAGAGATGACTTTTAGTAGATTTTGTTATAAACATTCCTTTTAAATAGAATCTCTTCTAGTGGGAACTTCACATGACACCATTAGTTGCTAAAATCTTTTCCTAAAAGAAAATGAGGTCTCCACAAATTTCTTAAGTATTCTTTGTTTCCGTATATTTTAATATTAAAATTTTGCTATCATTTCCTTCTGTTAAGCGATTAGGAAAAGAAGCTGCTTTAGCAGTGATGAACATTTATGTGAAATGATAAGGAATATGATAAGGAATATGTATATGTATTTGGACATGTCCTGAAAGTCTTGCAAGCAGAAATGATAAGGGAGACGTCCCTCATCAGTCTAGAGACATGATTAATATCTCTCTCTAGTCAGGTTCTCTTTCCCTAGTCAAGATTACGTGATTGTAAAGTTAAGTCGTACAACTATTTATTTTATTCCCAACCGTTCAAATATAGGCATAAGCCAAATATATGGAGTTTTGGAACTAGTTTGGTATTGTGTGATTTGAACGAAATCCAGAAAATGATTATTTTACGAAAGATCACTTTTATTTACTTCTTGTGATAAGTGGAGTTTGTGTACCAGTCTTGCTGATTGAATATCTTGTGGATTGTCTGTTGTGGTGGGGGCAAAGTCCCCACATTTGCAGGATTAAGGAGAAAAGGTGGGAGGATCATTTTCATTGTCTAAGCTTATGGATGAAGTAGTAGTAATAAGAAGAACAGAAGCGGGTCACCTAAACTACTTTATCTAAATAATTAATTTTGTTAATATCAGCTATGTAAATTAATTAAATTGGGAATTTAGTTTAAATCCTCTAGTATAGGATGTAATAATTTAGTAACTACTTTTGTTGATATTGATTAGAGTAAGTATGATATCATGAAGCTACCTCTCTAGTAGTTGGAGGTAGTCCAGTAACGCTCACACGACTAGATGCTTAATTCATGCATAATAAGAGAATTATGGATTGGATTATGAGTAAGTTAAGCAACTAAGCGGGCGGGCAGTTACAGTAAGTCTCATTGGCCTTTTGCATATTGATTTGAGGTCGAGCGAGGACTCAATTATGCTTTCTTCCGTTTCTTAGCATCTGTAATTAATTAACTAGAGTTTTTTTATTCATATGAACCACGAATAATGCAACATAAAGTACAAAAAAGGAGGGGATTTGAACATGTGACCTATTGTTCACAGCACCTCAATCTTAACCACTAGGCCAAGACATCCTTGGTATATATGATTAACTAGATGGGTGTGTGTAAATCCTCTAAAAAAGATAGTGTAAGGTTCTGATGATGATTGTGTTTGTAGTGCTATTTACGGTTAGGGATCTTCAAACACCATTCTCGATCCCGAACATTGTTGAATCCATGAAGATGGTTAGGATGAATTGGTCGATGAAGTTGTGTAGGTTGGTCTTAGTGTTTGTGACTGAAGAAGTATATAATGTAGTATTTGATCTTGTAAGAAAGGCTAATAGTATAATCATTGTCATTATTTATTTTCTTAATTAAAAGATAATACTACAACAACAATAAAAATAATAGATAGCTCATTTGTTACATTTTTTGTGAAAACAAATACATTTTATTTATTTTTATTTTATTTTATTTTAAGAAAATACGTCATATTGACACTTTTTGTTTAAAATACCTACCTTATCATCGAATTTTAGCCAAATTGTCAATCTCTTGTGCTTCGTCATATGGTCCAGGTAATTATAAAGGTAATAAGGACGTATAATTTGGGGTTAATAATTTTATCTCAAATACAAATCATAATTTAGTGATAAAATCATAACATTACAAAGTAAAAGGTTATAGATTTGAGATCTCATACGCAAATTTTTTCATCATTCTTTAAGGGAATGCCATGTATATATGCAATATCCCATGTATACATGCAATATGCCATGTTGGAGATATAGATCGATATATTTCATCGACAAGCCGTTTTACGAGACCTCAACATTTAACACCCTTTTTTACTGTCATGTGTTACCCCGTATGATGCCAACTAAACAATTGTACACAATACATAATTATGTATTATGCATCACACGGGTTGATATAATTATGAAGTATATATTAATCAAGCAAGGCTTGGCCTAGTGATAAGAGTTAGGCCCCATGGCTTCAAGGTTATAGGATCAAATCTCACTGGGTGAGGGTTCCCTTACCATCCCCCTCCTTCTAAGGAGTTTGACGTGCAAACCTGGCTGGATATACCTGTACGAGATGTTAGTTCGGTAGGGTTTTTCATCCTACCAACTTAAAATAAATAATTATGAAGTATTAGACTTCATGTGTTAAACCCCAGAAGTGTGTGTACATGTAAGTTGTCCCATATTAGAGAAGAAGATAGAACTCAACCAACTTAATTAGCTTTAAGAACTACTTTATCTCTCATTACCAAGTGATTAAGGATAAAACTTTCCTTGAGTTATATCCATCCGATAACAATTTTTTTGAAAGGTAAGAAAAAGAAGGTTAGGAGACCCTCCGCATGAGGGGAGTGATAGGCGTATCGCGCACCTAACAAAAGTAATTTCCTAACTAACCTCCTAACTATGTAGCAGGGCAAGTCAAGGTCAAATTCACAGGGACAAACGGTATCAAACACTAGGTATCATTTAACTAAACAAGTGACAAACAATGATGAAAAAGGTTAACTAATAATAATACTAAATTATGACAACTGCTCAGAACACACGAGGTATAATCAATCAATAAAGACATCTAGAATTAAGTATCCCCACTAGCACGAATAATACATGAATAATTCTCATCCCAATAAACATAATCAATGATTCAAAAGGAGTAATGCACTCTATAACTACCAAAGATCTCTCCCGAGTACCTATGGCTACTCTAAACAAGCAATCAAACCTATTCCCATGGAATCATGCAAGAAAGAGACATTAAACATGGCATCACAAATAAATTCCTAGTAATCCTATCTACTTATTCCCATAGAGATATTCATACTCTTGATTGAATCAACAAATACCATCTAGATTCAATTCCCATTGAAAAACAAGACATAAGGAATCAATTCAAAATCACCTATCCTTAATATGATAATGAAAAGAAGAACAATTCAATCAAGCAAGAACAATTAATCACATCAAATTGGGATTATAGGAGGGATTCATGTATTAATCATTGCTAGGATTCAACTTAACCCTAAATTATAAAAATACTCACTCATAATTGAAATAACAAGACAATTATAAATAAATTGAAAGACATAATAATAATAAAGGAAAAGAAGAGATTAGAAAAACTTAGTCTTTACTTGAATGGATCAAACTTGTAGAATTCAAGGTTCAATAATGGAGTTTCCTCTCAAAAGCTCTCTAAAATGTAATACTCTATTCTCTAATAATGAAAAAGTACTCAAAAAATTTGTTTAACAAAACCTAATAATGCCTCCTTAAACTAAAAAAAAAAAAAGAACAATCAAAAGTCGCGAAAATATTCGGGTAACAGCGTGCATATTCGAGCGAGAAGTTGCACGGACGTGCAAGACTATGCACGGGCAAGCAGAATTCTGCTTGGGCGTGCGCACGAAACATAAGGTTTTTGATGGTTTTGTTACAATTATGCACGGGCAAGCGAGATCTCTCTTGGGCGTGCACCTTGGTGCGTGGGCAAGCGAGATCCTGCTTGGGCGTGCGCCTTGATGCGTGGGCAAGCAAACTTCTGCTTGGTCCTGCAAAGAGAGTAATCTTTGATATCGTCATTCCTTCAACTCAAAAAACACTCAAACTCATCTTCTCGCATCCGAAAACCGCCATCTAGACCATCTACGAACCATATTAGCTCCTCTTAGTCACAATCGGCCTCAATAACTTGAAAATCACATGAAAGACCCGAAAGTATCTCGAAATAACACAATGGTTCAAAAGAATGCCCAAATCATGCAATTAGACCTAATATGCACTAAAATCTTCATGAAAATGAGACTTAATACTTACCTATATGCAACTAAAAACCGACTTATCAGGGAGCTCCTACCTTATCAGTTATAAGTATGTTTTCTAGAGTGGAAGAAGTACAATCTTCTATACAAAATTGACTATCTACTAAATGACCAACATTAGCGATCCAATCAGCCACTTTGTTAGTTTCCCGATAGATATGACGAATATCCCATGATGTAAAAGAGTTGAGGAGAGTATGAATGTCTCTGACGATTTAGTAATTAATCTGCCACGGGGGTGATCAAATTCCTTTGATTGAGTTGATGATCATGATATTGTCTCCTTCAATGATGATGTGTTGAATATGGTGTTTAAGGGCCAAGATGATACTGTGATGAAGTGCCAAAACTTCTGCCATGTAGACGGTGGTGGAGCCGAGGTTGACCGCTAGAGCTGTGAGAAGCTCTCCAACTGGATCTCTTATAATGATGCTTGCTGCTGCTGAGTTGAGATGTTGTGGACCATTGGTTGTTGTTTGTTGACGAACTGAGCCATCGAAGTTGAGCTTGAAGGAATGTTGAGGTGGTGAGTCCGTGAGTACAACATGATGTAAGTGTCTTTGACCAAACTCTAATCACGCAATAGCAATGAATTTGACTATTTTATTTTGAGAAATGAAATAGGGACTAAGTTCAGGACCTTATTACTGTCACAGTGTATTTACACCTGAAGAAAATGCAACAACACATTAAGTGATAGATGTACAAAACCAATAACCATGTCTTCTCCTTTATGAAATTTTATGTGGTGAAAAAATCTCTAGGTACTCGGCTTATGGTTAACTTGTCTTGTATGCACGCAATACGTGCGAAAACAAACAAAAGGTCAATTGCGTAATAATATATACGAAAAATTGTTCATAAAGTTCATTGTATATTTTTCTTCTGTTTTTTGAAATCCAATAAATCAATGATGATGTAAATATTTTGTTAATTGAGGGTATAATAGTAAAAGATGGTGAATTTGTATTTTGTTACTTAAGGGTATAAAAGGGTTTACCATTTTTAGTGTCCCCCACCCTCCTCTTTCCTTATATAATAGTTATAGTTTAGAATTAAAAGGTAGAATTAAATAGGCAATTAAATATTATGGAAACTAAAAATTGGAGAACTTTTATTATGAGTGTAATCACAATCAAGAAGTACTAGTCTTTTGCATCCCGGACCCCATATTTGGCTCATCAAGTGCAATAAGAAAATCTTCAAATGATGGGAACTCCACTACTAGTTCACCACGAGAGAAAAGGCTTCAATTTTATCAAGTAAAATGTGTAATGGTTTTGGATGTGATGTAGCAATTAGCATGCTTACCCCTTGGCTTATTTGAACTTCTAATTAGTGCGTGGCAAATATAGTAATAGTACTCGTGATAAGCTACACCCTAACAAAACAAAAGATTTAGAAAGCTAATTATTTGAGGGCCCCGTTTAATATAACTATAACTTTTCAGTTTTTGTGTAAGATTTCAAAAGTTATTAGATAAAAAGATATGTAATGAACTAAAAACATAAGAAGGTAAATAACAATTTTCAGTTCGATAGTTAACATGATCCGGTTATCCGATATTACTAAATTAAACAATAGTCTAGACTAAGTTAGGGTAATATAAATAATTCACTTATGGTATTTTAGGAGTTATTCTATGGAGATAGTAGGGAGATATGTAAAATGTATTTATGTGTGATGCAAAAAAAAGTATTATTATTGTGTCAATAAATGTGCTACAAGTATATCAAGAATTCTAAAATAATAAAGCTTTACAATTCCTTTTTTTTTTCATAGAAAAGAGCTATCTATTTGGTTGGACTCATTTTTATAAAGGAACCCTTAATTAGTTTACTATATATGCTCGCAAGTAGCATGGGCCATATAAGATTGATGTCAATATATGACTGAGTGACTCAATGAACAATTAGAGCAACAAACGTATGAGTTTGGCCCGAATGTATATTAAAATTCATATGCAAAAGATTAAAGGATTATTGCTCTATGAGGCTTAAAGCAATCTCGACGATGCAATGAAGGTGTCACATCACATACTCATGTGTTCTTCGTCACATGGTGGTATACGACAACATTAATTTCGTTTTGTAGACTAACTAATGTCTAGTGGTTTGGTTTGTATCTCAAAATTGTGAGATCAAACCCTATTAGAGGCACTTTAGGATAGGAATTTTTCCTTACCATCCCCCCTACTCTTAAGGAACATTGCCTGCAAACCCGAATCGGATTTGACCTGTGCGAAATTCTGATCCGGTTACAACACCTTCTTTTTACCTTTTTAAAAAAATATATTCTCCATTAGTATAGTATGATATGCTTTTTTGATGTAAAATTAAACTTCAAATTACTTGGCATGATGAAGAGTAAATTTTATATTATTATGTTTATAATAAATAGTTCAATTTGTAGTATTATCAAATATTACATGTGAAAATTTAATTATTTTACCTAATTTTCTTACATACATGCTCGATAATGTCTGGACACAATCGTTTTGTCCAACACGAGAATTGTCCGACTAGAGAAATACATAGGAAATTTATCTAAAATCAATTTTCTTGACATCAACTAAACAAACAAAGAAAACTACATATTTAAAGGGGAATGTAAAATCATCAAAAATCATTAATTGTTGTCCACTTCTCTAGTGTTATACTTCCTCCGTTTCTTTTTACTCGCTACACTTTCCATTATGGGAAGTTTCACATTACTTGCTACACTTCTTTTTTGGGCAATAAACTACTCTCTCTATCTCTCTCCTCCCACATGGGTCCCTTTTCTTTTTATTCTCTATCTCTCTCTTCTCCAAAAATTGCCTAGGAGTCCGTGAAATGAGAAGTGTAGCGAGTAAAAAGAAACGGAGGAAGTATTATAACATCATATACCATTTCGATATCAATTTTCTTTGATCAAAAGAGCATTATAGATATAATATAAAAATTAAAAAAACGAGTTATCTAAATCAAGATTTGAGAACCAAGTGGATGACATACCAAGAAAGATTCAATATTAATGGTTCTTTTTTCTTTTTGTAAAAAAAGGGGAGGCAGCTTTTGGCAATGGCCATAAGACTCACGTATGAAGTATCACTAAGTATGAAGATTTAACTACTAAAACCACCACTCGCATGATCCATTACCCTATATATTGGCCTTTCTTAATACCCCCTCTCCTAAACAATTAGAGAACATGACTTAATAAATTGAAGGTTTTTGGGTATTGCCCCCCATATCAACATAACATGGGGTCTACATATAGTGCTTTTGGGAGCTTTGGTCCCTAGTCTCACACTCTCACTTAGTCACTTTGCCTTAGCTTTAAGCCTTTAATGGCTTACTTCACTGCCACTATAACTGTTATATTAATCCCATCTACAAAGACTACAATAGTTCCTCCCTCTATTAGTTGGAGCGAAAATAACAAATAAATATTCTTATACTATTTTTTTTTTTTTTTTGAAAGAGAAATTTCATTAATTGAAAGCCAAACGGCATCTACAATAGATATTAAAGAAAAACAAGATACAATTAAACAAGGTTAAATCAAATTCGTCTTCGAAGAAACTATAATGAACCAGATCGAGCAATACAGCGCAGCCCCCTTGTATTTGCTGAATCAAACAGCTATTGATGAGGAAGTCTATCATTCTGACATAGTTTGGGAAGAGCCTTCTTGATCGAGCCATGTTAACCGCATCCGAGATTCCAATACCTTCATGTTGAGTTTTGAACTTCAACCAACAAGAACAATTTCTCATACCTAAAAACAAAACAACCACACTCACAACTCCCATAGAGGAGAAGGAGATCTCCACAACAAAGACTAAAAACCCCATAACAGGGTTTGAAGAAATCTCATAAAGAGATACTGATTTATTCAACAAAACAAGAAAATAAACTAAAAACTGAAAATAAAAGGAAAAAGGGGGCTTACCATGGATGAAATCATCCATGGCAGCCCCTAACTGATGAAGAAGAAGTAGGGGAGGCTAGGGTTTTAGAGAGAAAAAAGAAAGAGGGAGGCTAGGGTTTTAGAGAGAAAAAAGAATGAAAAATATTCTTATACTATTTACGGTTCCATTATATGCAGTCTTAAAGGTATATATACATAAAACTGGAAAAAACTTTATCTACCCAGTGGGTCAACAACCCACTACTAATAGAAATAAATAAATAGTGGGATCTAACTCAATAAAAGCTAGCAAAATTCCCTTCATTAATTAATGTATATTTGTTATTTCGATAAAATCTAGCAAAACAATAATATCAGATTAATTATGGAGTCATTAAATGCTTCTAAAATACTCCCTCCGTCCCTTAATAGAGTGCCCATTTCTTTTTTGGACACTATTCAAAGGTAAAGAAAGCCCTCAAAAATATTTCTAATATATAAGAAAAAACATAGTCATGTGGGGTCTTGTTTGATTCGTCTCATTACGTACATTAAGAAAATCAAACTTTTATAATTTTTACTAATATGAAATTAAAGATATTAACGATACAAAACGTGCATTGGCAAACGTGCATTGGAGAAATGGGCACTCTATTAAGGGACGGAGGGAATACTAAGCTATTACGAGAATAATTTCAATTATGGCCAACTTCTCACATCAATCTATGGGATATTCCATTATGATCTGCACTATTACGTACATTGATTGAGTGATCCTAAGGGTTGTCAACCCTCTTACTATTGAATTTTCATTGGTTAGGAAAAATATTATTTTTATATCTCTTCTCTCCACATTTATTACATACATATCAAAATTTTATTCTAATGTGTCTAAGAAGGTTGGCAACCCTAAGGGTTACTCAAACAATTTCCTAGTATTACTACGTACCTCTGTTTCTTTTAAATCTATACAATCTGACTTTCATGCTTGTCAATGTCAACATAATGATTTGACCATTAATATTTGTAATTACAAACAACTAAACTTTATGACAATGTTATATTTGAAAATTTTATGTCGAGATGAAACTAACTAGATCTCACATTACTAGGAGCATCGTGGGTCTTTCCTCTTAAGGCGTCGTTTGAGGCTCGTGTCTTTAAAGCCAACCCACCTCCCCTTTCCCCCTTTGTTGTCCTTAGAATTTGATCTCTGGTCTCCATTGTGCAAAATAGACAGTGGAATCAAGAGATCCAAGAGTTTTTGAAATCATATGAAGGCTCCAGGGGCAGAACATCAAGGGGGTGGGTGGGAGCTGTTGTCCCAGCCAATTTTAAAAAATTTCTATAAAAGATGAAAAAAAATATTTTTTTTAAAAATAAAATAAAATATTTTTTATGTTTACCTCATTTAGAAATACAAATTACATTTTTGATCCACCCTAAGAGTAATTTTTTGGTTTCGTCCTCTGTATATTTGTTGTTATTAATATTTTTACAACTAATTATTTTTCAACAATAACTTCACCTAAAAGTATGCATAATTAGAGATTTTTTTTTTCTACAATTAGTATTTCTTAAATTTTCACTTATTTCAAAGCAGATTTTTTGGAAAATTTATATAAATACGACTTAAACTGGTCAAAGCAACTTGATTTCGAGTTAAAAATGTTAACTTTAACCTAATTCATTAAATTAAACGACTAAGTCGCATCAACACATTTACTTAAATGGGTTGAAAATCCCAACCCTAACCCATTTATTTCAGGTTAGGTTTAGATTAGATTAATTTTTCCCAACTCTAATTTTGGCTTGTTCATATATTCAAACAACAATAAATATTTGTTGGCAAATGACTTTTTGGCATCTAAAGAATTTGTTTCTCACCCAAAAGTGTAAATTTGGTTTTAGACTTTGCTCTTTGTTTGGCTTTAGCTTTCATTTAGCACTAAACAACCAATACTAATAGTTGATTTTACCAATGACATCCATAAACAACCAATATTCAACACAGTCAACATAAATCGCTTGATACACATAGCCGATCAAATCAACCAAATAAACTAGTCAATCGCCCATCGCCAATTGCCAAACACCCGTGACAATTCTTTTGGACTAAATTAATAAAAATTCAGTTCTGTTTAGTTCAGACAAATTCAGTTCTGTTCAATTCAGACAAATTCAGTTCTGTTCGGATAGTTTTCTCTTACAATTTCATTCACTTCAGTTTACTTAAGACAAATTTAGTTCAATTCAATTCAATTTGGTAAAAAACGTAAATGTCATTTCCACCATTATATTCTACCTAAACAGTGATCACCCCCATCTTTAAATATCAATCACTTGTTCTCCTTTGCCAATTGCCAGCCCAACCCAGCACACCAAAACAACCACCAAAACAGAACAAAACAAACTACAAAACAAAAAAAATCAAATCAAACAAGAACTCAACTCACACATAGTTACATACATTACAATATTACATACTCTCTCTTCTTCTTCAACTCCCCTGCTTTTCTCTCTCACCACAAAAACTCAACAATGCTGCCTTACAAAACCATTGGAGAGGCTGAATCTCTCTTAAATCGAACTCTGACTTTCTCAGAAACTCTTTGGTTGAATTACTCTGCTAATAAATCTGATTATTTCTTGTTTTGTCACAACATTTTATTTCTCTTCGTGATTTTCTCTCTCATCCCTGTCCCTCTTGTCGTCGCTGAACTTATGCGCGCAACCAACATTGAGCGTTACAAAATCCAGCCAAAAGTCAGATTATCGTTTGCTGAAATGATATCTTGTTATAAGACCGTTATGAAGATGTTCTTCTTTGTTGTGGGCCCACTTCAACTCGTTTCATACCCTTCTGTCAAGGTCAATCTTCTTAAATTTTTAATCTTTTTTTTTTGTTTTGTGTAATTTTGTTTCTTTAATCTGAGTTTTTCAAAGGTGGGTCTTTTTTTAAAAAAAGATTTTGAGGAGAAGATTGTAAAGATTTTATTTTATTTTATTTTTACTGGGGTTGATGGGTGACATGAGATGAATTTTGATTGCATGTTGATTGTGATTACATGCTTGACTTGAACTGTTGTATTGGTACATAGATTTTTGATGTTTGTTTTGTTGATTTGATTTTGGTTAAGGAAGTTTTTGAAGTGATTGTGATTGTAGATTTGATCAATTTGTATTGAATGATTGTTTTTTTGATGTGTTGGAATATAGATTGTTATAATGGTTTGTTTTGCTGGAATAGTGTGATGGTCCAATGACATTGGGGTTTTGTGAATTTGATATGTATGTTCAATTGTTCACAAGATATGGGGAATGTTTTCATAAAAAATGGGAATTAATTGGGATTCATAATCTTTAAATGTCAGATTCTGATGTATAGTGGAAATTGTTTCTCAAAATATTGTGATACTGGAGGATGGAAGTAACAGATTGGATAGAACATAAACAGCTACTATTAGTAGTAAATTGATATAGTTTTCTTGGAACCTTTTCTTTGTTTCCTTCAATTGAGTGATTGTTAGCTGATGATTACTGGAACTAAATTGATTGATTATGATATATGACAGTTAATTGGGATAAGGACGGGACTGCCATTGCCGTCAGGGTGGGAGATGTTGATCCAATTAACTGTATATTTCATAGTTGAGGACTATTCGAATTATTGGGTTCATAGATTTCTACATTGTACATGGGGGTACGAGAAGATTCACAAGGTGCACCATGAGTATACTGCGCCGATTGGTTTTGCAGCCCCATATGCACATTGGGCTGAAATTTTGATCCTTGGGATTCCGTCATTTCTCGGCCCTGCGTTGGTTCCGGGTCACATGATTACCTTTTGGGCGTGGATTGCTTTGAGACAGATTGAGGCAATTGAAACACACAGTGGGTAAGCATGCTTATGGCCCTCTCTCTTTTCTTTTCAATTTTTGTGATGGTCATTCATTTTAACACAATGATTATAAATAGTTGATTATTACCTTTTATCCTTCTTTTCTTTCATGTCTTAAGTAGACTATCAAGAAAGGCATTTGGATTTAATGATCTTTAGTAGCACCATGCTTCTTGTCCACAGTGAACATAATCAAAATGATTATCTTCTTTGACTCATTGTACACCTTTTGAATTTCACATTTCTTCCTAAAATGTACCTGTTGGTGAACTGTAAAATTTATACAATAGCTGTAATCATTGACTAAATGATGGAGGTGAGTATCAGTCTTACATCTATGTAGTTTACTATTTTCTTCAGGCCTGAAAAATGATTTTGACATTCTATCATTGTACTATTAATATGTTTTGACACGGTCAATTCTGTGTTATAGAAGATTGTATGGCTTTCATGTCCAATAGCATTGCCTAGTCATCGTTGATAAATTTCTGGTTCTTCATATCCCTGCTTAGTCACTCCCAAACTGAAGTGTTGAAGTATCCATACCGAGATGGGTACCTTAAGTGAAATGAAGAGTGCGAGTACTATAGCTCATTTCAATGAATCAATAGAGAAGTTATTATCCATTATTTGTTAGCTTTATTAGTTTCCAGCCCTTTGTACAAGCCAAATTTACTCTACTTAGGCCATCAGGCTGGTTGTGTGTTTTTTTTTTAATCATTTACAAAGACTATGCATAAGAATTATTGCTTTTTCCTAGGTTTAGGAATCAGTTGGTGATCAAACTTTGTGCCTGTGAGGCCTTTAACTGTATCAGAATTCAGATTGTGAGTCTCAGAATTATGCATTGCTCATGTGATGGATGTAAAAGGTCAAGCGATGTGATTTCAGGAACATGCATTGATGTCTATCGTGATTGGGTTGTGGATTGTAATTGCCATAGCCCCTTCCTCATTATCATATAGTAATAATTTTGCTTGTAAACATATATTGTGTGGTTGCACCCTTAGTAATGAATTCATAGAAATGTTCTAGCTGTAACAATTGGCAAGAAAGGAAGAAAGTAACTTGAGAAACCTGCACAGTGTTGTCTCATGTAGATGTATCTTAAGTCTGAATGTCTGATAGACCAAAGGTATCTCTTTTCTAAAGAGCACATCTTTGTCTTGGGCTTTTATAAATTCCTGTCAAAGTTTGCATTTAACTATTCACAATATCATAGGATAGATTTAAACTTTTATCATGAGCGGAGGATGACGGAAAGTTTCTATCCTTGAGGCTAGATTGTTATCAACCTGTTCTAACGTTATTCGAAGAGTAATAACAGATTAGTGTGCAAAGTGGGAGAATTGTCTTTTTCCTGTTAGCATTTGTCATTTATGAAGGAGTTTATTGACCGATAAAGTGATATGGTAAATATAGTTTTCCCCTAGAAAGTATCTGTTGTAAGATTTTTCACCTTTTACTTGATCTGATATACATAATCCTTTTACGTTCTTTTCATGTCTATCTGGAAAGTATGACCATTTTATTGTAGAGAAGGCACTAATCATGTTAAATAATCAATTGATGCAACTTTTTGGCTTTGGGCCTATGATATGCTTGATTAGCTTTTGGCTGTACAAGTGTGATTTATTTGGATATCTTTTACTGTTTGCTTTGACTTTAATTCGCACAATAAAGCACATTTTGAGCATCTCACATGTAATTTACAAATTCTGTGTTGGTCATGGTTACAAACAGATTACTCTGTTTTTGCAAAGACACTAACAATAATAAGATTCTATGTTGCTTACCTTGCTCAAGTATCACATGTCATTTTTCAAATCTCAATGTGGATGTTCTTCATCCAAGACATAAGATGTTAATAAAGTGATATTCTTAGTTCTTATAACTCCTTATTACACTGCTATAGAGTCTCACCTGAGGAAGTTTTCTATTAAATTTCAATATGGTGCTTGTTCCTGGTACTCTAGTTTGTCATCATGTAGTGCCTTCGTACATGTTGGTTCTGTTTGGTTGGATGGTTAATATGTTCAACGAAAAATGATTTTCCAAGAAAGACGTACTCTAAGGGACCATACTATTGTAAATTAGTGTTCTCTTGTGTGGTTCTTTACAAGAAAAGTTAAAGAGAAAAGGAAAAATGAACACGGAGGGGAAAAGCCGAAAAGGTGGATGAGAATTGGGAAATAAGGAGGTAAATGTGGACTTCCTTTAGGGAAAAAATGAAAATTTACCATCGTTGGGAGGACTGTTCGCCATTCTTGGGGGTTTGTTTCCATCCTTCACAAACCAAAACACAAAAAGTTGGAAAATCGCTTTTCTGCAAAATTGTTTTCCTCCCATCCAAACACACTCTTTGAAGTGGAATACAAGCACTCCACACCCTTTGTTTTCTGTCAGTGATTCAGGTTAAGTTTTCATTGTTGCTTATCTGGAGATAAATTTTCTTATCCGTTGTCATGCAGATATGACTTTCCATGGAGCCCCACAAAGTATATCCCATTCTATGGTGGTGCTGAGTACCATGATTACCATCATTATGTTGGCGGACAAAGCCAAAGCAATTTTGCTTCAGTCTTCACTTACTGTGATTACATCTACGGGACTGATAAGGTGATTGCATTATTCTGTTTCCAGTAATTACTTAGTTTTCTTTTGAATCTCATCTTATATTCACTGCTAATGCTTATTTTATTCATTGTCTTATCAGGGATTTCGTTACCAGAAAAAACTCCTTGCAAAGGTACATAGACATACATTTGATACCACGACTTTTGTGCTTAATAAGGAGTAGTTGCTATGAAACCTATCTTTATCAATAAAACAGAAACTTTATCAAATAAGTGCATTAAGGACCGCGTAAAAACAAGTTTTGGAACGGAGAAAGTCTGAGATTTTCTTTCTCACCACCTGGTTGTTTAATGCTTCATCGGACTAGAATTTAAGTCAATAATTAACAGAATAACACTTCTTCTATTATATAGTTATAATGCAGTTTATATCTATACTAAGTTATTAACAGATAGGTTTCGGTCAGTTTGTTAGTTTCTTTATCTATAAATAACCACGGTGAATGATTTTCCATGCAGTTGAAAGAAGGATCAAGCAGCAACGATCAACAAAACGGACTCAAACTCGATTAGGAACATCCTTGGAATACTTTGTTTGTTCCTCTGGGTGGATTTTTTCATGTAGCTTTAAGTATATGACGCTCGCTATGCTGAGCTGATCATCCAACTGTGACCTGTGTAGTTAACTGTTACCCCCTTCCTTTTTTTCTCCTTTTTTTTTGTTTTTTTTTGGGGGAGGGGGGGATATGTTGTAGTGTTATACTTTTCTTCTTTTGTAGTTGCGTTTTTGAAACCCTTTTATGGGTTGAAAAAACTTAATGAAAGTGATTATGTAGGGTTGGTACTGGTAGTATCTGTAATAGTCAGGTTCAGGGTTTATTTGGGGTTGATTTTGGGCCATGCTCAAATATATCAAAACTTATGTAAGATACAATCTAATTCTAAAATATTCTACATGTATCTAATTGGTTGGGTTATTTGGGTTATCGAGTTGGGTCTGAATATAGTAAATCCGCTATCAAATATCGACACTTGACCCCTTTCTTGAAATTTTTTCTTCAAAAATTATTAAAAGAGACGGTCTAATTTTAATATAAAAGTAGACCTAGTAACTAAACGGATTAAACTAGTGACCGAAATAAATTAACCTAGCAACTATTGGGCTTCAATATTGGGCTTAGCATTGCCTAATTTTAATTTAAAAGTAGGCGGTCTCTTACAAGACAAACTCTTTTTTCTTAGCCCCCCACTGGGGATCTTACTAGACCATCACCTCATTCAGGTTAGCCAGCTTAACTATATAGGTTAATGCTTGAGGGTTGGGGGAGATATAAGGAAATCCCTACTGTTAAGCACAAATAGATAGTGGGGTTCGAACTTGTAACCTATAAGTCACAAAATGAGTTCGCCACCATCTCCACCAAGCAAGCTTGGTTGACCCCCTTCTTGAATGGTAGGTGATGTATTATTCACTTGTACGGATTGGTAATTGTATACTTCCTTCGTATTTTTTAGTTGTTACATTTTGGTAGTAATTACTTTTACTCATTTAACTTGTCTGGTTTGTCCTTCCTTATAAGGAAGAAATATAGTCAAGTGGGATTTTGTTATGTTTGTCTAAATGTGGTTTCCAAATCAAATTTTTATAATTTATGATTAAGCATAATCAAAGATATTAAGGCTCAAAGTAGTACATTGGATTGCGTGAGAACAAGAAGTGTAGCAACCAAAAGAAACATATGAAGTATATTAAGAGTAAAGCTATGTTTCAGCAATTTTTTTTAAGGTATGATAAAGAGGACTCATCTAAAAAAGACAAGAGGAATCCTTAAATGAGTCCCATGATTATCTTTATATTAAAAATGTCATTACAATAAAAGTATAAGACTATCTTTATTAAATGTTAAAGTATATAATAAAGACCATAATTTTTGGGTTCAAAAATGGGTATTACACCTGCCAAACAAGTTGGCCCGGTCGAGTTGACTCAATTAGTTTGGGCTTTGGTTATTTTTTGAGTCTGGTCACTTTTGGGGCAAGCTTAGGGTATGTTTAACGTATAGTTTGGAGCAAAGTCTTACAAGAAGTTTTTGATAGTCTTGGAGTGGGTTTGGATAATCAAGACTCCACCCAAGACTATTGATATGGGACCCGTATTTTCTAGGCCACCAATAACCTGCCACGTGTCTTTTATTTTATTTTTTCTTTGTAAAAATCTGACATATGTTAAGTAGAGAGTATGGATAGTGTGAGGGATAATGTGTAAAATTTGAATGAGTTTGGAGTGAGTTTGAAAATTAAAAAGTAGGTAAAAATTAGTGGAAAGCTGATGTGGCACAGTTTGAAATTTGGGTTCGGGTCTGAGGGATAAACACACCCTAACTATAAACATTTGTTCAATTGTTCATGACCTATGACATTTAGATTTAGGATGACACAACTGAAAAATTATTAAGACACGCTTTGTATTCTAATTTTGAAGTGCAATATATATGTCAAAATATTCATTACATGTATTTCACATACAATAATCCTTCATAAATTTAGTCCTTCATGGCCAAGTTTTACCGAGTAAGTAGACAAAGTTTACCTATTAAGTAGATAAAAAAAAAAATTCTGTTTGAAAAAGGTACATCTACTCTTTGGATATATTACACACTAAAAATAGTTAAGAATTAATTAACTTCCTGTCAAAAAAAAAAAGAATTAATTAACTCAGCTGAATTATACCCCACTATTTAATAATTTCTATCTTTAGTAGGTAGATTAGCTGTTGAGTAGACAAAGTTTTTTTCTACCTTATATATATATATATATATTTTTTTTTTTTTTTTTTTTGATCAGATTTTCTACCTTATATATGAAGGAACCTTAGGACATCCTTGAAAAAATACACTAGATACTGTAGCGAATCGTTCTTACATCTAGATAGATCTTGATAAACCCACCCAATTGTGGTATTGTTTTAGCTGAACTCAACCCAAATATATACCCAATGCCATCTTACATAACTTTGTGATGTTAACTGATGGACGGCCTTGAAAACATATCTTGATAGGTAGGAGTTTGGACACATTGATAATGCAATAAACACCCTATTAATATGGGAGGATAGTATTTGCACGCATTTTCCTCATATAGCAATCACTAATTCACTATACTCCTCTCTGTGTTGGCTTTTGGTTGGTTTAGCTGGCTTTTAAGTCAAAATGAAAAAACTGCCTGAAGCAGCTTTTTGGATTGACTATTGGCTTATTGGCCCACAAACTCTCTAATAAACAGCCAACAACCACAATTAATTTTGCCAAACACTTTTGCAACAGTTGGCTTAAACAACCAACTTAAAAAGCCAATACATACGGTCAATGCTTCCAGTCAGTCAAACAAGTCAACTAAATCAACCAAAAGCCAACAGCCGATTGCCAAACAACCCCAAACTTGCACGCATTTTCCTCATATCGCAATCACTCCTATGACCTATCTCTGTGCCTATCCCAGCACAACAAAACAGCCACCAATTTACCAACACAAAACAAAAACAAAAAGGCTTGCACAAACATAGTCCATTATTATCCCTTCCCCTGCTTGATAGTTCAAAAATGCTGCCGTACAATACCATTGTAGAGGCTGAAACATCCTTAAATCGAACTCTAACTTATGCAGAAAAACTTTGGTTTAATTATTCTGCTAAGAAATCAGATTATTTTTTGTACAGTCACAACATTATATTCGTCTACGTAGTTTTCTCTCTTATCCCACTCCCACTCATCATCGCTGAGCTCCTTCGCGTAGGCAACATCAAGCTCTACAAAATCCAACCGAAAGTCAGGTTATCGTATGCCGAGATCATGTCTTGCTATAAGACTGTTATCAACAAGTTCTTGTTCGTTATCGGTCCGCTTCAACTAGTTTCTTACCCTTCTATCAAGGTCCATCTCTGCACTCTTATGTGATTTTGTTAGTGTAGTCTATATCCTCAGAGGTTGGTTTTTTAGTTTTATTGGTAACTGTGTTTATTTGGGATTTCTCTCAGTAACTTAAGGTCTAGCCGTCTAGTTCACGCTGATATGCGCATATCCGGTACGGACACTGTTTGTCCATACCGTGGATTAGTTGTAAATAAATACAACTTTTTTTTTCGGTTTTTTTTTTTTTGGATTTTCACTTACATACATTCATGATCTGATTTACATTATAGTTGATTTGATTCACATTGTAGTTGATCTGATTCATATAATAGTTGATATGATTTCTCTCCTGCATAATCAGAGTCGTCTAAATTGACATTAAGTCAACTTTTTTTTGGCAAAATTTACTAATACATGATATGATTCACATTAGAGTTGATTTGATTAATTCATATTATAGTTGATTATAATTCATATAACAGTTGATCTGATTTCTCTCCTACATTATCAGAGTTGTCTAAATTGTCATTAAGTCAATTTTTTTTGTTTGTCTTTTTCTGACAAAATTACGAACATACCCCATTATCGACACTATTGGCCCATAACAGGTATGTGCCAATAGTTTCTCAACCGATTAGCAGCTCTAAAGCGAGCTAGCCTTAATGTTACAGTTTTCTTTTCATAGAATCAAAGTGACCTTAATTACTTCTAATGATAGTGTAAGTCACACCACTCGAAACTGATCCATAATGAGAATGGAAAATCACCAATTTCAACAACTAATCAATTTGGGGTTTTTGAGTTTTTAGGGTTTATGGAGAAAAGGGGAGAAAATAGAAGACTTGGGATATGAACTTGGTGGCAGCATTGTAGTAGATCGAGTGATAGTGCTTAGTGTTTGTGTGGGTTGGTGTTTATGGGGAATAGAGAGAAAGGATGAAGGGAGGAGAGAGTATGGTTTAATAGAATATGAGTGATTTTTAAAAAAAGTAAGGCTAGGTTATGATTTAATTTATGGTAGATTATAGTGAATCAAAGGTTTAGTCTAAATTTTGTTGAATATTAACAGATTTGTAAATTTGGTAGTAAATTCAAAGATATTGGTAACATGTTGGTACTTATTAATAATTTTTGTTTTGTTAAGTGGCAAAGTGCTATAAAAACTTGGTAGAAATTCGCAATTTTCTCTTTAATTTGTTCTATTTTTAGTTTCTATCTTTGTCCCTCTCGTCCCTTTGTTTGTTATATTGTTTTGCTCAATTATGCCCCTCTATGTTATGGCCTTTTTTTTTGGCTTGGCTTGGCTTGGCTTGGCTCACTTTTACTCATTGTATGTCATTTCACTCCACCATCCACTTACTTCCCCTCACCGCCATCTCACTTCTTGCTGCCAGGTCACTTACACATCGGTTTACTTAGCTTGCTGTCATTATTCTTATACCTGGCGATCATCTCTTGCTAATTTGTACTCCCTCTGTTTTTTTTTATCATTCCTACTTTGACTTTGCACGTTTGCCAATGCACGTTTTAAAACTTAAATATCTTTCATTATATATTAGTAAAAATTATAACGATTGAATTTTAATAAAGTACTAATTGAGACGAATCAAACAAGACCCCACATGACTATGTTTTTTCGTATAAATTGAGAACATCTGAGAAGATTCTCTCTATGCATGAATAGTGTCAAGATTCTAAGTGAGAAAGATAAAAAAAAACAGAAGGAGTACTTAGTTGTTTTATGACTGTTGGCTTGTTAAGCCTTGTTTTGTTTTATGTATTTTCTTTATCATTGTTTTTTAGGGTAAATCACTAGCTGCTTGGCCTTTCCAAATAGGGAGGTTGTAGCAACCGTGTACCTTTCCTTTAAAAAAACGTTGAAATGGAAAAGGTGTTAGCAATGCAGTTGTTGGCTCCCATATGTGTTACACTTTCTAAGCTGTTAGCCTGTTACATGTATGTTATCTGTAAAAATATATTTCAAGTTCTAAAATTGGTTCTAATAAATTAAAGGCCGCACTTTCTTTTTAGGCAATAATTTTTATATTTATCACATGGGTTCCTTTTTCTTTCTCTAATCTCTGTTCTCTCCAAAAAAAATTGTTGAACCGATTTTATCTTTCTTTCTTTCTTTATCTCTTTATATATCACCATGTTTTTGTCAAGTGATTTGAGCAAAACTTATTTTTACCGAATCAAACTTATTTTTTCATACGTAAACTTATTTATTTGTGAACTAAAATAAGTTATTCTAAGTTGAAATTATTTCTATTGGATCAAAATTATTGTTAGTACAATCCTTCACAAAATCTTAAGAATTAATTATGTTTTTAGTGAATCAAACCTATGTTACTAAACTAAATTTATTTATACAAAATATTACTTCCTCCATTTTTTTTACTTGTATCATTTTTCATTTTTGAAAGTTACATATAATTTGCATCACTTCTTTTTTAAAGCAATAAGTTCTCTCTACATCCCCTTTTATTCTTTCCCCTATCCCTATCCTTCCGTTAATATTTATAAAATAAGTTTATGCATAAGTTTAGGATTTATCTAATCTTATTGAAACTCATCTGAATATAGTACAAGTGCATCTTAATAATGCTATTAAAAGATTTGTCAACATGGAATAGACTCGAGACACCTATGAATTCTGTATTTATATTTAGTGTTGGTTCTCTACTAAAAAAGATAAATCTTGGATGAATTGCAGGGTATTTTTGGAGGGGATGAGATTGACTCTGAGGGTAGTTTTCATTACCGATAAATACTTCTTACTTCATAACAGTTGGGGTGATCGCTGGGGAGAAAAGGGGACAATGAGGATCAAGAGAGCTCGGGATGAGCATGGAACTAGTTTGATGTATAGGGCGTGTTATATTCCATATGGATGATAACTGGACAGGATTTAACGAAAAGCTGGTAATTATTTTTTTTATTTTTAATATTAAATCATTAGATAATTAATTTACATGGTTGCTAAACGCAGTCTCACTTTACTAACGCAGCCTTAAAAAAACCCTAAAAAACCCTTATTATCATATTCTTTCTAAAAAACCCTTTTTCTCTCTACAAATATTATCTCTCCACCTCTCTAACTGTTAGATATAAAAAACTTCATCGAAGATCTACAAATTTTAATTTGATATTCAATGGACCATAATTTTGACCCAATCGAATTTCAATCTGATGTAAGTTGTGAATTTTTTTTTCGTAATTATGATGCAGGTTGTGAATTTTTTTTTCGCAGATTCAAGTTGTAATTTTTTTTTCGTAATGTCTGTTTCGTGTAGACTACACGAAACAGATGATTCCGTTTCGTGTAGATTACACGAAACAATTGATTCTGTTTCGTGTGGACTACACGAAACAGATGATTCTGTTTCGTGCAATCTACACGAAACAATTGGATCCGTTTCGTGCACCTTGCACGAAATACCAGTATTCCCTTCGAAATTCTGAAAGAAAGTTGGACGAAATTCAAAAAACTTATTCACTTGATATTGAACCCGAAATGTGTATAAGATCTAGTCATTTGTCAAATTTCCAACATTTTCGAAAAGATTGAAGAGCTTGGAAACGAATTTGGGGTATAATGGTGGACGAATTTGTGAAATTTCGTGAACCAGAAATCTTCGAAGAGGAAGAGGGTGATGAGAGAAGAGAGGAAGAGGGAGAAATGAGTTGTGAGTGAATAAGGGTAATTTTGGAATTTAGATGGGTTGTACATGGTAAATGAAAGTTGCATTTAGCTATGCTTTATTTTTCATTTGATTGTTATATATAGAATGACTTAGAGATGACATTCAACCAACATGATCTCGGGTGCTTCTGTCCCACTGGATTAAGATATGTACTTGAGCATCAACATTTGTACCCCAAAGAATATTTGAGGTATAATTTTAATTAACAATAATAAAATACTAAAAAGTTCAAAATAAATTTTTCTTTAATTTAATATACATCTTGTTCAATTTTGCAGAATGGTGAAATTGGAAGAGATATGGGCAAGGTATACTTATTTTTATTATTTAAAAGCAAGATATACTTATTTTATACAATGTAGTTTATTAGTTAGCATTCATATTAATATATTTATACGATTTCAGGTTTCTAAAGCGAGGGCTCGACATAGACAAGAATTATAAATGAAATTCAGAAATTGTGATTGAACGCATGTGAGTTTTCTTTCCGACAATCCTCTGGTGTAAGAATTTCAGCTATTTGTTCATGATATTTTAAGGAGAATTAAGTGAATTTGGCTTCTTTCTTTTCATTACTTTTCTTTCTTTTTGGAAATCTTTGAATCCCTTTGGTGAAGGAGTGATTGACTTTGTTTAACTTAGGGGTGCTTATCGAGCGAGCCGAGCCCGAATAGCACTGGGCTCGGCTCGAGCTCGTTTAAAATTTCCCAGGCTCGGCTCGGCTCGTGAGCTCGCCGAGCTTGGGAGAGCCGAGCTCGAGCTCGGCTCGTGATGGAAATTTGGGGCTCGTTTAGGCTCGGCTCGCGAGCTCGTTTAGGCTCGGCTCGCGAGCTCGTTTAGGATCGGCTCGCGAGCTCATTTAGGCTCGACTAATGAGCTCGGCTTGGCTCGAAGTAGGTGAGCTTGTTCACTCACCCATTAGCATTGCTAAGATTTCAATGTGGGACTTCATGGTTTGTTAAAGAAAAACAAACTCACTATCCCCATTTCAATGTGGAACTTTATGTTTTGTTTAAGATAAACAAACTCATTCTACATATGCTTATATAACTTGGAATCCCTCTTAGCATTGCTAAAATTTCAATGTGGGACTCCATGTTTTGTTAAGAAAAAAAAACTCATTATACCCTTGTTTTGTTTACATATGCTTTTATAACTTGAAATCCTTCCTAGCGTTGTTAAAATTTCAATGTGGGACTCCATGTTTTGCTAAAGAAAAAATTATCAAATATTTTAAATATTAAATAATCAACTATTTAAAATTATACTTTATTCCCTCTATGAAGAAAATAAAGTATAGTTTTTGTTTTTCAACCAAGGAGATACAAAATTATACTTTAAGTTGAAGTAAGGAATAGTAGCTATTTATAAAGAAAATAATGTTGATCCTTGTTTTCTTAACCAATGTGGGACTTTAGTGCCTAGTGGAGTAGAGGTGAAGTTGGATCACAAATTAAAATATATAATTTGTAATCTAAATTAAAATATAAATTAGTATTAAGTTTTTTTAATATAAAATATTTTTTTAATATAAATATTTTTTTGATATAAAATAATAAACGAGCTGCTCACGAGCTTTACGAGCCGAGCTTTGCCTAGCTCGGCTCGGCTCGTTTAAGTCTCGAGCCGAGCTTCAACGAGCCGAGCTTTGACCGAGCCGAGCCCGAGCTACTCGCGAGCTTGTCAGGCTCATTATCACCCCTAGGTGTAACTATCAATCAATCCATCTTTCAATTTGCTCTGCAAAGTGAAATAACCGTCATCTAGAAAGGGACAAATTTGTTTACTCACCTCATTTATTTTCTTATATCAGTCTATACACAATAATTAATAAGGGGTTGCACATGCCTCATGGCATGGACTTCTAACCACGAGTGACGAGAGTTATACTATTCCCTCTGTTTCAAAATATAAGATTTTCATATTGTACGACTATTTGTTTTGACCACAAATATCTCCCGCAATATCGGAAAAAAAAAATCAAATTAATTGATCTTTTAGTTACTCTCGTATAAACTAGTTTCGGATTATGTCAATTATAGAATAAGTTTTGTTAGTGATTTTTGTAATTTATGTAATTGGGGATTGATTGATGATATAGTTGGATAAAACCAAATTAAGAATCTAGAAAGTGAAAGCCTAGAATTGGTGGTGGCAAAATTACAGATGAAAATGGTTTGTAGAAATTTCTAAATTATTGTGTTTTAGAAAGTGCCTTAAACTTTTACGAATTCGGATAATTTTAACATTTTTATTTTCAATAGTTGGGTTATATAAGCCATTGTATATTTCAAGCTAACCCCATATAACCACTAAAAGCAATGGATATCTACTCGATGTTTCCCCAAAGTATTATGAAAAAGATTTACCATGACAATATTAAGATCCCACAAATTACTAAGGCTAGGTATAATATGAGAGTGATGATATACGTAGGTCATGTTCTCTTCGGCATAAAACAGCTGAACTAAACTGAACTGATTGGAGTTGAACTGAACTTAACTGAACTGAAGTGAATTGAGTTAAATTAAAGTGAATTAAATTGAATGTAATAAATATATAAATAATATTTAAACAATAAGGGCCTGTTCTCCCCAGCTTATTTTCAGTTCAGTTCAGTTCAGCTCTAATAAGTTCAGTTCAGTTCAGTTCAGCTCCAATAAGTTCAGTTCAGTTCAGTTCAGCTCCAATAAGTTCAGTTCAGTTCAGATCAGTTCAGTTCAGTTCAGCTCTATTCTTTTATAACCATTTTGTTAAATATTATTATTATGTTGGTATAATTTATTTTACTAATTACTATTATTATTATTATTATTTAAATATATATCATTACTATTAAGTATTATTATTATTATTATTATTGTTGTTGTGTTATATTTTTTTTTTATTATAGCTTTACTAATTATTATTACTATTATTATTAGGAGGAACATGGTTTAGGTCAAAGCACAAATAAACCCACTTTTTTTAGCCCATAAACCAATCAAATCGCGTCAAGACGGTTTATGATGTAATTTTCGCGGTCCAACCCAATCATTATTTTTATTACTAAATATTTTTAAATTATTAAATCTAATTATTAAAATAGTAATATTAATTTACTTCTTAGATATTATTGTTATTATATATCATCGTCAAGTATTAATATATTAATACAAATAATATAAAATAATTATTATTAATTATCATTACTATCATTAATTATTATTATTATTAATTTATGATTATTAATATTATTTATTTATAACTATCATTTAATGATATTCAAAATACTACTATTATTATTATTCATTATTATTACTTATCATTATAATTATTATTTAATATTCATATTATTATTGTTTAAAATATTATTTATATATTTATTACATTCAATTTATTTCAATGTAATATAATTCAATTCAATTTAATTCAATTCAATTCAGTTCAGTTCAGTTCAGTTCAGTTCAGTTCAGCTCTGATAAGTTCAGTTCAGTTCAGTTCAGTTCAGCTCCGATAAGTTCAGTTCAGTTCAGCTTTGATAAGTTCAGTTCAGTTCAGTTCAGTTCAGCTGTTTTATGCCGAAGAGAACAGGCCCTAATAATATGAATATTAAATAATAATTATAATGATAAGTAATAATAATGAATAATAGTATTTTGGATATTTTTAAATGATAGTTATAAATAAATAAGATTAATAATCATAAATTATTATTAATAATAATAATTAATGATAATAATGATAATTAATAATAATTATTTGTATTAATATATTAATACTTGATGATGATATATAATAACAATAATATCTAAGAAGTAAATTAATATTACTATTTTAATAATTAGATTTAATAATATAATAATATTTAGTAATAAAAATAATGATTGGGTTGGACCGCGAAGATTACATCATAAATCGTTTTGGCGCAATTTGATTGGTTTATGGGCTAAAAAACGTGGGTTTATTTGTGCTTTGACCTAAACCATGTTCTTCCTAATAATAATAGTAATAATAATTAGTAAAGCTATAATAAACAAAATAATATATAGAAACAACAACAATAACAATAATAATAATAATAATACTTAATAGTAATGATATAAAAATACATAAATAATAACAATAATAATAGTAATAATAAGAGTAATTAGTAAAATAAATTATACCAACATAATAATAATATTTAACAAAATGGTTATAAAAGAACTGAGCTGAACTGAACTGAACTGAAAATGAGCTGGGGAAAACAGGTCCGTAATCCAAAATGTAATCATAGATACTAAACAATTTGTAGAAAAAAAATTACTAATATTTTTTAAATTTATAACAAAAATTAGATTAATTCCTTTTTTTTATAAAAAATAAATAAATAAATAATCATATTATTTAGTAATACGTTGTAAGAGATAAAAATAAAGAGACTGTGAACAACATTGTCCACTTAGAGTGGCTTAGCAAAAAAATTCCCACTTGAGTGGCGTGACAAGTTTTTTATTTTCACTTAGATGGCTTAAGAGGTAAAAAGTTCTCTTTTTTTATGGGTCCTTTATGATAAGATGAATTTCCTCTAAACTATCTCGCACAGAGCCATTCACCCAAAGATTTTGATGGTCGAAAGTTTACTTGGATGGCCTAGTAAAACAATTGCCTTATCAATTGGGAGAGAACTCTATAATATGAAGTTTAGGTTCTGTTCTTTGGATGGAATTAATAAAAATTCAGTTCATTTCATTTTAGACAAATTCAATTTAATTCGGTTCAATTAGTTTTCTTCATTCACTTTAGTTCAGTAGAGTTCAGATAAATTAAGTTCAATTTAGTTCATAGAGTCTTACTAAAATTCAATTGATTGATAGTGATGTTTCTGGCAGATTATTGGAATAAGGACAGGATTACCATTGCCATCAATATGGGAGACACTGATTCAATTGGGTGTATATTTTATAATAGAGGACTACACAAATTATTGGATTCATAGATTACTACATTGCAAATGGTGGTATGAAAAGATTCATAAGGTGCACCATGAGTATACTGCCCCAATTGGTTTTGCAGCCTCTTACGCTCATTGGGCTGAGATTTTAATGCTTGGATTTCCTTCATTTCTTGGGCCTGCAATTGTTCCGTGTCATATAACTACATTTTTGTTATGGGTGGTTTTGAGGCACATTGAAGCTATTGAAACTCACGGCGGGTAATTATGCTTATCACCCTAACTCCATTCTTTTTCCACTAGAATTTTTTGCACGCGATGCGTGCTTGAATTTTTTTCGAAACAGAAACCCGATTTTCATCGGCATAAGAGTCAAAATTTGAACATTAGACATACGAAGTATAATTGTTTTTAGTTGTAAAATTTGATTGGTTTAGTTTCTATCACTTAAGTCTCTCACCATTCTTTTTGTTTATTTTTTACATTTCAAAGTTAAATTATATGAACAAAATATAAATTTAATTGAATTTATTTATGATTTCTAGTATTATAATTTTTTAGTTGATTTTCGAGTTAAGTACAGTACTTCATAAATTGTAAAGAAAGTGGACACTTTGATTTTCAAGTCAATTTTTTCATAGGTTGTAGTTTGTAAGTGAATTTTTAAGTTTTTGTAAAGTATTCTCATTTTAGTGATTTGCATAACGTAAATTATGTAATTTTATGATTTTTAGTTGACTTGTGAGTGATTGTTATAATTATATTTTTGGTATTTTTGTTTGAAGCCCTCTTTGATTTGTGAGTGAATTTGTAATTTAGAATGGGAAGGGGGTACCATAGTCTCTTCATTCGGGGACACCATAGCTCCCTCCTTCCCTTATATAATATAATAGAGATATGTTATACTTTAATTGTTGAATGATATTTTACATAAATCTTTTTACCTTGATAATTAATTGCTATTATATAATAGAAAAAGATAGGTCCAAATATATGTAAAAGTTTCATTATATATATGAAACACTATAAAAAAGTAAAATAATTTTTTTCTTTGTCTAACTTCTAAATAATGATTTCACTACAAATACACCTCTATTTTTTATCATGATCCATCATTAATTGTGAATGGTTCTTGAAAATAGTGATTTGTAAGTAAATTTTTGTAAATATTTTTTTTATGTATTGACGTTCTAGGTTATTAGTTTTAGTTTGTATGTTAATTTTAACTTTTAATAAAGTTTTCTGATTATTTGAGTGATTTGCGTGATTTTTATAATGTGATTTTGTCAATTGTATGAGTGATTTGTAAAGTTTATTCTTTTAAGTGATTTGTGAGTGAGTTTTGTAAATTAATTTTCGGTAGTTTTCTTTGAGTGTAGATTTTGATTTTGACATTTTTTTTGTAAATTAGAAAAGAAAGGGGGGCAAAATAGGCATTTCAAAAGAGGACACCATTGCTCCCCCTAGCTTCCCTTATATAAGAGATTTGTTGCCATTCTCATTCATTTTGATATGATGATGATAAACAGTTAATTATCAATTTCCTTTGTACTGCTTTTCTTTCTTGGACGCTGCAGCCATTGGGACTGAAGCAAGCTCCGTCTTTTGATAGACATCTTAGTGCATGCATTTGACTTATAATATCTTTAATCTCGTTTTACTTAAAATTACACACACTATAAGTCTATAACTCGTATTACCAATTCGTATTTGCCAATAAAGTTTGACCATTGAAATGCAAACGTCACACTTTAATTTTGCTAGTTGTATGCAAACGCCAATAAGGAAGTACTCGGTATGTATTAGTTTTATGAATTTTAGCCTTATTTATAGAGGCCAAATTAATCTTGTTAAACTTTTTTCATGGAGTAACTATTGAATCATAGTATATGATATAATAGACTTTAATTGACTAAATTTTAGCTAACGCAAGGAAAATCTGAATATTAGAGTGTAGTTATAAAAATGCCTTGGTCACGATACAAAAAATTTAACTAGCTAAAATTTAGCGAAATCATGTTAATCATAATGTACCAATGGTTAATTCTTCAAATTTCACCATAAGCAACTAAGTGAGGGATGGGAAAGAGTTGTCACGTTCGATTATCGTTTCAAATTCCCAAGATTAGATTGGAATTAGGCTGTTTAAACCTGATTCATGGAATTATAATTATTGAATCATGTAAAATGTACTTTTGAAGTGGGAAAATTTTGATTCTTTTAGGATTGTTCATACATCCATTATGTTGCAGATATGATTTTCCATGGAGCCCTACAAAGTATATCCCATTCTATGGTGGTGCTGAGTACCATGATTACCATCATTACGTTGGAGGACAAAGCCATAGCAATTTTGCTTCAGTCTTCACTTACTGTGATTACATCTACGGTACTGATAAGGTGATTGCATTAATTCTGTTTTAACTAATTAATTACATATGTTTTCAATTCATCTTACATATATACATTTGTTAATGCATTTCTGTATTTATTTTTATTATAAGGGATATCGTTACCAGAAGAAGCTCCTCACAAAGGTATTACTCCACTGACACCATGTTAAGTACTTGCTCGATTTCTTTTTAGTCTATTCACTTCACCTTGGGAGAAATCGAGGATAAAGTACGAAAGTCTGAGAGAAAATGAAACAATGTATACATAAATAATAAATAGACCGAATAGAAAAATTGCATATACTACAAAGAAAAAGAGGGAGTATTAACTTGATTACTTGAATAATTCCAGAAGAAGAAAAAAATGTCTTCCATCAATCTAAGACTTCTTTACGAGCATACCATCCATATATGCTATGTTCGGGTGCAAATTGCTACCTCAAGTAGCGCTTTTATTCATTAAAATCGTTATCTCATATGTGAATATACTTCACAATTCATTATAGCAATTTGCATTTGAACCACAAATTAATTGACCCTATGTGGAAGCTATGACGGTAGATAATGTATACAATGATGCAAGTGTGCATTTTTCTTTCTTTGAGCATTACTCAACAATATCCTTAATCTTCTATGCTTGATTTGCTCTTTATTGAATAACTTGTTATTGTGTAAGAAAGTAAACTATATTATAAGATAAATGAGCTACTCCAATTATTGTCAACTGGTTTTTTGAGCATATTTATAATGGTTATAGATTCCCCTGCTATAATGTCCACGACCTATGAATAATTTTTTGTGAATAGATTATATTATGCAAATGAACAATCTTAGACAATAATGGTTATACTAACTCTATGAATGATTTGTGCTCCACCACTAAATTATGCAGCTGAAAGAATAATCGAGTTGTAAAGGTCAACAAAATGCATGGGCTCAAATTGGATTGGAAATAAATATACTTGGCCTGGCCTATTGTATTTTTATGAAGATTATTACATATGTTGAGTTGTAATAAGAGAGTTAGTTACTTCTGTTGTAAAAACCTCTCATATAAAGAGTTTTATCTCTCTCTTGTAATAACTTACTGATTCATTCTCTTCTTTCATCTAATGAGAAACTCTATGTCTTTCTCTCGTTTCTCTCTCTAAACTTCAAACTAGATTTTCTTGATTTACATGGTATCAGAGCAGATTCCGACTCCTCGAATCAGTGATTTCTTCAAATTCTCTCATTTCTTCCATTGTTTCTAATTTTTGTTTCTCCTTATTTGTTATTGAGATTTAATTTGTGAATTGGAGCTTAATCAACAATGGCGATCGAATAAGAAGTATCGAATAATTCTCAAAATTTTGAAAATCAAAGCAATGTAAGTAATGCGTATAACGATCCTTATTACTTACATTTCTAGTTCTGATCAAACAATCAATAAACTAGTTGATGTGAATCTTTCTAGTAACAATTTCTTGAGCTGGAAACGCAATGTTAAGTGTGCTCTTATAGCTAAAAAACAAATTAGGTTTTGTTGATGGTGAAATTGGAAAATTTGATGATCTTGACAAAGATCATAATAGGTGGATAAGATGTGACTATTTAGTTACATACTGGTTAATGAATTTTATGGATCCTGATATTGCTGAAAACTTCACATATGTTGATAAATCCGCACAATTATGGTTAGATTTAATGGTATGGCCAATCCAATGGTCCACGGATTTATCAGCTTAGATAAGCTTAGACAAGAGAATATGTCTATTGCTCTATATTTTGGAAAGCTGAAGAGATTTTGGGATGAATTGAAGCATTTATGAAGCTTTCTAGTATGTTCTTGTGGAATTTTGTCCAAATGTACATGCAATTTCTTAAAGAAACTGGCAGATTTTGAAGCTGAAGAGAAGTTGATGCAATTTCTTCTTGGATTGAATAGTGGCTTTGACAATGCCATTAGTAACATATTAGCAATAGATCCTCTGCCATCTATTAATAAAGCTTACTACATAGCTCAACAGATTGAAAAACAAAAGGAAGTAAGCAATGATAATCATGTGTCTCATGAGATTAATGCATTGGTTGTTCAAAAATCTCAATATTTTGTTAAGAAAGATTGGAGAAAAGACAATTTTGATCGCAAATGTGATCATTGCAAAGCCAAAGGTCATACTACAGACCAATGTTTTAAGCTCATAAGATATCCAGATTGGTATAATCCTAAGAAGAGCAACAACTTTAGTTCTAGCAAGACTGTAAAAATGGTTGCTAATGCTTTTACATATGGTAATGACTATGAGGATAATCCTCCATTTTCAGTGCTTCTGGACCATCTTATGGTGGTAATGTTGTTGCTGGCAATTCATCATCTGGAGGTATTGTAGATTCTGCTATGATGCATATAATTATTCATGAAGTCATGAGAATCCTGAAAGGAAAACAAGTTGAAGAGTCTTCATTTGAAGGTTCCTTTGCTCATTCAGCCAGAGTTTACAAAGGGATTAATGGAGAATCTTCCTGTAGTCAAAATTATGCATATTGCTCGGGTATATCTTCATCTTCATCTACTAATTCAAGTCTTTGGATTATAGACTCAGGTGCCACATATCATATGACATATGATGAAGGAAAAATTGACGATAGAGGTCTCAACTTTGGGTGATAATTTTTAAAAGGTTTGAATTATTGATTAACATGTGTATGTCCCAACTTTAGGGGTATTAACTTTTAGCGGGCCTTGGTGACTTGAAACTGGCTTAATAGGTCATAATTTGTAAAACTTGGGTCACATTAGAAGGGTTAATTGAGGGGGGAAAGTAAGAACTAGGTGAGATTTTTAAAAATCGTCAGTTTTAAGTTATCGAGGCCCGCTAAAAGTTAAGACCCCTTAAAGTTGGGACCTACACAGGTTAATCAATAGTTCAAACCTTTTAAAAATTATCGCCCAAAGTTCAGACCTCTATTGTCAATTTTTCCTATGATGAAAGTTATTTTGTTGCGAGAAGAAAACTTGGCAAAATTCTTGAAATAGGATTACTTGATGACACTTGTAATTATGTTTCTGAAATTGGTCGTATCATAATTTCTTGTGGTATTTTACTCACAAATGTATTGTTAGTTCCAATGTTTAAACATAATCTATTATCCCTTGGGTAACTAATTGATAATAATGTCATACATGTGAAGTTTACAACCACAGTGTTTTCTAACTCATATCCTCTTAAGTTCTACCTGTTGGTAAGAAGATAAAAGTTTGTATCTTCTTACTTCACACAAAAATTCTTCAGTCATCAATTCTATATCTCATATTTCTTCTCACACATCCACTCATCCAGTATATTCTTTTGCATCTCACAAAAGTTCAACATCAGATCTTTCTATCTTACATGCCAGACCAGGGCATATTTCCCTATCCACAATGAAACACATACCCATTTGTCAATGTTCCCATATTCATGATTATTTTTTTGAAGTCTGTGTGTTTGCAAAGCATCACAAATCCCCTTTTCCTAAAAGTGTCAGTAGAGCTCATCATTATTTTGATCTCATTCACATTGACCTTTGGGGTCCTTATAAAACCAAAATTGTCTTAGGTGCTTCTTACTTTCTCACTATATTAGATGATTTTAGTAGAAGCACTTGGACCTTTTTATTGCATATAAAATGCAAGTTCCTAAGACTATTGAATCTTTCTTTACTCAAATACATACTCAGTTTAGTGTATAGATCAAATGTATCAACCTAACAGTGGCACTGAAATTTTCCAAGAACAATGTTCTTTTTTCTTGTCTAAAGGTGTTTTACATCGAGTCAACTAGGAAAAATCCTCTCTCTAGAGAAACCCTCTCACCAGTGAGAACCTGCAACTGCATCTCAAAGCGCCGCCTCAACATGCAAATCTTGTCTCCCCAAGGGACATCCGTTAAACATGCATCAATCCCTGAGCTCCAGGTTAGTGACACCTAACTTCACTGAGTAAAATCTATTCTACTGCTTCCTATTTATTACTTGTTTCCTTTTAAATCTCACCTGATTCCATTTCCCCAACTTTTAACTCCTTCCTACCCATTAAATTTCACCTACATCCCACCTACTTCTTCATTTAATTATCTTTACAAAACGCCATGAATAACAAATCCAACCCCAAATCATCACACCATAGATCGAATACCCAACATCATCCTACCAATAACCAACGCATGGGCATCCTTATAAATCCGCCGCAATCTCGCCTAAATAATCATATTATAAATTGGGCACATGCAGTTGTCGGTATGTTCTTTGATTCCTCTCCACCCAACTCAAGCTTCGTTTTTAATATAGTAAACAATCATTGGGATACACGTGAACCTATTAGAGTGTTTCGAACAGGACCCTACTTTATACTAGAGTGTCAGAATCCCAGTGATAGGGATGCGATCTTGTTTTTTAACACTACCTTTATTGATGGCAAACCCATTACCTTTAGACCTTGCTCAGCAAACCAAATCCCAACAAGTATGAATTTTAATATGGCACGCATCTGGGTTCGTGTCCACGACCTTCCATGGGATTATCTTAATACTGATTGGACAGTAAGAATCTTGAGTCATGTTGGGCTTATTGAGAATATAGAACACCACGGATTAGGGCTCCCGCCCCAACCGTACCTTCGTGCCAAACTGATAATAGGTCTCACACAACCTTTGATACCTGGATGTTTTTTGCCAATGGAGGGAAATAGGGTTTCGTGGGTATACTTTCGCTATGAAGGAGTTTTTAAATTTTGTAAAGAGTGTGGGTGTGTAGGGCACAATACGGGGAGATGCCCTCTTTCCGCCTACGAGGCTACAAGGTTAATTCAAAGGAGAGTTAGCTCCCTGGAAAGGGATGGGATGATAGTTTTACAAACCAACTCGGGTATTCCACTGTACTCAAATCTGATTAGAGGCCTCAATGACCGTTTCATCCACAGAAATCCACGACTCAACTTAACTCAAATACCTCAACACATGGCTGGTCCCCAATTTGACCCTTACCTATACCCTAACCTTTACCTTCATGATCATGGGGAATCTGAGAGTTCTCAAGAAGATTATTATGATGCTACCCCAGATTTTCAACCACCTCTAATGGGATACAACCACCAATATTATTCCGATGACAATTCACAAAACCATACAAATCCCCCTCCAGACTTCTCCAACGCCTCCCTACAACCCGATGGGAGGAAAATATCACTCCCTCACCTGGCCGAAGGTTTGGGCTAAGCCCGGACCCGGGCGCGTCCATTAACGGACCTCCGCAACACAACTACCATCCTATAGAGACCCACCCTTTACTAGACCTAAACTGTCCACCACTGTCAACAAATGAAGATCCTCACAACTCACAAACACAAACTACACTTCAACCCACAAACTCACAAAGAACTATTTTCCACCACATGGGCCTGACAAACTGGGCCAGTAGATCTGCGAATTTGGTGAGAAACCTATGTGGTTCCTTTAGCGACGAACGAACCAGTCCACAAATAAACCATCAAAGCCCACATGCTGATCATAACCCCCCAAACACTCTAGAAGCCTTAATAGTAGGAGGGTGGCCAATTACTCCTCCAGGCCCACAAGAGGCTGGACCAAGTAACTGGGTAGGCCGAGCCCATGAACGTGCGGTTAATGAATTGTATGGGTCTTATGAACCTGAGAACACAACACAAGAGTTTATACCACTCTCTGAGTCTAGTAATGAACCCACTGAACTTAGAAACATTTCCAACCTCATCAACCAAAGATTTCGACTTTCACCTCCACTTTTTGCAGACACTTTCAACCCTATGTTATTACAAAATAACCAACTAGGCCACTCTGATGAAGATTACTCTCCAACCTCACCCCTAGATATCAACCTCTCAATGGATGTCTCCCCTCCCTCAACTGAATCCATTACCAACCACCACCAAAACGTGAACCCCCGACAAGTTGTGCTTGGTATTCCTGTTACTGCATCAATGTTCACTGGTAAAAGAAGGCGTGATGCTCCGAGTGCTCAAAGCCAGTCTTTTGATTCTTTTTTTAAGTTTGATGGTGATGAATTTCAAGCCCGTTTTATAAGACAGAAAAAGAAATTGGAGGATTGGGATGCGAAGGGGGGTTTCAATGTTGTGGGAAGACATAAGAATGACAGGGTCAGAAGCAAGGCAATAACGGATATAGAAATGGCGACGGCTTTTGGAGTTGAGCTAGACGGATTCATTCGGCATTCCAAATCTGGGAAACGTTTAGCAGCAGCCTCACCTAATCAGCATATTTCCTACTGGAATCAAAAGAAGAATAAAAAATGCTCAACACCACCTATGTTAGATACTCCGGATCATGACACTACAGGGTCTGACATGTTAGTTCACCTCAGTTTGGCAATAGGTCGTTCCTCAAATGAATCTGTAAGGGAAGTGGTTGACCCTAATCAACCACCAAAATCATCATGAATGCTCTCGCATGGAATTGTCGAGGACTTAATGACAAAACAAGTCCGACAATTCCCTACCTTCGATGGCTCCTTTCGAGCTATCATCCTTCGTTTTTGTTTTTGCAAGAGACTAAGACTAGTGTTAATAATGTAGAAAGTATGCTTAGGTCAACCTGTCCTTCTTCTTTTTGTGGGGTAGATGCTATAGATACCAGGGGTGGCCTAGCGGTTTTTTGTTGGGGGCCATATGTCATGAATGTGGTTGACTTATCTAGGAACTACGTACTTTGTAAAATTACTGCTATGAATGGAAACACGTGGCACTGTCTTTTCTTGTATGGAGAACCTAATGTAGAGTATAGAGCGGCGTTATGGGATGAATTGTATACTCTGCTACAACCATACAACAAATATATCATACTTGGAGATATAAATCAGGTAGATCTCTATTCAGACAAATTAGGAGGAGCAAACTTAATTAGAGGGTGGGAAACTTTTATATCTTGGAAACACGCCCTCCAATTACGAGACGTTCCTTTTTGTGGACCTCGGTTTACATGGACTAATAACAGAACTGATTCGGAGCTAATAATGGAGCGTTTGGATAAAGCCTATGTGTCACAAACTTAGTTAGATGAGTTCCCTTCGACTATTGTTCAAAATCTCCCAATTATTCAATCGGACCACGCTCCTATCTGGATTCAGACAACTCCACAATGTCCCAGTCCCAAAAGGCCTTACCAATTAGAAAATTGGTGCCTTCGCTACCTGGAAGTTAGGCAAATCATTTTTGAAATATGGCAGTTACAAATAGTTGGCTCGCCTATGTATAAATTGGCCAGAAAAGTGGATTCAATTCGCAAACGTCTTAAGGTGTGGTGTTTAGACAAGCGATTATTTTGGGGCTTTAATTGGCGAAAAATGTTTTGTGAGCTCCAGCATCAAGGTAATCAGGTACAAACAATTAACCAGGGGGTTTCCTTAGTCTCCCGTCACCGATCTCTAATCACAGAAGCTTCATTAGCTGTCACGTATTGGCATCAGCGTATAAAGGAAAGACATCTCCAGCTTGGGGATATTCCCTCGAAATTTCTCTTCAACAGACTAAGACAAAAGAAATATCAGAACTATGTTTACATGCTTAGAAATTCTTCAGGGAATTGGGTGGAAAACCAGGTTGAAATTGCTCAAATGATCCAAAGCTATTTCAAGACTCTTTATCAAGCTGAGGACACAGACTATTCGACAAACACAAATCGGGAAGAACAAATTGATATGGTTCTTAGTGATTTAAATCTGCCACATGTATCAAATGATCAAGCTCATAAATTGAGTGAACCTATATCAGACCAAGAGATTAGAGCGGCGATGTTCGATTTGGCCAACGACAAGTCGCCAGGGATTGACGGAATCCCTTCAAAATTTTAAAAAATCCATTGGGAAGTCGTTGGTGCTTCGATTTCCCAAGCAATAAAATGGTTCTTCAATACGGGTCACTTGTTACGAGAGTGGAATAAAACTCTATTGGTTCTTATCCTGAAAATTTCCCCTCCGGAAGAGGTAACCCAATTCCGTCCTATAAGTTTATGCAACGTTGTCTACAAATGCATCGCAAAATGCCTGGTCAACAGAATGAAGCCTCTCCTGCCGTTTCTGATATATGATTACCAGAACGCATTCGTTCAGGGACGTCATATGGATGATAATATATTGATCTCTCACAAGTTAACTCACATTATCAATAAGCAGAGATCGGGAAATCGCTACCTGGCAGCGTTAAAACTCGATATGAATAAAGCTTATGACAGGGTTAATTGGCAGTTCATCGTCAAAGTTTTAAGTGCCTATGGATTTCCTCGTTATTGGATCATGCTCATCAAACAATGTATTGAAACTGTCTCGTATAGAGTTATGATCAATGGCACAGCAACTCCCACTTTCCTTCCCCACTGCGGTTTACGGCAAGGAGACCCGTTATCTCCCTATTTATTTCTTTTCTGCATGGACATCCTATCCAGAATGACTACTCGGGCTACGGTTACTCGCCAACTACAAGGCATCAAGATTGGGAAGCAAGGTCCGACAGTTTCCCACCTTTTCTTTGCCGATGATGCTCTATTCTTCTTCCGTGCTACACCAGCAATATGTGCGACTTTAAACACAATAATTACAAGATTTTGCTCCGTTTCGGGTCAGATGATCAATCACACTAAATCTTTTGTGAAGTTCAGTCCTAACATTCCTCCAGATCAGCGACAAGTTTATAAAAATAGTCTCCAACTGGATGATAAACCGTCTCTTGGTACATATCTGGGCTCCTCCATTGATATCCAAGGATCGAAGGTACCGCACTTCACTTTCCTCCTCGACATTGTTTCAAGGAAAATTGAAATCTGGAATCACACTTGGTTATCTCAGCCAATGAAATTGGTAATTATCAACTCTATACTCGTGGCCACTATTATGCATCATCTATCCATCTTCCAAATACCAACCACTATTACTAACAAGTTGGATGCTATGCTCGCCCGGTTTTTTTGGAAAAATAATTCCCAAACTGGGTTACACTGGAAAAAGAAGGAGATTTTGCACCACCCTCGTGGACAAGGGGGCCTCGGCATCCGTAGTATTGGAACCTTCAATACAGCCTTATTAATGAAACAAGTGTGGAGAATTCACAACAAACCCCACCTTTTGCTCTCCAAGGTGTTTAAGCCCTCGAACCCGCAAACTTCATGGATAAGATCAACTAAGTCTAAAATTTCGTTGGGTCGTCGAGGGCTCCTTTCGGCTAGCCAATCACTCCGTAAGAATTGTGTCTGGAAAGTGGGTAACGGTACCTCTATCAGAGCAGGATTACAACCATGGGTTTTTGGTAATATTCCAACCTTCAGAGATGGCATTACCTTACGCGAAGCAGCGCAAACCCGTGTTGCAGACCTGATATTACCACATAACCAAGGTTGGAATATTAGAAAACTTTATACCCTCTTCATTCCTTCGGATGCTCATCTTATTCAAAGGATAGAATTACCTGCTCGGTTCGATGTTCCAGATAGGGTCTACTGGCCTTTGGCTCGCTCGGGGGAATACACTACAAAATCTGGTTACGGTCTCCTTCTACAACAACAACAACAACAACAAACTCACAGCATGACACTCCCAGAAAACTCGAAATTTTTTCATCACCTCTGGGGGCTGAACATCATGCCGAAGTGGAAGATTTTCATATGGAAGCTATGGCACAATTGTTTGGCCACCTCTTCCAATCTTCAACGACGGGGTATCATCAATACCACACACTGCTCAATGTGTTTAGATGATAATGAAGATGACCAGCACATTTTCAGGTTCTGCCCAATGGCTATGGAGGCCTGGGAGGGCTCCCCTCTTTCTATTTCTTCGTCGGAAAATCATGCAATGTCGCTGGCTTCGTGGATTGTTTTCTGGCTCGAAAAATATCTCAAAGAGGATGGATACAGGGGGCTTCGGGTTCCAATTTTCATTGGAACTTTATGGGCAATATGGAAGACTAGGAATGAACAAATTTTTCGTCAGGGTAGAACTATGCTGGATGCTTATAATAGCAATATCTCGGAAAGCAGGCAGCTTCATAAGCGGTACATAGTTGATGATGTCCTAATAGGCGATCCCCCTCCAGCACCGAATCTCATTCACCCCCCAGGTTTTATTTTCACAGATCTAAGGCATGGTCAAATGGGGGTACCGGATCTTATAATCCGAATAGATGGGTCCTGGGATCACTTTAATGGTCATGGAGGCTTCGCATGGGTTGCCCATTGCCATAGACACCACATACGCAGCCACGGATCTTTTATGCAAGCTTCATCGACCCTTCACACAGAAAGCATGGCGTGTCTTTCCGCACTAAGATGGATCACGACAACAAGCTTCTCCCGTATATTGCTCCTCACATATTCTGAACAGCTGGTCAGGAACTTGGTACCCAACACACCAGCAGACATCTCCATCAGCCACACTCTATCAGGCATTATCGAGGCTTCGACTGGGCTTCATAGCTGCCGCATTATAAAAGTCAGTAGGGGCCAGGTGCAGCAAGCCCACGAGATAGCACACCACTGTCGTTTACATAGGGTAAATGTAGGGTAGTCTCTTCTTATTACTTTCTGTAAGTTTCTTTGATGTCAAAAAAAAAAAAAAAAAGGTGTTTTACATCAAAAGAGCATTGCTGGTGTACCCCGCAAAATGGACGTGTAGAATGTAAACATAAACATCTCTTAGAGGTAGATAGGGCCCTAAAATTTCATGCATCTTTAACAGCAAAATTCTAGGGTGATTTTATCCTTACTGCCACATATCTTATTAATCATCTACCTTCATCTATCTTACACTGGAAATGATCTCCTGTTGAACTTCTCTATAATAAGCCCGATTACTCTATGCTCAAAGTGTTTGGTTGTTTGTGTGCTCTAGAATTAAAGACAAATTCCTATTTAGAGCATCTAAATGTGTATTTTTTTTAATACTCTTTTGGTCAGAAAGGTTACAAATTGTATATTTGCAATCACACAAATATATTGTATCTAGGAATGTTGTGTTTAGAAAACACATTTTCCCTTTTAAACACTTAATTACATACTCAGATTTTTCTTCTAATCCTAGTCTTCCACTCCTTTTCATCCATGATGATTTTTTGTTACCTAAATCTCTTGCATATAGATGTTTTTCATAGTGATACTTCACCTAATTTCACACCTAATGTCCCATCTCATACTCCAGTTCAACCTTATATGTATAATCGGTTTATTCCTCACTCACCTTAGTTTGATACTTCTAAGTCTGCCACTCTTTCTTCTTCTATTAATTCTTTTATTCCAACTCTGGTTTCTACATCTCCATCTATTTCTTCCTTTCACATGTTTATACCTACTCCTCCTCCTAGACATTCCACACGTGTTAGCAAACCTCCTGCTAAACTTTATGGTTTTGTGTGGGGGGTGTTAATGAGCCAGGATGGCTCGCAAATTGTTCGAGCTCGGCTCGGTCAAAGCTCGATCAAAGATCGGCTCGGGAGGGCTCGGTCAAAGCTCGATCAAAGATCGGCTCGGGAGGGCTCGACTCGAGTTCGAGATCGGCTCGTGACCTTAGCGAGCCGAGCGTAAGCCTAGTAGAGTTCGGCTCGAAAGTTCGCAAACATGTTCGTAAAATGTTTTAGATAGGCTTTATGTAAAAAAGTATTGTCCCACATCGATAGAAAAAGTAAACACCAACCTTATTTTCCCTATATAATCTTATTAGCCTTTAAGTTCATTATAATTCTTGTTTGATTTGTCTTATTTTATAATGTTGGACAATCATTAAATATGCAATGCCTAGAAACTTGGATTAGCATAAAATGAATTTTTTTTACTATATATAATTCTATCACCTTTCTTCTACCCATATTGGGAATATGAGGAATAATGCACAGTGTTTGTGACTTATTTAGTTAAGTTTTATGAGTCCCACATCGGTGAGGCAAAAGCAAAACTTCACATCTCCAAATATAAATTGGGATTTTGAAAGTCCCACATTGGGGAGGAAGCAAGAGTAACAAGGGACCTTTTGTATTATATGGGCATGCATAGATATGAGTACAATGTATGGTTGTTGAGCTTGTCATATTTAATGAAAATTAGCCTAACATCCATACTTATAAAGAGTTTGACAAAACATAATGTTGAGCTTATTTAGTTAAGGTTTATAAGTCCCACATCGGTGAGGCAAAAGCAAAACTTCACATCTCCAACTATAAAAAGGCGCATGATTGAAAAATCTAAAGCACCCATCTCTTCTTTTTCTCACTGCTCACTATAGAGCCTAAGTGAGTTCTTTTGTTGGGACTTTAAAAGTCCCACATTGGGGAGAAAGCAAGAGCAATAGGGGACCTCTTGTATTATATATGGAGTATAGATAGGTGTAAAATGTATGGTTGTTGGGCTTGCATTATTTAATGAAAATTAGCCTGACATCCATACTTTAAATTTTAATTTCATGACCCGAGCTTCGAGCCGAGCCGAGCCTGTTTTTGTTCGTTTCGAGCTTAAGCTGAGCCTAATTTTTTTTAGGCTCGACGAGCTTCGAGCTCGAGTCGAGCTCGAACTCATTCATTCTCGAGCCGAGCCTGGGTATGTTCGGTCTCGGTTCGGCTCGTTAACACCCTAGTTTTGTGTGTCCCGCTATACCATCTTTTTCCACTTCTTTATCTCTTTATGCTAATACACATTCTCATGTGATTAAACCTTCCACTTATTATCAAGCTCCTGTTTCTCCTGAATGGTAACTAGAAATGCAAAAAGAGTTAGATGCCTGCTGGGCCCGAGAATTTACGTGTTGGATTTCAAGTGCAAGGAAATAAGAAGAATCAGTTATCACAAGAGAGCATATGGTGGGAGAAGTTGACTCAATCTTTAACAAATTAAGAGAGGAATAAGGAGGCAGTTGAGGAGATAGAGTTGCCCCCTATTTTGAAGGAAGCACTACAACAGCAATGAAGACTTTCTTTTCGTCAAATATAAATAGGAGATATGTAGTTTATTTTAGGGGGACTAGCTACCATTAACTCTCAGTCTTGTCTAACTAATATTCTCTCTCTAGCTCCTACACTCTCACAGTGCATTATTTCTAGGCTTCTAACTAATATTTTCTCTCATCCATTCCATTATTATTCGACAAAGCTTGAAGGATAATTGTATTTATGCACTTGTATTGACTGCGGCATCTTCATATTGGATTGGTGGTCAATAGTATCACCCGCGGTTTTTCCCATTCCTTAGGTTTTCCGCGTCAACAATTATTTGTGCTCTTAATCTTTTATTTACATTTTCATTATTCGTTATTTATTCCATATCACATTAGTATATTGTTCTTGTTGTTGGCTCCCCAATACCTTTTGTGTACCTGGTACAAAATTGGCATAAACAATGCCCTTAAAGCTAATGATACTTGGGATTTACAATTGTTGCCTTAAGGTACGAAGGCTATTGGCTCAAAATGGATCTTTAAAGTCAAATACAATCTGATGGAATTGTTGAGAGGTATAAGGCTAGGTTGGTAGCCACTATGGGTACCAATAGGTTGTTGGAGAAGAGTTTACACATACCTTATCTCATTACTAGCCTTTATGTCAACTTGACATAAAAAACACTTTTTTGCATGGTTTTTTTTGGATGAAGAGGTCTTTATGAAACCACCATTGGGTTATAAGAAAGCTAAACTTGGTGAGGTGTGTAGATTAAAGAGATCTCTACTATTAATTGAAGCAAGATTCAAGACAATGGAATAAAGAATTGAGTAAATTCTTACTTGGTCTTGGTTTTACTCAATCAAAACAAGACTATTCTCTCTTTACAAGAACACTTGATAATGAGTTCATTGTTATACTACTATATGTGGATGACATGGTCTTAATGAGAACAAGTTAACCTCAAATTGATTAGATTAAATCTGCCTTAGACACAACCTAGACTATAGAAGACTTGGCTGATATGAAATACTTCTTGGGGATAGAAGTTCTTAGAAATGAATCCGATACAATTTTGAGTCAGGGGATATACATTTCAAACATCATTACAGATATGAATTTGGAATCCATGAAACCTGTTTCTTCTCTATTACCTAAAGGGTTAAATCTACTGATGTTGGTGAGATTCTTTAAGAACCTGGGGTCTACAGGAAGCTTATAAGGAGATTGTTGTATTTGAATATCTCCAGGCCAGATCTATCTTATGCTACTCAACACCTTAGTCAATTTTTGAGTTGTCCAGGGAAACCTCGCCTCCAAGCAACAATGTATGTAGTTAGATATTTATATAGTACAATCAACAAAGGGTTCTTTTATTCATCCTCCAGTGATCTCACATTAATTAACTGCTTACATTGATACTGGTTGGAGTTCTTGCCAATTTAGCAATAGGTCACTTAGTGCCTATTGTGTCTTTCTTGGGAATCATTTGATTTCTTGAAAAAACAAAAAAAACAAAGAACTGTGAGTAAATCTTTTGCGGAAGCACAATACAAGAGCATGTCCAACACAACTTCTGAAGTAGTTTAGGTTGAAGGCCTTTTATAAGATTTGCAAGTTAATGTTAAGCTACTTATTTATATGTTTTGTGATAATATGGCTACTGAACAAATTGCACGGAACCCGGTGCTCCATGAGCACACAAAAACACTTGAAGAGAGACTGCCACTATGTCAGAGAACAAGTGGAAGCTGGATTCTTAAAGACTACTCATGTCCAAATCTCATTGCAGCTAGCTGATTTGATTACAAAGCCTCTCAAAGGGCCTTTGCACCTTCATTTAGCTTCCAAGCTTGGCCTTGTTAAATTGTCATTAAGTCCAACTTGAAGGGGGATATGAAGATTATTACATAAATAATATGTTGCTGAGCTGTAATAAGAGAGTTAGTTAATTCTATTGTAACAACCTCTCATATATAGTTTTATCTCTCACTTGTAATAACTGATTCATTCTCTTCTTTCAAATAATGAGAAACTCTATGTTACTCTCTCGTTAATCTCTCTAAACCTCAAGCTAGATTTGCTTGATTCACAATTTTACTCCTTGTTATGGCCTATGGGGTGAAGAAACTTATGATATAATGAACTTCTGTGTATGGATTATCAAAATTACGAGAAAATATCTTTTGTCAATAAAAGGACCTTGAAGTTTACATCATGAACATTTATACAATTGAGGGCGCACGACTTTTTTGTACACCATTATTTTATTCTTCGCTTTCGAAAGATTTTGATAATGCTCCTTCTAAGATGATGCTTTCAAGGCTCAACCGCTCAAACATTACATCAAGCAAATCTTTCATGAGGCCTACCCTCCAAAAAAAAAGTAATAATCAGCCACAAGGAATAAAGTCTAATATACATTATAATAAGGCCTTGTTCTTTTGACTGTATTAATAAAATTTCAGTTTGATTAAGACATGTTCCTCTCATAATTTTAATTCACTTTAATTCAGTTCTATATATAGTTCACATCAGTTCCGTCTAAAAAAACAAGGTCTAAGTTATTGTGTAAGTTTGTATTATACAAGGTTTTGTCTTTGTTATAAGAATGACGTATATGTTCTCAAATTAGTCATGGTATAGATCATCGGCTTTCTTTGTAGTTGTTCTACAAAAACACTATTGTACTCATAATTCAAGTTAAACGGATAACCTGATAGTATCATAAACGAAAATATAACCTATTTAAAATAGATAGTTGAGAATTAGTAAATTAAGTATTACAAGTTAGTATAAATTAAGTATTCCAAGTCACAACTACAGTTTTCTAAAGATCAGATTTTGAAGATTGAGGACAATTCGTAACATTAAGGGGTTTATGTATGGTGTGGTTCTAGGTGAAAATTTCCGGGTCTGAAAATCCGGCACATGCTAAAAGCTAAATACCACTTAATTTATCACAAATTTTGAAATTAATATATCCACCACCTTCAATTATTTTGGCCATAGAAAAGGAAAACAAGTTAGCTGTTCTCATCACCCTTCTCTTCATTTAAAAAAATCCTAACTTTTATGCTTCATCCAGGGGTTGTCATCCACCAATTTTGGGGATGGTAAGCCTATATTTCTAGTTAATTTTTAGGTATCCAATAAATCATTTAGGTTTCTCTATTTTTACAAGAGTTTTCTCTCATCTATTGTTTTGGTTTTGCCTTCTCTCTTAGTACTTGTCTAGAACTCTGATTATTCAGGGAGTAATTAATGGTGGTTTTCTAATAGTTTGTGTCAAACGATCAACTCAACTAAAAGTTTAAGCTGATGGTTGAGGCCCCAGGAATAGATTTATACTCTATTACGCCCCCTTACGCAAGAGCCCTTTGAACTTGAAGTGTGGATGGAGCACAGACGTCCCTCATACCTGGCACTAAATATTCCACCGCGAAAGGAGGGGTGGATGAGATTCGAACCCGTGACCTTTTTGTCACGCTGGCTCTGATACCAAGTCAAAGGACCAACTCAACCAAAAGCTTAAGCTGATGGTTGAGGCCCCATGAACAGATTTATACTCTATCAGTTTGTTACTCCTTTTGCAATGCTTATCAATTACTCACTCCGTCACCAATGTATATAAAAAGACATACTTGTGTGAGCAGTGGCGGATCTTAACTAACTATTTAACAGGGGTCGAGTTGATAAAATAAAAGTTTTAGTATAAAATTTTAAATGATGAATAAAAACACTAATACACACCAAAATATTAATATACTATTATTAATGGCTATAAAGAGCTTGTAGCTAATGTAATAAATCAAAATCTCAAAGTGCAATTTTTAAAAAATTGTTTCAATTTATTTGTTTGACCATTATGAAATGTTCAAAAAAAAAATGAGTAATTTTTTAAGAAATTAAAGGTATTGTTCATTAGCAACTAAATAAATTACTCCAGTAAAAAACAAAACTAAATAAATACCAAATTGCTTTCTTAAGTCACAAAAAAAAAAAGATAAACTTATATTTTATGATTATTAGGAATGAGTTTGAGGAAATAAGAAGTACTATTATAGTTAAATAAAAAAGAAAGTTTTTAGAGAAGAAGAATAAAAGATAGTACAACCAATGAAAAAGATTTTTCTAAATTAATTAGGCAATTTGATATAAGCCAAAGATAAAGGTGAAGAAGAAAGAAGGAAGTAAAAAAGAAAGAAGGAAAAGAAAAAAAGAAAAAAGAGAAGCATTTAAAATGAAGAAAAACAAAAAAGTCCAAATGTTTTGATGCAAGGTTTGAACTTGCAACCTCTAAGGCTCAAAACTTCCTTTTACACCTTTCTCCAAGACCAGTATGCCACAGTTTGTTTAATAACATAACTTACAATTTACTTAATTTATCTTATATGGTTATGGGGGGCCAAGCCCCCACCGGCCCCAACAATAATCCGCCACTGCGTGTGAAGTCTTGTTAGATTCGCCATAATGTATACATTCATAATATCAACTTTTTATATTTTTTACTAATATGAAATAGAAAATATCATAGGTCGAATGTACGTCTTGAAAACTGTACAAAAATCAAACAAGTGCTATATTTCGGGACGGAGAGAGTATAAGTCTACATGCTAAACCAATACAAAAAATTTCCTTGCAAATTTAAGATGGAGCAATGAATCCACTTTGTTACCATCGTTTTTAGATGTATGATAGCATTTATTATGGTAAATTATATTAGACCTCAAAAGGTTTAACTTTACCTTAATATGACGGCCCAACAAGAGTATAAAGCCCATTGGATGGTCAACGTAAGTCAAAATCAATAGAAGAATGACATCAAGATCATCAAGAGATGAAAGTTAAGAATAACAAATATATAAACAGTTAAAGAGTAATAATGAGACGAATCCACATAAGGAAGAACGTGCAAAGCTACGATTATTCAGCGGCAGAAGGTGGTTGAGATTTGAATCAAAGATGACTCAAATGTTTTCCCTCCAAGAAAGTAGGGAAGTTGCGTATCACGTTGGCTTATAAATAGAAGGATCATCAAGCATAGAAAACAATCAAACATCACGCAACAAATTGCAATTACTCTTTTCTTAGCGTAGCCTAGCCTTAGTCTAGCCAAACCCATCATGGGGTTATAGTTTAGTTCACTAGATTTAGAACATGTCTTAGCGCCAAGTTCTGTAATTCACCGATTGAAGCAACAAACCATGGAGGTAACAATTTTCTTGTTTTCCCTTTAGTTCGCCTGAATTTAATAGGCGTTATAGTTCAATCATCAATTAAATTGCAACAAAGTACGTTACTAAACTAAACTGGTAACCCCCAGGGACTAAACCTCCTGTGGCATTTAATATCCAACTATTGGGTGTGCATTGACTTGTTTGCAAGGTCAACAAACTAATTTTACACCAGCACACTCATGAAAAGTGTTTTGAGACACTCATTCGAGAATGTGCCTGATTATCAAATTTAGATTTTTGATTCATAGCTTTGTCATAGAAGATTTTTGTTTGATTTTGTTATATCTGTTTTTCTTGTTATTTGAAAATATATAGTAGATGTTAAATGGCTTCTATTAATGAAATTTAGTCTTTGGGGGAATTCCCTAAAAGTTTAAAACATAAGGAAGTTTTACGCATTTTGTGGGCTACAAAGACTGAGCAACGAAATAAAATTCTACAACTAACTAATACATAGATGAATAATCAATAAGCCCGTCTAGCTCAGTTGGTAGAGCGCAAGGCTCTTAACCTTGTGGTCGTGGGTTCGAGCCCCACGGTGGGCGGAAAATAGGCATTTTTAATTTTTATTACACATTACAGTCTTCTTTGTATTTGGCTTGAAAGATCCTTGAAATTAGGGAAGGGTGGTTGACTAGTTGTTGTGGATTCTCCAAGCCTGATTGAAAAGCAATGCTTTGTTGACATTTGAGACATTATTTAAATTGACATAGAAAAAGTAGGCAAATATATTAAAGGTAATGTTTATTTATCAATAATACATATATTGTACAATCTCTATATTTGAAAGTTAGATAAAAATTATAATTTTCATTTCAATATAAATTATATCTTCTCTAGATATGTCACCATTATTATAGCTTCATATAACGAAAAAAAAGCTACGTGCCAATCAAACTCAAAAAGACTAGAATATTCTTTTACTTAATCTGAATTAATATTATGATCACGAGTGTTGAATACATAATGAACCTATCAACTTGGATGTACAAATATCGAATTCAAGAATACACGATGGACAGTTATCAATATAGATTTACAGAAAGACATTTAGATATGTTAGATACCTAATGGACATATACCAATATGAGTGTGGAGATGTTAAGCGCAAAATGAAAATTCACCAACACCGATTCAAAATTAGTTTGCAATTTGGCTGAACTTAAGTAGTCGAAAAATTCATAGCAAGGACCATTGGGTTCAATGGTAATCGTTTCCTATCTCTCACATGGTAAATCAAGATTCAAATCTTGGTGGAAGCATAATTTCAATATTGTGGGAGTATTTTTTAGGTGAGAGTACTGTAATCCACAAGTAAATTATTCTTATTATGAGTTTTCGGATGGTGCCAAAAAAAAAGTAGTACAAAAATTCATACTCTTCTACGTGGTGGGTCCAATAATAATGTGATTATATAAACCCAGCTGTATTAATTCCACCAAAACTAGTAACAACAGCTTTCAATATAATTTGCCTCCTGATGGTCCCATATTTCTTTTCAAGCTTTTCTATAAAGATGAAATTTATCCAATGAATTTTAGTTATTAGTATCTCTTTATTTCACCTTTTGTCTAACTTTATAAAGTCATCATAGGTATAGGTATAAGTCATTCACTCAAATTCCTCCTTTTTTTTTTTCCATTGCTCAACATGTGACAGCCGACAGGGTCCTTATTGCCTTATTGGTAATTTTGGGACCCAATTTTAGAATACGTATCTATTATTCATTTTTCGTGTCTTGGAAGTTCAAATCTTTAGTGACTAGTTAAGACAAATTTTCTTGCTAATTTACCATTAGGCAATTACCAAATGCATTCCATGTTCATAGCATTTTTTATTAAGGTTACAATTCCTTGTTCATCTTCAATATTTAAGATCAAAATTATGTTTGGTTCTAATGAAAATCCATCTCTAATCATAGAGTATGTTCTGTGTCGACCTTAGCTAAAACCAATTTCCAATTTATATATCACTGCTTTGACAAATCCACATAAATTCCCGCCCAATTCAATTCAAGTATTCTAGGTTTCTCAAGTCCTAAAGAAGGTTCAGAAATTAATCCTGATATAGTAGAACTAATATGTTTTTTTATCCATATGAACCACGAAGTCAGTACAAAGTATAAAAAAGGAAAGGGGAGATTCAAACATATAATCTATAGTTCCCAACACCTCAATTTTAATCAGTAGGTCAAGATATTCTTGGTTGTAGAATTGATATATTTGATTGTTCACTGGTTAGTGGTAGTGGCTACTTATAGTATAAATAGTTATTTTTTTTAAAAAAAGTAAATAGTAATACAATAAGATAAGTTGAAATTTTTAACTTTTTTTCTTTATTATGTTTTTTTTTTTTTGTAAGAAGTGGTCTGAACCCCACTCGAGTCTTAATGGGCCAAATACTTTGAGAGTAAGGGGAAGGATAAAGGAAATCCCTACCCTCAAAGTGCCTCTAATGGAGATTGAACCCCCCAACCTTGAGGTTTGGAAGGGTGCTCTCCTTACCACTAGACCAAGTACTACTTGGTCTTTATTATGTACCTTTCCTTTACTAAGAAGTTCAAAACTAATACCTCTTCATGAGAATCTTCCAGCCTTTTGTTTTAGTTAGTTACATAAATTTCTTTCTTGTTTAATAGATGTTTGTTCCCTTTTCATCCTACCTTACTAATACACTTGTAGAACTTGCTTATCCCACACTATCTCAAAATCATATTCTCCTTTTCTGAAAACAAAAATGACTCACTTTCGCACACTATCTTCTCATTGTCTTGGTTTCTATTGCAGCATTATTTAAAAGGAGCTTTATGGAACGAAAGGATTATCATTAATATAATGCTCCATTGCATCTATGATATTATTAGATCTAAAAAAACATAGATTTACAGCATAAACACAAACTGTGCAATCAAAATAAATTAACTAAAATCATACTTGATAAGAACTCCAAATCCCATGGCTTCAATCTTGTTGTAAGTGAAGTTCAATGACTACATCCTTCAAAGTAGAGAGGCCTTCACTGTTATGTCACACAACCATCAGTATGAAAGATCTAAGTTTTGAAACTAAATCTTTTCTAATGCAGATTGACTTCCCATATAACATGAACCTAGTAACAGAACACTCGTATAATAGACATGAAGTAATAACTTGCAAAATAATAAAATCAAAGAATGGTCTATACAGCATCTAGGAGCTCAAAGAATTGCTTCGAGAACAACAAAGGCAACTTTTATGCAACGAGTGTTTAGACGCTTCCATGCTTGCGAAATCATTGGCAAATATGATCACATGATTTGCAAAATCACATTGCAAAGTGCAGCAAAGATGTTGAATGTACAGCAATGTACAGGTATGTTCAAAGATGGCATCTGGACATTTCAGTGAAAGGTATTAATAGGTCATTTCAAGAGATTCCAAAAAGTAGAGCTAGGAAGAACAGCGATTGCCACACATCTTATACTCACCAAGGGAGTGACTCTAAACAGAAATCTTTGGTGCTCGGACCCCGGATGGCAATTTGTTCACATGCTACTCCCAAAGATCCACAGTTTAGATTGGGAGAGTAAAAGGTTCAATACATTTCAGGGTAGCAGACGTATAACTGGTGTGCTTCCACTAGCCTTATGATGGTGCTTCCTGGAAGAACATGTCACCCATTAGGCCATGGCTAGATAAGCTCTATTCAGATATAGTCATAAAAGAGCTCTCTTGGGAGCAAGACAAACATGCAAGTGGATCCAATAAACTGCAGTCATAAGTCATAACCACATGCTTTGTTGAGTTGACTGGATCCTATACATTCACTGGCAGTTGTCATGTTGTACTTTAGCTAGAACTTCAAGGAAAGGAAACATGAATACCATCCTTGAAAATACAAAATAGTAAGGGACAACAGGAAGCAAAATGCAGACAACCGGATGAATGCCTTATTACCTTCTTCGTCAGCCATCCTGATATTTATCAGTTCCATACTGTCGTCAGTTCACAGAGCACCAACTGCTCTTCTCCAGCAATGACCTAAAATTCTGGCAACACTGAAAAAATAAAATATGCTCAACACCAATTGAGAAATTGAAGCCATAAAATTGATTTATTTTCTTTTACTAAGTAGTGGGGAAGCGAGAGGGTCAGAGCTCATGCTCGTGCCTAAATCTCTTTTATAAAAATGGACTCACAGGACATCAAGTTGTTTCCTCTTTTCCATTGGTTATTGCTAGTAAACTTCTGAAGGGAACAAGAGGTGTGTGCTTAAGCTGATAGTTGACTGCTGTTGACCCAAAAATGTTAAACATTGCAGCACTACTATAAGCAACCTCAGCATCAGAACGTTTCTTAAATACCACTCTAGCACGACTGCTGTGCACATCTACTTCTGTTTCTGATTCCTTCAGAGGCCCAAAACGCCTGAATATTTTATTCAAATTCATCTCTGAAGGTACAGAACCCACCTCACCAAATTTCAGCATGAGCTCTGTTGGCAGGTCTAGCTTCTTCTCGACCTCATTAGGCATCTCAGGAACTGCAACATGAATACCATGAGAGTTCTGCTTCTTTGAATACTTCCTAGGATTACGAGTAAGAAGCTCCTCATGATCACCAGAGACGACATGTTCATCCTTTTTCTTACGACCAGGTCTAGCTTGTTTAACTACAGCATTATCTTGGACAACCATGTCCGTCCAATATGAGTCATTTCTATCATCAAATTCAAAAGTCTCAGGGGACCCAACAACAGGAACAGAAGACTTGATTTTTCTGCCAGGTGCTTTGCGCAACCTTTGCAGCTGAGTTGTGACAGCTAAATTTCTATATTCAGAGAAAAAGCTTATAATGTCACCCAAGAAGCTGTATCCTTTCATTGGATCTCGACCAGATAAGTGAAGCTGTGAAAGCATCTCATTCAAAGAGGATTGTTTTAATGATATTGATGCGCTATCAGTCAGACAGTCATTAGGAGGTTCTAACATTTCATCAGCACCATCCCTTAATTGCTTGTTACTTTTAACGCTGCCGCCTTTGACATCTATGGACGATCTTGTCAGCTGGCTTGCAACTCTGCGAATACAATCACCAACTTTAAAGGATTGCTGAGGATTCGGGGTTGCTGTATGTGAAAACTTAGCTACAGAAATATTTTTTGTGCTTCTCGGAGCTGTGAAATCATCTGAAAGGAACTCAGAAGCTTTACGCTTAGCGCTGACAATAGGGGAAGTCAAAGTAATATCATCTTCCTCATGTGAATCAAATTCACCATCAGGGTAATACATCGCCTCATTCGTTGATTCTGTCATATTTTTCTGTTTTCTCCTTGGGCACACAATGTCTTTCAAATTGTGTTTGCGTTTACGAGGGCCTTTCTTGGCATTAACTTTTGCCACAGAATCTGCATGTTCAAACTCACCTGACATCCTCTGATAACCAGGAAGTGCATGAGCATCATATTCTACCAACCCCTCATAATACTCGAAGTCGGGTAATGCATCATAACCTCTCAGTTGACTAAAAGCTAATAGCTGAGCTTTCGCTATTTCAAGCTCAAGCCGATCAGCACCACTAGTTGGAAAAAATGCTAGTGCTCTTACATACTCGCTGAGTTTATCAGGTTGAAAATAATCCAATACTGTAGACCTATCTACTCCTTCCCTCTTACTTGACTCTTCCCTTATCCCAGAGTTTTCAACTATCTGATATTTGATCTTGCCATAGGCTTCTTCAGACATACAAGAACAGGCCAGCCCCAATTCCACCCTTCTGGCAAGCTCTTCCAAAGCACAACTCACGGCATTTCGGAATGCTTCTGACTTGTTTAGCCTCTCTGCCTGAGGGAAGTGATTCCTGAACGGCTTAAGTACTGAAGCTTCATTCCACGCAAATGTCCGGTCTCCAAAATATGCCACCAAATAGCAATCTTTTTTGTAATATTTCATAGCCTTCTCTGAGGAATCAGAAGGATGAAATATTTGACCAGGCCACCAAGGATGGCTCTTTACCTTGCCCCAAACCAAATCAAAGACTGCAAACTTAACCTCATTTTCAGGTGGTAGTTGATATCTAACACGGTGATCTTCCATCAAGCTTTCAGGTTCCAAGGCCTTCACTTCTTCCTTGTTCCGAGGATTTACTGAATCAGAAATTAACTCCTGATCAACGTCTTGTTCTTCTAGTGACTCAACTACTTCAGTATTGACAGCCTGTTCTTGCACTTCTTGGACTTCCTCCATGTTTGTGTCCACATCAGTAAGATCATTTGTTGTTCTATATTCCAGGTTGTCAGGCACTGAGGATTCATGTTTCGATCCTTGATCTACAGCTTTAACAAACAAATTATGTGGCAAAGGTGATTTATCATAAGCAGCATGGTCTCTGTATGCTCTATCTCCATCTTTTCTGGTAGCAGAACCCAAGTCAGTCTCTAGGCTGCCTCCATCATGCACGTTTGTTTCCAGAGTAGGGTCTATTTTGACATCCATCCTTACAAAAGATAATTGTGCAACAACAGTATACTCATTCCTGCATTAACAAATATATATAGGCATAAGATGGAAATTATAAGTATGCTAGAACACTAGTCATGGCTCATGATATGTAGGTCATTATATTGAACAGAAGATAATGAAAAGAAGATGTATGTCCATGATTATTGTATCAGCAATGCCAGTAAGAAACAGTAGCTCTGATAAGCAGAATTGCATGTGTGAATACTCAATAGCATTTTTGCGCTGCTTTCTAAAATTTGAACAATCTGAAATTTGACTATCAAACTTAAATAGATAGCTGCAAGATAGCCATCTGGTTGAAAGCGAAAATATTAATAAGTGCTTACGATCATATACTGTTGATAATTTCCATACTCAGTTTAACTGAAAATCATGTCAACAAGAAAATATATACAAGTCCTTTTTAAGCACTCGTGCATGTCCTCCACTTCTAATTTTGAGATTGCAAAGCATTGAAAAAGAAAAGAAAAACAACTAGAATCCAAATACTCCCTCCATTGCATAAAATCAGTTGTATTTAGTATTTTTGCAATATTCACATTCACCACTTTGATTATCGTTTGTGCTTTAATCTTTATACATAAGGAAGAATATAATAATGTGGGATCTTATTTGATATGTCTCAATATGTATTTTTGAAATATCAATTTTATATAATATTTAAAGTTTTTTCGCGGGGATATACCAGGATAATAGGGTATTTTATGGGGATATACCTCACTAAATTTTTTTTTGTAGAGATATACCAATGACAGTGTGTAAGTTGGACGGAAATGAATGTAATGAAAGCAATTGAATATGCACTATAAAAAGATTAACTAAGCAATTCAAAGGCCGAAAATTTGACTTTCTCGCCAAAAATAGTGTTTTTGGTACATTTTAACAAAACTTAAATTTAAGTTGGTATATCACCAAAAAAAAATTAGTGAGGTGTATCCCCACAAAATGATCTATTACCCTGGTATATCCCCGCAAAAAACTCTAATATTTACATATACAAAATTAGAGATATTTATGCTCAAAGTTTTACATAAGCAAGCATTTAAAATCAAAGTATATCTATTTTTGTGAAATGGACGGAGTACATAAGAGAAGCAAACCCTACCTTTTATAGGATTACATAGAAACTCCTCCTCTCAAAAGTATGCATTGTAACAATGCTATCACCAATGACACAAAATAGAGAGAATGTTTCACCAAACAAAATCTCCTCTTGCACAAGTTGTCACAACATACATAAGAAACATCACTTATCATATATAGCACAAAAAAAAACAAGAGTATTCTTGCTCCTAATTGTTCACCTGTTCTATTCCTGCTGAGAACTGCTACTAGTTAATAATGAAATATTCTTACATAATCAATGACTCGTATACCTACAGTTTTGAAAAAGAAGGCTGTAGAGTAACCGTGATTTCACTCTATAATCAAGGTCTGTCTTCTTTGAGTTTCACTGAAAAAAAAAGTTAGGAAAAAGGATGCATGAAGAAAGGAGCTTAAATTTAAACTAGTGGAAGCACAGAACAGCGTGGATTTTATCGGCTTTTTATTTTATGTGCAGTTCCTTTCTGTTATCTCATCAGGACTTGGCAAGTTGGCATCAAAAGCCAACAGCGTCCAGAACAAAAGGTGACTTTGAAGTGCTACAGAAATATTGCTGAAATGCCAAAAGATCATTGTCACCCAAACATGATACAACATGTACATACATACATACAGATGTAATAGACCAAAGGATGGAAGTCTAGTATAGAGAGATTAAAGACGGATGGAGATAATACTTTGACGAGTTATTTAATGGAAGCCAAATGAGTGTCATGGGAATTATCTCCATTAAGGAGCGAGAGTATACGCGAAGAATTCTGAAGATAGAGGTAGATCTGCAATTAAAGAGAATGAGACTGAAGAAAGCAGTTGGCCAAGATGGTATTTCTGTAGAAATTTGAAGATGCCCAAGGAAGATTGGTATTGATTGGTTACTAGGCCTATTCAACAGAATTTTAAGGACAAAAAGGACAAAAGGAATACACAGAAGATTGGAGAAAAAGCATCTTGTTACCAATTTACATAAACAAAGGGAGATGTCCTAAGACTAGGGGACCAAACTTTGAGTCATTCTATAAAATGTGGGAGAATAACAGAATATCAATTAAGGAAATGTACAAGCATTTCAGAGAACCCATTGAATATATACCAGGAAGGTCCACTATAGAGGTCATTATCTTATGAGATACTTCCTCTATTTCTAAATATTTAACACACTTCTTCTGACACATCTACCAATGCATAACTTTGATCACTTACATCTCTAATTCCTTATAACTAATAATTATATAAAATGAGAAATTTGAAAGTATATGTCGACACAAATATAACAAGATTTAACATGATTAATGTTTCCTCAAGTAGAAATCATAAAATATGATCATAGAAGTCAAACGGTATTAAGTATTTCGAAACGGATGAAGTATATGATAGAATGTTATTGGACAAGGAAGAAGGATCTATCGAGAATGGCTTATGATATATCCCGAGGGACATGCTTCGGAGGTCAATGTCCACAAAGGGTATGCCTTGTAATTATATTGTCTCTTTTAACATGTTATGTCAGGACATGATACTTCCTCTGTTTCTTTTTTTAGTTGCAACATTTGACTTTTTGGTGAGTGTATTTAAATAATCAAATATTGCAATGAAAAAAAACAGAGGTAGTATGATGAGGGGTCTTCGAAGATATCTCTATTATAATAGGGCTATATCTAGGATTTCCATTGAGTCTTCACGGTTGGATAAATTAACACGACCTATCAAGTATGAGATACATTGGCATATGTTTTTGCAGATCATATTGTATTGTAGATGAGAGCAAGGATGGAGTTAAGGGTTTTGGTTGAGTCGAAGCAGAACAGAGATGGAGTGTAATGGTAGTAATGAGATGGAAAGGATTCGCCCATTGGAGATAGAAGTCGGGGGAGGCTAGAAATGACTTGGATGGAGGGTGTTAGAAACTACATGAAGATATTAGGATTATAAGAACATGTACCACTTGATAGAAGAGGATGGATAAATAAGACCATGTACCACTATGTAGGCCAACTTATTTTACAACAAAATTGCACAATTCAAGTCCTCTGAACTATGACCTTATACGAATTGGAAACATTTCTTTTTCAAAAAAAAAAACAGTCAGTAACGCCAAGCCAGCCCATAACTGAAATAATGTCTTAATATTGCTAGTTGCTACTATAACAAGCAATGATCTACATTATCGATAAGCTAAATCACCAGCAATTTCACATCAAATCGAGTACCACTATAAGAATCAAATTGAAGTAGAATTCTCCAACATGATGACCAAATCCTAATTCCTCTCCGCATTCGGTCAAAATAAGTTCCATACTTCCAGAACATCAAAACAAGCTATTGAAACACTCAAGATTGAACCGATTTATACTAAGAACTCATACAAATTGTTCTAATCTCGTTGACTTATTAATTAATTCCAATGCTACAAATGCTACAATCATTACTAGCATCATTCTTTAAATTAAAGACAAAATACACAAATAAGATTGTGATAAATTAGGTCCAAAAACAAAGAAAGAAAAACATACCGCGATATATTATTGTGTCTAAGCAAATCAAGTCTTGCGAAATGCAGTTGATTAAAGAAAAAGTACGACAATAAGAGCAATTAGGGTTTATAAGAGTGAATGAAATTCCGAAATAAAGAAAGATAGAGCAAGAAATTCGGTAATGAAACGATTGAAGCAAATTAGGTCGAATAAAACGGTGAATTGAAGAATAAAGAAGACAGAAGGAGAGAAGAAGAACCTCGAAAGTTGAGCAAGTATATTACTCAGCTACAATGGAGAAACAGAAGCTGCCAAATGCAAATTCGGTGGTTCTGCTGATTAGCGGGTGCTGTTGCGCGCGAAGTGTCGAGTTTGTGCTGGGTCAGCGACTCGGCCTGTTCTTATGAGAGAATGAATACTTCTATTAATTTTTTTTTTACTACTACGAGGAGTTCCCACCGCCTTCGACGGGTGGATTAATCTCCTGTAGGATTTTACATCGGTACCTCAAAGGATCGTATTCCTCCCAACTAGGATCTTTTTCATACCCAAAGCTTGAACCTGAGACCTTGGTTAAGGAGTAAAGAGTGAGAGACTATTAACCACTCACGTCAACCCCAGTTGGTACTTTTATCTATACAAATATATTAAAAGGTGTGCGCGATAAATTTATAATGTATACACGCTACGTGGCACCTCTGTTACTCCATTATAATTGCCCGATATGTACATAAGTCATGACGCCTTCGACGAGTGGGCTAATGTCCTGCGAGACTTTGCATGGGTACCTCAAAGGGCAGCATCGGTTGGTACTTACGCCAACCCTAATTGGTACTTTTATTTGTTACATTGTTGCTTTAGGAATGAAGCCACTAACTTTGACCAAATATTTTGATTATTTTATAAGTGAAAATATAGTCATGCGTGGTCTTGTTAGATTCGTCTCGATGTGTACATAATATCAAATTTTTATAATCTTTAAAATTTTTAATTAAACGAAATAAGAGATATTAAGGGTTAAATCTACTTGCAACAAGATTTGAACTCATGACCTATTACTATTATACATGACATAATTACCATCTCAACCAACTTTTAATCACGCGTTAGTATCCACATTATTATATTTGTACCTTTTAAATGTTGAGTTTTCCTTAATATATTTTAATGGGAATGAAAAAAATGCATATCAAGTTCGGAAACACAATACCAACCCGGGGTAACGCCCAGACCCAAATACTAGTTAATTGTTAAATTACGAGTTTAATGGTTATATTTTGTGATTATTCTAAAGAGTATGAAGTGATTTCCGACTATTATACATGACATAGTTACCATCTCAACCAACTTTTAATCACGCGTTAGTATCCACATTATTATATTTGTACCTTTTAAATGTTGAGTTTTCCTTAATATATTTTAATGGGAATGAAAAAAATGCATATCAAGTTTGGAAACACAATACCAACCCGGGGTAACGCCTGGACCCAAATACTAGTTAATTGTTAAATTACGAGTTTAATGGTTATATTTTGTGATTATTCTAAAGAGTATGAAGTGATTTCATAATTTATAGTTTTTAGGTGTGAGTTATGTCTTGCGTAATGACGTTATTCATTTATTAATATTTTGCTTTCAAATGACAATATTGAATTTGACTTGATTTAGCGGTTAAGAATTTAATATATGAGCTTGAAGTCACGGGATCAAATCGTATACAAATCATTTTTTTAATTTTTTTTATTATATGTGAATTATATGGACTAAAAGATCCTAATGAAGACTGTCATGTGACACCGTTCCTTGTTTAGGAACGCCTTTTAATATATTAGTGTGGTCATTAATATATTTGGGGATTTTAAAGGTGCAATGTTATTCCTTACCTAGCAACTAGTGCAACCCTGTTTAGCTCCAAAATAGAAGTGATTAACATGGGCCCAAACTGGTCCGGCCCGAAAGGGGCAACTATTGATCACGAGTTTGCGGCCTACAATTGGACCCGATCCGGTCAGATTTTTTTAAGCAAAATACCGGACCACATGCGGCTTAAATATGCAAAATTAGACTAATTTTTTACCGACTCAAATTAACGATTTTGGCTCGGATATTTCGACCCGAGCCTTTGGCCACACTTTTTTTTTGCCAAAGCCTGGCATAATTACGGATTACCTCTACTCCAAAACTTTAATGCATTAACCACCACCTAACCCTTCTCCTTGCCCCTCATGCAAGATCAACCCCCTCCCTTCATGCATAACAAGTCCCTGTCCCATCCGTTCATGGATTATTATAACCTACCCTCTTCCCCTTCATGCAAGATCAGCCTCATTCAGCTCTCATTGTTGGTCTTTTTCAGGGATTATTAGTATGTCTAGATGATTCCGTACAATACCATATCACACCTCCAAAAAAAACTCTTCAATGTCTCCTTCTTAACCTCTAAGAGTCTAAGATTCTAAAAAAAAAAAACCCCAACTCAAGATTGGGGACGTAAATTAGATGGATTTATTTTAGTCTAAAAAATTTGGTACTAAAAAATTTGAGACTCATTCTAGTTCAAATTTATCTCGACTCGTTCTTTTCTAAAGCAAACAATTTGAGATGACAGAAAATGATAACATCATTGCACAAACTATAAGTACCATGTATATATAGAATAAAGTTTTAGGCGAAAACATTTTTCATATGAGAACACTAGAATAATAATTCGTAGGACAAGAATGCAATCCTTTATCAAGATATTAGATGATGACCCTCTAAAATGTTATCATTTTTATAGATTGATTGCATAAGCGAACATTTTGGACTTAGGATTTTAGATTATTGGCCTAGTTCAAATCTACTTCAAACTACAATGGATTTGATCCAACATTGATAAAGGCATCCCTCTAAATTACGATTGTGAACTTAATTAGGGGAGAGAATGATACAATGTACTAATTTTGGACACGAAACCAACAAATATTTGCAGAGTCCGGAACTAAAAATATGATCTTTGCAATTAGTTAAATTTTTAGTTTTTCAAACCCGTCATCCAATGGATACTTGATGTATTCGGTTCTGAAATACGATACCCAATAGATATGATTTCACATCCAAGCATTTGGTCATTAATTTAGTATTATTATAAATAAATGTGATATACATTAATGTGAAATAATAAAAACTAACACTACCACGTAAATCACTTGATATCATGAATAATAAGAGATAACAATTTTATTTTAAATGCTTTACCAATAACAAAATAGAAAATTAATGGCATAAATAATCTCAACTTTCACTCATTTTTCAAAATAATCTTAACTTTATTTTGGATTATTTTGAAATATACCAAATTTGGGGTACCTTCTTATGATAATTTGAATTGTTTATTTTCTTATATATATATATATATATATATATATATGATCCATATGAGCCACAAATGCAGTATAAAGAAGGGGAGGGGGATTCGAAACTGTGATCTATTGTTCATAGCAGCTCAATCTTAAATACTAGACCAAAACATTCTTGGTATTTTCTTTTATATATGATAAATCATCCAAGGCAAGAAATTTGAATTTGGATTATTTTGAAAAAGGTCTCTCAAACAAAATGAGATTATTGTGATCGAATGGATGAAAGTTGGAGTCATTAAGTCATGTCAAATCTTCCAAATTATAATGGGCAAAAATATTGGCAAATTGACTAGGTACTCTGAACATAAACCAGTTTCTACTAAATCCAAGTTCCGACTCCTCCTTTTGCAAATTCAACCCGATTGGCAAAATTGTCCAGGTAAAAATCTCGTTGATCTCTAAAGCCCTAACCTTAATTATGATTTGACCTCAACAATAAAACTTTGAATGACTTGATAGAGAATGTTAAGAAACATAGACAAAATGAAGTTTGGAATCTAATACTCCCTCCGTCTTTTTTTATTTGCTACATTTTGCCATTTAGGGGTATTTCAATTTATTTGCTACATTTGCAAATATTTTCATATATAGTACATAGGTCCCACACTTTATTTACAAATTTGTCATCACTCCCTTCTTGATTTTGTAAATGTTTCCATATATAATACATAGGTCCCACAATTTACCTATTTGCTTTTTTGTTAATTCCATATATGTCAATGGTCCCCACTCCCTCCTTGATCTTTGTGAAAAAGTGCTTGTAGCAAATAAAAAAAGACGGAGGGAGTAAGTATTAATCCTTACTTGCCACCCATCCCCCATCCTAGTTGCCTCTCACATAAATGATTATTATGTTGTAAATGTAATGAACGATAGAGGTTGAACAGGTGCAAAAGAGCATTATAGGTTATAGTTTGCCAAATCTATGTATGTTACCTACTCTAGAGGCTTTTGAAAACCCAAGGTTGGATTTTCATATAGATTTGGTAAAAACTTATTCAAACACAAACAAAGAAATAAAAACTATAATAGCTCCTTGAGCCTAATTGGTCAAAACACACACACAACCCCAACAAATATTGGTGGGATCACATTAAATTCCTAGGTTACCCCTTTTATATTATACCTTCTTACCTATTGAATATGACCACATGAATAACAAGGGCAAAGCTCAAAGGGAAAGCCAAATTTGCTTGCCGAAGAAAAATCTTCTATATATCATAAAATCATTATATTATATTATTAGTAGCCTCAAAAAGGGTGTATTTTTATACACAAATATCCTTTTTAAAAATAAAACCAAAAAGGTAGAAACAAACAAGAACTATGGAGGGATCCCACATTTGAAAAAGAAAGATAAAAATCTCTTTTTATATAAAAAAGTATTATAATATTTGGACCTTCCCTCCCTTCTTCCTCTTCCTCCATTATCTTGGGGGACCCTCTCTTTTACCATGACCCCAGCAATACCAACCCATAAAAATACTTGTAGAATTTTCAACCTTTAGTACTCCTACTACCCTCCTCCCGTCTAAAAAAATTGATTTATTTGTTTTTTACACTCTTTCTAATGAAATACATAGTCTTTGTGTTTTTTTTACTTGTAGCATCCGAATTTGCACAAGGACCAAGCAGAAGAGAGATAGATAAAAATAAAAAGACAATCTTATGTATGAAAAGAAAGAAATAGATAACATATTGCTAAAATTGTAATTGTTGTAGTCTGGAAATTAATGGCTCTCTAAGGAACACGTGGATCCATATGGAGCATTCACGTGTCTCCTATTCAAAAAGACGTACAGAGAAAAAGGGATGGTTGAAGTACTGATTTTCACTAAGGAAAAGTATCAATCCACCTTTTTGGCCTATCAGAATATCTGGGCTCAAATCTCAAAAAACGACTGCATATGATTGGTTGATATTCACTTCCTAATCATCGCCCGCCATGTGTCGAGCTCTGATTGTCTAGCCAATCAGATGCCCTTAAATTAGAGTGACCTCAAAGTACATCAATCGGACCCCAAACACTATAAATATTCCTTAAAATCAGGATAAAGGTACCTTTTGAAGCAGTGTGTACTATTACTCTGTGAAAACTCTCTCTCACTTTCTCTACTTTTCCTTCTCTCTCTTGATAATCTGACTTAAGCTTTGGAGGGGGAGCCACCACCATACCTCCAGGGTGGGTCCCTTTTTTGCAAGTTCGGGAACGAAGCTTTGGTGCGGAATTATCTAACTAAGACATAGTTGCACAAGTGTTCATTGAAGAACCTGTTGAAGGATAACAGTATATTTACTAGTCTAGTACTATGTAACAGTAACGTTATGAGTAACAGGAAATTATCAAATGTTGTAAATGCTGCTACGAAAGAAGTACTCCGTATTAAAACATAATACTTTTAAAAACTGTTTTCAACTATATTATAAGAAAATAATATTACCTCATGTTTTTTCTCTTCACTCTTCTTTTTGCGATGTGATCTCTCTAATTTACAAAAAAATTAGTCACTTTATTTTTGATGTGCATAATTTTTCTTTCTAAAATTTTAATTTCTCTCATAACTCACATAACCAGTCAAATAATTCTAAAAAATTATTATACACCAAAGTCTATCGTGAGCATGACGCATGGTACACCCCAAGACTATTTTTTTTTTGCTCTCATTTTAAATAATCCAAATAATCAAAATGTACTAAATAAAAAATAGCTTTAAATGGCAAAAATTAAACTTAAATACACTATACTAACACGTACATGGTACACTTGGATGTATGATGAACGACATCCACATAATTCTCAAACACTTCATTTGCACTAACACCTCAATAACTACTCAAAATAAATAGAAAAAACAAAAGTTACATTAATCGAATCTCATCTACAAAATTATACTAAAAAAAATTAGCGGAAAAAAATACGGTAAAAAACTAACAAAATTGGACTTAAAATAAATCAAATTTCTATTTTTACCATAGCGCGTGAATACCATACTTCTAACGAAGTGAGTGTACGGATTGGTGTCGTGTAGTGATATCGTACGTTGGACTTTGGGGATACATTGATTAAATGAATACAATTAACAAAACAACCACACTCGCAAAAACAAAGCGCGTGTAAAAATCATACAACAAAAACAAATAATAAAGGATTTGAGAAAAGCCACACACACATACACACACTCTCATATTAGTTATTAGTCATTTCCTCCTCATTTATCTCTCTCCCTTCCCATTTTCTCTCTCCTCTCTAATTAACCATCACTCACTGCGAAACAACTTCGCCAAAAAATTTGCTGTAACAAACCCACCTTTCAAACGAAAATCACTGACTTTTCCAGATCATTCAATTCTCCTTTCCTTTTATTTCTCTCTCTCCTCTTAACATGGAAAATCGCCGGAAAAACAAACTCCGGCGAAAACCAACGGTATTTTCCGGCTAAATTTGTCTATCTGAACAACAAACAACAAACCCAGAAAACAAACATCCTTAAACAAAGTAACAATCCCCCATTTTGTAAAGTTTTGTCGGAGGGAATGTCGGCGACAGGGGAAGTTATGGGGGAAGAAGCGACGGCGAAGGCCGTACATAAGAGGTACGAAGGTTTAGTGATGGTTAGGAACAAAGCAGTACGAGGTAAAGGTGCGTGGTATTGGGCTCATTTAGAGCCGTTGTTGGTTCATAACGCCGACAATGGTTTACCAAAGGCAGTGAAGTTAAAGTGTTGTTTGTGTGATACTATGTTTAGTGCTTCTAATCCATCTAGAACTGCTTCTGAACATCTTAAAAGGGGTACTTGTCCTAATTTTAGTTCTCCTACAACTACTCCTACACCTTTGTCATCTGTTTCTCCACCACCACCACCACCACCTCAACTACCTAGTATTGAGTCGCAATCTCAATCTCAGTGTCTTTCGTCTGGTGGTGGACATGCAGTTAGTACGAATACTAATGTTACGCCGGTGGTGGCTGTTACGCCGCCGGCGCAGTACAACCACCGGAAGAGGAGTTCTTCATCGTCTTCCGGTGGTGGTACTGTAAGTGTTGGCGTTGGTGGGAATACACCGAATGCAAACACCAACGCCAACACTAATAGTAATAGTTCTATGGGGAATACTACTGTGAGTGTTGCCCCATATGTTGCGCCTATTAGTGTGATTGACCCGTCTAGGTATTCGTCTGAGATGGGTTTTTCAGGTGGTGGTGCATTGGTGGTTCATCATCAAGCAACACAGCATCATCATGGTAATGTTCAACAAAATCAACAATTGGCATTGGTGGGTAGTGGTGGTGGAGGTGGTGGAGGAAGTGGTTGTGGTGGTGGAGGGAGAGGGGATGATTTGTCGGATGCTCGAGGTATGTTTGAGGATAGTATAAAGAGATTGAAGAGTCCTAAAGCATCACCTGGGCCTGCTTTAAGCAAGTCTCAAGTTGAATGTGCTCTTGATTATTTGAGTGATTGGGTGTATGAGTCATGTGGGTCTGTGTCATTTTCAAGCCTTGAGCATCCTAAGTTTAAGGCCTTTCTTAATCAAGTGGGTGTTCCTGAGGTTTCTAAGAGGGAGGTTTGTGGGTCTAGGTTGGATTCTAGGTATGATGAGATGAGGAACGAGTCCGAGGTTAGAATTAGGGATGCTATGTTCTTTCAAATTGCTTCTGATGGGTGGAAGCCTAAGGGTACTTTTGAGGAGAATTTGGTGAATTTGACTGTCAATTTACCCAATGGTACTAGTGTTTATCGCAGGGCGGTTTTTACGGGTGGTCAGGTGCCTTGTAAGTATGCTGAGGAGGTTTTGTGGGAGACAATGGCAGATATCTGTGGCAATGCCTTGCAGCAGTGTGTAGGAATTGTAGCTGATAAGTTTAAGAACTCAGCATTAAAGAATTTAGAGACTCAGAATCAATGGATGGTTAATCTTTCTTGTCAGTATCAGGCCTTTAATAGTTTGATCAAGGATTTTTACAGGGAGCTTCCTTTGTTTAAGAATGTTGCTGAGAATTGCCTTAAGCTTGCGAACTTTGTGAACAACAAAACCCAGGTGCGAAATAGCTTCCACAAGTACCAATTGAGGGAGTATGGTCTTGCTGGTTTACTTCGAGTGCCCATGAAAGAGCACGAAATTTTGAATTTCGAGCCTGTTTATGCATTGATAGAAGACATAATTAGCTCAGCTCGAGTGCTGAATTTGGTACTTTTAGATGAATCATACAAGATAGTCTCAATGGAGGACCCGATTGCCAGGGAATTTGGGGAAATGATTCGGGATATGGGGTTTTGGAATGACTTGGAAGCAGTGCGGTCGTTGGTAAGATTGGTGAAGGAAATGGCTCATGAGTTTGAAACTGATAGGCCTTTAGTTGGACAATGCCTGCACCTGTGGGAAGAGCTTAGGACCAAGGTGAAAGATTGGTGTGTTAAGTACCACATTGCTGAAGCTCTCATTGAGAAGGTGATCGAACGACGGTTCAGGAAAAACTACCATCCTGCTTGGGCTGCTGCTTACATTTTGGACCCTCTTTATTTGGTAAGGGACAGCAGTGGGAAGTACCTTCCACCCTTCAAATACCTGACACCCGAGCAAGAGAAGGATGTGGACAAGCTTATTACTAGATTAGTTTCGAGGGAGGAAGCACACATTGCATTAATGGAACTAATGAAATGGAGGACAGAAGGGCTTGATCCTGTTTATGCACAAGCTGTACAGTTAAAACAGAGAGATCCCAACACTGGAAAGATGAAAATTGCAAATCCTCATGGCAGTAGGCTTGTTTGGGAAACTTATCTTCCTGAATTTAAGTCACTAGCAAAGGTGGCTATTAGACTTATCTTTCTTCATGCCACGACTCGTGGGTTCAAATGCAACTCGTCATTCTCGAAATGGGTTCAGGCTCATGGTCGCTCGAGGTTGGGAATGGACAGGGCTCAGAAGTTGATTTTCATTGCTGCTCATTCTAAGCTTGAGAGAAGGGATTTCACTAGTGATGAAGATAAGGATGAGGAGCTTTTTGCATCTGCAACTGGTGAGGATGATGTCTTGAATGAGGTTTTTGTTGGTCCATGATATGTCCTCAATGCAATCTTTTTATTTATTCTTTTTTTCTTCTTTTAGAAGTATATCTAATAGCAGAATTTATTAAATTCTTTGAGCCACTTTATCTACTCTTCCCACCTTTGTATTTTTGTCTTACACGACCAGGATTGTGGTGAAAGGAGCTACATTTTTAGGATTTTTTCTTTTGATTTTTGTATTTATTTTTCTTTTCTAGAAAACTTAATTGAGTTATGATTTGTTTCTTACATGGCTATGACTTTCAATCCATTTAGATGTAGAAAAGACTAGTTTCCTTGTGAGGATTTCATAAGGAGCAGGAAGAATGATGTAACTTTTGATTCTGTTGATTTGAGTAATGATTTTTTTGAAGGGGAACAGTTTTACATTTCTCCTCTACATTATTTGAACTTAACTCTTCATTCAGTTTACCTGTGAGTTGCAATGTTTTTGCAGTCTTGTCATTTGTGGTGTTGATCTGTTAAAGTTGTTCTGCAATTAACTATTAGGATCATACCTTGTGGTAGTTTTATATGACTTCTTGTATACCTTGGAAGGAATACAGGAATTAGATTATTCTACATGCCGAAATCTGCATGTTTACAACAATTTTTGGAGTTGGTAGCAGGCAGCCATTGCTAATGCAGTACTTGTTTAGATATCTTAAGTCAATAAAGAATGACTATCTTTTGTGACAACTTTATTTAACCCTGGTTTCTCTACTTGACTTGCGCCCCTGTGCTGCTGCACACTCTTTTTATCCATAAAAGTTTAAGTTTATTGCAAATCTCTAACTCAAAGAACTTCTGAACTCTTCGCTTTAACTTATGTCCTTTGATTTGGTGGTGTCAACACGACATGAGCACCCGTTAATTGTCATTGATGGTTCTCCCTTATCCTTTCTAATTTATGTCAGAACTTGACTCTTTGATTCTATCTGAATACATTAAGTGTTTCCGCTTATCATGCACATTTCAAGCTTAGACATTCATTCCGCTTGACCATTCTCCTCCGGTTGTTCATTGAATGATTTGTTTAGTTTGGCTTGTTTATGATAACATATGATTCTTGATCTTTGGATAATTTATGTGATACTGGGTGTCAGCATATGTATATTGTTATGTTGCTGATTCAATGCAGGCATATGTTTCCTTTTTTGGCTTTTGACTTTCTTCCCCAGTGCACTTTAGTTCCCTTCTTTTCCTGTGTTTGTCTCTTAAATGAAGTTTTACCTTTAATCCTTTACTCTTTAATCTATGAATAAATCGACCATATGCTAATAAACTAAAGCAACTCTTTTTCTGTCTTTTTTTTAGTAGCTGGAGCTTCGGATGATGAAACTGTTGGACTTGGAAGGCCTCCTTAGGTCAGTCAGTAATAGCATGGAGGAAGAAAAGGAAGCTGTAAAAATTATCAGCAGAAAATAAACACGGTAACTGCCAAATTCACTTTGTCTAAGGCCTGATACGCTGTTAATATTTGTTTGGATTTGGACAGAGGCATAGATTGCAAAGCATTGCAATTGAACAAGAGTAATAAGTCTTTTTAGCTGGAGTTGCACTTGGTTTTGCTGGTTTCCATATCATCTTCAAATGTTTCTAGCTTTGAGTGTGCACACCAGAGCATGGAACCCCACCATAAAAGGAAGTGGGAGTCCTTTTTGAAGCTTTGGTGGTTACTGGTTACTGTGGTTCAGCTAAAAATGAAAAAGAAAGTTAATTTGGGGGGTCTCTCATTATATCAAATCAGAAACTTTGGGTTAAGCTAGCTTCTGTTTGAAATAATCAACCTTTAGCTCATCATGTTCATGCAAATGACTGATTGGTTGATGCATCCCGTCTTTGTGTGAGTACTGTTTCACGGAGGACCCCAAAAATGACGCAAAGACTGTCGGAAAGAAATAAACAGATGAGAGCCTGATAGAGATTTTGCAACAAATCTGATTTGAATCAGGATTTGCAACACCAATCTGATGATTTTGCAGGTGATAGGGAGGATTTAAGTCAATATTAGAGTAGGCATTATTTGAGTTTTTTGTACATTTGCTTCTAATCTAAGTTTTCAACTTTTAGTTTAGTCCTTTTCATAATTCTCTTAGATCTTTATGTCAATAATATGTTCATTCTTTGTTAGTTAAGATGATGCTGAGTTGCCAAATTTGTCGCTGCAACAGTATTGACAAATTGACATCTTATTGGTTCATTTTTATAATGGTGGATTTCCAAGTCTGATATCAATCTAAATTCTTCTGTGACCTTTAAAAGATTCATGCTTTAACTACAATTTTTGTTCAATTTTTCTGATACTGTTACTTTCAGCCCATCAGAATTCAGAGGTTTGGAAATTTGCACAAGCTGATAATTAGGTGGGTCCTCCTAAGAATATTATATGAAGTATGAACTTCTCTGCACAGGTGTTTCGCATTTTTCTGGAGTAACATAAATTTTCTGATGAAAGGAAGAGAGTGTCCTTTTTCTAATCCTTATTATTTTGATGGGGAATTGGAAAGCTGTCTTTAAAAAGAAAATAGGGGGACAAAGGGCCATGTTGGCCAATATGAAGTACTTAGGTCATGTTCCTTTTAATTGAAAAACAATGATAAAACATAAATCAGTTTAATAGCAAAAATTAGTGAATTTTTTCCATGAATAATGTCAAAGGGAGTATTAATTCCTATTATGCGTTGAACTTCAAATTAATTTTGTGGATACCGTCCATGTAGGACGGCGTGCACGAAATTTTATTTTCGGCGAGTAGCGGTTAACTTTAAGTTAAGTCGCTACATCTCTGAGTAGCGGTTTACATACGTGCCTTATAGCTTGTCTTAAGGACACGATATAAGTGCTATTTGAAGTAGCTGTAAACTTCAGTGTAATATTATTAGTATTAATCGCTAATCGGAGCAGCATTTTATTAAAAATAAATTTTTGGCATGTTGTCCTATGTGGTCGGTATCTATGGAATTAATTTGAAGTTTAGTGCAGGAGGAATTAATACTCTTTTTGACATTATTCATGGAAAAAATTAGCTTTAGTTTTAATCCAGTGGAAATGAAATTTTGATCGGTAGCTGTACTCATCTATGATTAGTAAAAATTGGTATATTTGTATACAAAAACACTAGACTAATAAAATCAATTTCGATTAGTTAAATTCAATTTTAATTGGTATTTATCAATTTTTGTAATTAACAAAAATGAGTTTTTATTAGTGAAATCAATTACTTCATTTGTTCTGAAATAAATAAAAGGTATTTCGTAAAAACTCTCATGTAAAAAAGAAAAGTGTCTTATTTATTTAAGAACAGAAGAAGTACAAAATATTGACAATCAAACATCCTGTCAAAGTGTCAAAAAAAATTAACAAATTCCAATGTACAATATGAGCGTGAAAAGGCTAATTTGGTAGCTAAGTAATGAATTTTAATCTTCGCACGAAAACAATTGGCACGAGTAGCTAGTGAAATGAACAAAATAGAGAAATAGTAAAATGGGGTTTAGGAGTCAAGATATTCTAAAGCTTTTTAAAAGAATTAATTAGTGAGTGGTAAGTTTTACCTATTGAAAAATCCATGAGATAAATAATTACGAAGAGTTGGAATAAATAGTTAGAATCTTTGAAATGCAAAAGAAAGCTAAAAGACAAAATCGATAAGTAACTAAAGTAAAATAGTAAAACTATAATAGACCGTTATAATAATCACACATGCATACATGTATAAAGACTTTTATAAGACTAAATAAGAAGATATAAGAATTTTAACGAGCTGAATCGAGACCGGACTTGGGATTGCTCGAATCGTTACAATTTTATTCGAAGTCAAGTCGAGTATCGAGCTTTTTTGAACTTAAGTTTTCTATTTAATTTACCTTAAAACCAAACTTAGGCAAAAAACTATATTACATATATTCTATAAATAGGTTTAGACCACTTAATTTGAGTTTTCTCACATGTATTGTGCAAAATTTAAATATAATAACTTTTCATCTAATTTTTATAATAAGGAAAATAATATAGTTAAAACATATTTCGAGTCTGCTCACGAACTTTTCGAATTGAACTTTACTATGCTTGACTCTAGAAAATTTCGAGTCGAGCTCGAATAGTTTACGAGCCAGCTAGGCTCATTAACACCCCTACTTTACATCTTCTTGTGTTAAAATACAAAGTTTTTAAATTTCTTAATTAAATTCTATTATTGTTTGATAACCAACAATTAACAATAATTTTCCATTTTACTTAATCATTTCATTAACACATTAGGAAAAACACTTCAAAAAAAATAAAAGATTACGTAGCCACACCACAGCATTAAGCATCAAGCCATCAACACTTAAAAAAAAAAAAGATTACGTAGCCACACCACACCATTAAACATCTTGCGAGTGTTCTTTTTGTTTTGTTTTAGAGCATGATTATATCAATTGAAGGAACTAAGAAGTATATTCTTGCAAGTTGTAATATCGACTAGTTTTAGCCTAATAGCGACTAGTTTGATTTCATTCAGTGACTACTTTAATCCATTTGGTGATTGGATCTACTCTAATATTAAAATTAGACCGTCTTTTTTAATAATTTGTGTTGCAATATAAATATGTGATCCAACTACATATGAAGCACAACCCTAAGAATGGAGAATGTAATATCATCTATGAGAGTGATATAAAAAAAATCCATATCCCCAAAATTTGATAAGCAAAATTATTAGTAATGATGAAATTCATGTGTTAAAAGAGAAACTAGACATAATTTATGTATCTAGTTACTTGTAATTATTCTTCTTGGTGATTGGGATGGATAATTTGAGTGAAATATGGATTGACACATTTGAGTGGTTAGTATCAACAATAATTGATAATCATTATTTCACCAATTAGGGAGGTAAAATTTCTTAAGTTAGATTACAATTTATTTCTAGATTGTTTCTACTACTACTTCACTAGAGTCTCTCATCTCAGTAATCATATTCTTACTATTCTCATCATCATACAAAATTAGTGTTCATTACTCAGACCTTTCAATTCATCAATCCTCTTTCCCTCTTTTTCTCTTGTTGACTTTAGAATGGGAGAAATAATGTCAAACAATTTGGAGTGGTAAAAGTATTAGTGGAAAGTTCCATTTTTTGTTTGTTTGTTTGGAATTTTCAATAGTAGAAAGTAATCCTTATACTAACCTATTTTACTAAAACAAATATTAATTAATGATAATTTTTCCATCTCTTAGTAGATTTGTTATAATCTTTTTTACATGGTATCAAAAATACGTAATGTATTTGATTTTTTAAGTATATAATAATAAAAAGTATAAAAATTTGGTTCCTTTGAAATATATATATTCAATTATATGAGAACAATTCGTATGGTGAGAGAACCACTCATTTTCGTCATTTTACAAAGACTTTTGCTCTTTGCACAACTTTTTTTTGCTCATTTTATATTTTGCTTATCTTATATTTTTGCTCATTTAACATTATTCTTATGCTCATTTAGCAACATTTTTGCTCATTCCACTTTAATCTCGTTTTACATTTTTGCTCTTCTTTTGACTTTTTTTTTTTTACTCATTTTATAAAATTTTTGCTCGTTTTAATTGATTCTCACGATTCTCACCATATATATATAATTGTGAGTTTATGTTTTTTTTTTTAACATCGATTGACACCAAACAAAGCAAGGTTGCAGTGATGTCACGAATAATTTATGGTTCAATGTCACAAAGATTGCCTTTAATGAAAGCAAATAAGAAGCCAAAAACTGAGAATGTGTCTGAAATAAAACCTTAAAGTGCATTAAATTTCTTTTTAAGCTAATAAGAAGCCAAATGTGTTAGTCAAGTACTATAGTATGGATTGTCATAAAATTTACTTTGTCAGTCATGTTCTTGATTATATTCCTCGAACAGAAGTATAGAACCATAATTCTATGAGAAATGAGGTTAATTTGGAAGAGACTTCAATACTTTAGGAACTAGTACTATGTTGAGAATTTGCTATAATTCACAATAATTATTGAAAAAAATAATCTAAATTCAGGATTACCATGTGTTATAGCCGTTATAAATAGTTGTATTACCGATTGATGAATAATTGTATGTCATGCTTTTTTTTTTTTTTTTTAAGGGAGTATGTCATGCTCTTAGAGTGATAAAAATTTCACAATTATACTTTTAGAATGATTTAGCACCGTTTAGATTTATCTTTAAACTATTTCATCAACTTTGCACACATTGATATGTTCAAAAAAGGAAAAAGAAACTGAATTTTTTACTTGAATAATGCAAAAGTGGATTTTAATTCTAGAAAGATGACCAAAAAAAAAATATTCCCTGCGTACCGTCCACATAGGACGGCACGCGAAATACTGTTTTTTTTTTTTTTGTTTTTGCCCACGTAAACCGCTACTTTAAGTAGCGGTTTATACACATAAACCGCTATCTCAAGTAGCGGTTTACCTGGGCAAAATGTTGCAAGCACATATCAAACTCTGGCATATGTAGCGGTTTTCATTAATGAACCGCTACTTGAAGTAGCGGTTTTGTATCACTCAGCGCCAAGCTATGGACTGGGGGGTTCAGGGACCAGTAAAACGCGACTTAAAGTCGCAGTCAATTAATATTAACTGCTACTTCAAATAGCGTTTTATTTTCACAATAACCGCTATTTTGAGTAGCGGCTTATAAGGGTAAACCGCAATTCATAGTAGCGGTTTTACTTAAGTAGAAAAAAAAAAATCTCGCGTGCCGTCCTACGTGGACGATATGCAGGGAACTTTCATATTTCTGAAATTAAAACCCGCTTTTGCATTATTCAAGGAAAAAATTCAAAAGAAACTATTCACGCATTGAAAGAGTATATTTGGAGGTCGTTCGTTAAGTAAGTCAGACTCTTAAAAATAGAGGGAAATGATAGAAAATAAAATTTCCACTTTTAAAACCGTAATAAGTAAAAATCAAACACACGACCTCAAAAATTAAAAATCCTACTAACTTCACCTGAGTATTACTTGGTTCCTACAAACATGTCGTGTTCGGCACAAGTTTTTTAAGTAGCTTTTAGTGTTTTGACCTAGTCAAAACACTAATTAAGAAAAATAGTAGTGTTCGGTAAGTTAGTGGTGTAAGTAGCTTTTAGTGTGACAAGTAGTGTTTTAGTAGTATTTGTGAAAAGGTACAATTTGTAGCTTTTGGGATAGTGTTTAGTGGTGCATAAATTATATATTAAAGTTTTGTTTGATTTTTTAATTAATTATTTGTACACAACTACTTTGACAGTTTCTTTTACCGAACATCAATATCTTATACCGCTACTTGAACAGCTAATAGCTACACGTCAACCACTAACAGCTACCGGCACAGCTAAAAGCTACTACCACAACTATTATTGCCAAACACGCCCTTATAAAGTTGGACTAGATTTACTTACCAGATGTTTCGATCTAACACAAAGCTTATACCGTTTATCCAGGTGTAGCGTACACGTAAGACTAGCTATTTATTTGATCATTGGTGATTTTTTTCCATCTAGAACTAGATTTAGAAATGAGCAATAAATGAGCAAAAGGATAACATTTGATATACTATATATACATATGAGTGTATAATATAATTCACATAACATAGTCCTTTTTCTTACTATATTTAACTAAAAGGAAAAATTTACGTTCACTAGATGGCAACCATGGCCAAAGAGGTTATTGGGAGAGGTATTTTGACGATAACTGTGGGTGGTGGCTTGGGCAACAAATTTGAGAGGGTAAGGTGGATGATGGGATCATTTGGGGGTGCATTTTGACTATTTGAGAGAATTAGGTTAACTTAGAAGTATATAGTAGTAGTATTTTATTCTACACTTGTCCGTTTTGCTTTTATTTCATGATGCACCTCTTTTATTTGTTTCACTTTTAATGTTACAAAACAAACACATATATTCCATCCAAGCAATTATTAATTCCATAAATAATAGAATCCCTTTTATCCAAGGTATGAATTTACATAAGATGATTAGATGTTATGACAAGTCCTCAAAAAAAGACGCAAAACTTATTATTGGAATAAAGTTATGGAATCAAATTGTAATGAACAGTTTTGCCTTGAATGTAATAAGTGACGGAAAGTCACAAAGCAATAGGGAAGGTTAGATGTACATTTACTAACGGAAATTACTACATCTACCCACTGGGTAGACTATCCACTAGAAATAGACAATTAAAAAATAAATAATTCTGATGAGTTGGACTCCACTTATTATTAATGTATCTCTAGTGGGTAGATTACCCAGTAGGTAGACAAAAATTTTCCCTTTACTATACATGTACAACACTTTTATTTTTGAAACTCGATCGTGATGCTTTACTCTTGGATTAAAGTCACAATAACTTCGGCTCTCAAATTTCTTATCACTAAAAAAATGGTGTAACAAGGATGTTTTGGCTTAAAGGTTAAGATTGAGGTGATGTGAACGATAGGTCTCAGGTTCAAATGCCCCCTCCCTTTTTTTGTACTGCCTTCATGACTCATATGGATAAAGAAAATTGGTGTACATCTATCACTTCCCAAACGCAATGTATATGAGATTCACTCTCACATTTTACTTACACCCCTAAAGAATTTACCAACTAAATTAGTTGATGACATCGATCCACACAAATTCACGATAATTAGAGATGATATTTATGACATTTTCGATAATTTAATGTTAGCTACTTCCCTTTTTGGCATTCTTGAAAACGTTTTTCATATGAACCAATATTATTCTTCTATACTCTTCAACTAGATAATAGATTGTAACTAAAGTATCCAATAACCCTTGTCAATAATAATTATTGATAAATAAAAAGTATCATACTATACATACATATTTTCCTTTCATGAAATTACCCCACCTACCAAGATAAGGAAAATACAACAGTGTAAAGTTAAATTAAGAATCAAAATGGGCCTCTCACCTTTTATATTTTTTGGTAGAGAGTAGTAGAAAAGTATATATTGAATTGAAATAAGTAGTATAATTATAGAGCCAAAAGTTAAAAGAAGGAGGGGTCGTCTAATTACTCTTCATTTTAGTGGAAGGACACGATTTTATTGTCGGCAAAGGGTTTTTAGTAAGCTGACTGCTTACCTACTAAAGTGTACATATACTCTTCTCTTTCTCTAAATTGTGCATCAATTACATCAACATTTTTGTTCAAAGCCAAAAGGGGTGAAATATAATGATTAGTATAAGGACGACACATACTTATCTCTCTCTTTTCTACATCAATCTTTGCCTCTTTCTATGCTTTTTTACCTTGTCTTTCTAACTTGTAGTTGTCCTTACAAAACCAAAACAAAACAGCCTGTTCATTTACATATTTATGTCAAATTTTTTTTTTACCATGTTTGATAATTATTCTTTGTGGTCCTAAAGATGTTGTTGATTGTCCTAAAAAAATTTTGTAGCTTTTTTGCAATCTCCTTGATTGATAAGATAAGACTCTTGTGCTTGAAGTGTTTATTAGAATATATTAGGTTTATCAAATTATGTAAAATGTGCTTATTTATAAATGATAGAGTATTAAACTATTCCTAAAATTCCAACCATTAGCTTAAACTTTTTTGGTTGAGTTGGTCTTTTGACATGGTATCAGAGCCAGTGTGACATAAAGGTTATGGGTTCAAATCTCATCCACACTTTAAGCTCATTGGGCTCTTGCGTGAGGGGGCGTGATAGAGTATTAAACTATTTCTGAGACTCCAATCAAAGCTTAAGCTTTTGATTGAGTTGGTCCTTTGACAATAAAATTAGCCATAGTTAGTTTATTCAAACAATATAGATATCTCGGTTATGGATATATAGCATATAAAACATTATTTTTGCTAGTATGTTACTTTATCTTTGATATGTCATTTTTATGTATAGTTTTTAGATGCATTTAGGTTGCATTTTAGAGCATTTAGTTTCATATTTAGGTTCATTATTGCATTATATTCTTAAGTTATGATTTTCTACTCCTATTCGGTATGTTTTCTTGTTTTTGATGAATTTCAGGCATTGATAACGTATTTGGAGTATGATTAGCTAAGCTTAAGGATTAAGAGCGCGTGGAAAGAAGCTACAATGAATAAGGATCATCATAGATATTTTATAGTACGAATTTGAGCGAAAATGAAGCGGAAAATCATTAGAAGAAATGTGAAAAAGGAGTCACATCTACTCTTCTGATCATAACTTTTGATGTGATTCTTAAAATCGAGTAATTCCACCAGATTTGGAAACTAGACTTGAAGAGCTTTCCAACAATAGGTGGCACGCCCCGAGGAGACTTCTAGTCAAGGAGTTATGCCTTTCGGAAGATTGCACTGATTCTGCTGGAATATGCCACGCGTACGCGCGGATCACTAATCCGCGTATTAATGATTTATTTAAGATTTTCCTTATCTTGTAAATTACTTTCCAAGTCATATTAGGTGATTGAATATTTATTTAGATAGGTTTTCATTTTTTTTTCTCTCTCCTCCTCCCTTTTCACGTTACTTCTTAGTTTTTAGGTTTTAGTTTTCTCTCTTCTCTTTTTCTCTCTAGTTTTTAGTGTAAACCCTAGTTTTTATATTTATTTCATGATAGAGTAGTTTCTTTTATCTATGGTTAAGTCGAACCCTAGTATGATTTAATTCATGATTGTTTCTTTAAATTCTCATATTAATTGTTAATTGTTCTTGCTTAATTGATTGTGCATATGCCAATACTAGATTAGGGATAACTAGTATTGTTATGATTCCATTGTCTTGATCACAACGGGAGTTGAATTTTGACGGATTTGAGTATTTCAATTAAGGACATGAATTCTCCACGAGTAGAGTAGAATGGATTGTTAGGAAGTTAAAGTATCGTGTTTAATGTCTTTAATTTGCATGATTCCAGGGTGTAGGCTGAATGCATATTAGAGAAGCCATAGATACTCGGGAGAGGTTTATGGTACTTTATAGGGTGTACTTTTTCCTTGTGAACATTTAATTTATTAGTTTGGGGTAGAAATTATTTTGTATTATTTCGTGTTAGTGGGGATACTTAACTGTAGAGTCTTCTATTTATATATTGATTAGTGTAGTTTAATTCCTCCTTTATTCTTGTTATTAATCTCCTTTAGTCTTACCATTATTTAAGGACTAATCATAGAACAACTTTCTCTCTGTGGGATCGACCCTGACTTACCCTACTACATAGTTAGGAGGATTAGTTAGGTTATTTATTTTTGTTAGGTGCGCGACACGCCTACCAATCTTGATGCCATAGTAGTTTCAATTTCGTTGTAAAGGTATGTGAGACGTCAACTAGATAATGAACGAACATGGTAGTAGAGATTGAGATGTTAGTGATATGTAGAAGAAGTATGGGAGGTCAAAGATGACTTTGATAGTAAGGCGTTTAGAATGATATGAAAAAATTAGGCTGGTAAGAGTATATATATAAAACTTGATAGATTGAAAAGAATGGAGGTACATGATTTATACAAGGGTGAGACTATTAATGAGCCTAAGAGGGTCATGGCTCCTGCTAGTCCGGCCGTACCTATAATATATAAGAGACCCAAATATATGAAAATTAGGAATCTAGTAAAGCCGCCTTCACAATGTAATAATAATAAAAAAAGGAAGTATACTTAGCCCTCCACCTAAACCTAGCTAGTCTGGCTTCGCCCCTAAATCTATATATGTAGACGAGTAGACGACCATTAAAATAATATTACGATCACGATCTCCATTATTATATATTGGATTCAGGTTTTGAGACTTTGTCACTGTCATTGTTGGCTTGTTGCATAGTTTGAATTTTGTGGCAAGATAGTAACTAGCTTACCATAGCAGCATGCAGGCTTAGTTTTTTCCAGGGATCTTATAGTAAAGCTCACTTTGTTATAAGAGCAACTAAAGGCTAGAGCAAGTAAGTTGTAGGTAGAATAATTATGATACATAATCAAATAGCAGAATCTAATAAAGATTTATGGTTGAGCAGTTAAATCATCCCAGAATAAGCGTTAGTTTTGGCAAATAAATTTTGTTTTGGGTGAAATTTACGTTGAGAATGATGTCACAATGTTTGACTTATGCTTCGCAAATAGTTCTGCATCTGTTTGTGGTCCTCGTGGAGGTCGTTATTAACCTTCTTTTTTTCTAACTGCTAACCCCATTTTCAACTATGTGCTACGTAGTACTATTACCCAGCTAATTAACTAGCAAGGATTGATTACAACATCACTTTAATTATATAGTAAGGAAACTGAAAGAGTTAACAAATTATTATGAGATTATTTGATTTGTAATTGAATATGTTCAAGGCCTGAAGGAACAATCGATATAACAATTTTCAAATGTTGGAGCAAGGAAACCAAATAATCAATGCATAATGCATGTGTATGTGTATACTATATATTTAAAAGGTGTTGTCTTTTATAAGACTCTGTCACGCGAGCAGCAGGTGATAGTCTAGTGATATTGACATCATCTTCGATTTCAGAGATCAAGGGATCAAGTCTCACCCTTTCTAAGAGGGAATCCCAATTTCTCCCCTTCCTTGCAAGGGACTTCATCTTAATCCTCCACCTTATAGCGTTGACTATTGAGATGCACGGCAATGGCATTAGCTAATACATAACCAACATAAATTGGCCATTGCTTGGTCATGTTTACCTAACCTATCTGCTTCTATGTCTTTTAAGAAAATATAGAAAGGAGAAGAAGAAGCAGCAGCTACGGCCTTGAAGAGAGTGAAATCTTCATGTGATATTGCTTGGATTTTCTTCAATGCATTGATTTTTTGTTCTAACGGATGCATGCAATAAAGCAACGAAGAATTAAAGAACAATCAACACTCGGATCTAATGTGATTCACTAACAATGTGTTAGCTACGTCCACACATCAGGGAAAACATATTTTATTAGGTTTTAGGAGAGAAAGTACAAATTACATACATAATATGGAGGCAGAAAGTTAATTATATGATTTATATAATATCCTACTAATTAATCTAAACAGATGAGCCTAAACTCGAAACTAAAACATACTCGATATACTAATCCTAGCGCCATAATGTTTTAGTTGCAGATTTATGAACGGAATAAAGTATAAATGGTTGAACTTTATAGAACAACCTTAAATGTGCAGCGAAGGTAGTATTACATAGGAAATCCGCAGCCACCGGAGTGCCACCTTTGATGTGTATTGGTAAACCCCGGAAAAGCTACACTTTTTACCAGTGTGAGCTAGTATTTGGCTGAGGGAGTATAATTTGAAGCTCAATTTCTCCCATTTGCAGTTGGGCCTGAGACTAGTAGAAGGAAATTCACCACTCTTTAACTAGTTGGGCCACATATTTAAGTATTGTTGTTTAGGTAATAAATGTATTTTCTCTTTTATTCTATTTATTTACAATGTTACCTATACTTGTTTTGTATGTGACAGTTTATGCCTTTCTTAAATTCTTTCAATAGTTATTCATGATCTATTTTCGTATCACGATCCTATTGTACATATAAACAGCTTAAATTTATTGAATTGAAGCAATATATATTCTAAAGTATTCCTACCGTATTTGATTGTAAACTAGTTATTAGGCCCGGGCTATGCCCCGGGTAAGAAACAATTTCATTTATTAATATAACACTTTATGGTAATAACACTAAATACAACTTAGTCTAGTGGTTAAGACTTTAGTATATGTACTTGAGGTCTCGGGATCAAATCCTATGCTATGCAATTTCTAAATTTTTTTAATGTACATGGATTACATGAACTAAAACTCCCTAGGGAGAGCGCCACGTGGCACATAGACTTTCTTTATGCCCATTGGTTGGGCCGGGCTAGGCCTAAATGCGAGCCAAATTTTTGTGTCCAAAGCCTAAATTTGCGGGCTTTTGCGGGCCAAAAAATAGACTAAAAAGTCGTTTTTGGCTTGCCCAAAGCCCGCCCAAAACACAAAAAATACGGTCGGGTTCGGCTCGCGGGCCGAAAAATTCAGCCCAAAAGCGGGCCGGGGCGGGCCAAAATGATCACCTCTAATATGCATTATATGTATAACTTTAGGTAAGATAACATCAAACACACAAAAATCCATTAGATATAAGTATACTTTAGATCATAGGATAGGAACTCAAATACATTAACAAAATTAAAATTATCCTTTCAACGTATGCGGTCATAAATTAGTATATTTCGTAAAGAAACATTACTAGTATTTCCCATATGGATGAAAACACAATAATCTAACATGGTTCTTGAAGAACTTTTTAAGCAATCAATCAATCTATACTAATATATTAAAAGGTGTTCCTAAGCAAGGAATTACACCACGTGACGCTATATCTTAGGGTGTTTATTTACTTAAAGTAAACACGCATACAATAAAAAAAAATATAAAAAATGTATCTTATAAGTTTTAATTTGATCCCATGACCTCAAGGGATGTTATATCTATGAAGTAAAATGTTAACAAACGAAAATTGTAATCATACGAGACAAGCCTAAAAACTTTTATATAATGATAAACGGGCTAAATACAACCCTTCCCAACCCAACACCATTCTTGTAGCTTGGGAGCCCCCACCTCCCAACTCTTTCAAACTCAACTTCGATGGTTCGGTTCGAGATAATTCCGCAGCAGCAGGTTACATCATCCGGGATTCAGCTGAAGATCTCATATCAACCTCTGCGGCGGTGAACCTCGGCGCCTCAACCGTCCTCATAGCCGAAGCCACGGCTCTGCATCAGGGTTTTCTCCATGCTCGTCGGACTCATATTCAGCACATCCACATAGAGGGCGACAACCTTCTCGTCATCAACGCAGTCAAAGGCCCTTGGTCCCCCCGGTCGATCGCGCACATCATCGAGGACATTCACTACCTCCTTCAAGACTTTCAGTGATGGGATATCCACCATGTCTTTCGAGAGGCAAACAGGGCTGCAAATTGGATGGCCAATGTTGGTCACTTATTTGCTACCACTTTTTCTATTATAGACTGTACTTCCTCTGCCCTCAACAATATCATTGATAAGGTAGGAGCTCCCCTCGAGCGGAGGGTCTCCTAATCTTCTTTTTCTTACCATTATAAAAAAAGTTACATTTTAATTTCCTTTTTATAGAAGTACGCAATGTTGTAGCTTCTCTCATATTCACACCATATATCTTCTCTCCTTTCTTCCTTTCCAATTCTCATTTTAGGGTTTTTGTATTTATTGACCTCCTTTTGTCGAAAATATTCTAATTTCTTCTTTTCCTTAGATTTCAGTGTTATTTTTTTTTTATTGCTTTCTTTTGTTAAATTCTCTTTATCTGTGAGAGTTTTTGTCCCACTTTTTGGTGGTTGCTTCTCATCTTTGTATTAGTTTTTTTATTTTCATGGTATCAATAATTTGGAAGATGGTCTGGATCTATGAGGGTTTATGTTTTTTCAGCAATTCGTCACTGAGAATAATTACATCACAAAATTAGATTGTAAAGATCCCTACTTACTTGGAAAGATGCAAAGACATCGAAATACATTGCTCGCGTCAAACTCGAAGCAGTGGAGTTGGAGTTGTGCTCGAATATGCTTAAAATTAATAGGTTTCATTTTGAATATTGTTGCAATTTGCTAAATCTGTATTTTTTCAGATCCTAATTATCATTGTATGTGCCGCTTGACTTATTATTAATAATATATTTTTTCTTCCCGTCAAAAAAATAAAAATTATGCATATAGGCTCTTTTCCTCCTTGAAGAGGGGAGAAAGAACGATCAGCAAAACCTGCATTAGTGCATTCGTATATATTCGAGTATATATAGCATAAGAGCAATCAATCTCAATATAAACTTTATTTCTGACGCCATAAGAAGAAAAAATGCAACCATATAAATATAAACATCCAAGTAAAAGATGTCTTTTGAGATTAAAGGAAAAACTAAAAGCTTTTTGAAGCATTGTTGATACAAAGCAACGTATATGCTCAACCCATTAATAAAAGACTGATAATAAAGGAAAAAATTAGCATGTGAAAGCACAGTTGAATACATAAAAAGCAGCTACTCTTTTAGAAAGATCATTAAGAAATTACAATGTTGCTCCACATTTCTAAGTCAATGAAAAAATAATCTTATTCTACTTAAGAAAGATAGAATATTTAATTAACAATTAGTATGTTGGTGGACCATTGGATATATAATTGTAGCTAGTAGGAGTAATTACATAATTACTACTCCCTCTGTTTCAAAATATAAGTCATTTACGCTTTACGAAAATTTGCTTTGACCACAAAAATCTCTCAAATACGATAAGTAAAAATTATAAAAATTATATCGTTGGATTTGTTTTGAAAAATACTATAATAATATTGTTTTTTAAAATTTTTTATCAACATAAATTGAGAGTAATTAACGGTCAAAGTTCGACCTCAAACATCGTGCGTGCCTTATATTGTGAAACGGAGGGAGTAATGAAGTAGTGATTATATTTAATATAACTACATACTCCCTCCGTTTCACAATATAAGGCACGCACGATATTCGAGGTCGAACTTTGACAGTTAATTACTCTCAATTTATATTGATAAAAAATTTTAAAAATAATATTATTATAGTATTTTTCAAGACGAATCCAACAGTATAATTTTTATCTAACGTATTCGAGAGATATTTGTGGTCAAAGCAAATTTTCGTAAAACACAAATGACTTATATTTTGAAACAGAGGGAGTACATATTTCGATGAACCACATTCCTAAACATATGATGATATGCCTATATGAGGATTATTGTGCGTTGTACCTAATACATAATTATGTGTGGTTCTAAACTATTGTTGTTTAAATTAAAGGGTACTTTTTGAGTGGGGCACGAAAATCTCTTATATAATTGCCAAGAAAATCAAGGTTGCTTAAGAGATGGAGACCTTTATTAATGACTAATTAACCAATCAATTCTGATAGATATAAAGCATGATTTTTTTGATTATTATGTATGTATCCAGTATTGCGTACAACTTCCTTATGAAGCAATGGTAAGTGGGCGCTATTTGACAAATAGAATGATCATAATTTGATTATAACTACAACAGCACTACACCCTAGTAGTAAGTAGTAGTTCATTGAATTCTACATTGTCTATGTTTCTATGACGTCTATTCTTCGTCTTGACGGTTCATGTAAGAAAATTCCTACCAACAATAATGTCGTAGTTTTCATAAGTATTATAAAATCATGGCCTCACTCAACCTAACCCATAGTAAGCCATGAGCAATATACTCGACATAAGTTTTGACCAACGGATCGCTTATATTAGGCTTGGTTTTACTCGTGTTTATACTTGACATTAGTTGTGACAAACGGATATTTTATATTGTGCTCGGTTTGACTCATGTTTATACTTGACATTAGTTGTGACAAACGAATCGTTTATATCAGGCTCAGTTTGACTCGTGTTTAAGTAATTAATTTGAATCGACTTTAATTTTGGCCGTGTCATATAAAACTAGTTTTTGGACCCGTGCATAATGCACGGGAATCCTTTAATTTATTAAGTAGTTTTTTTTCTGTTTCAAATCTATTAAATGTATAATTATTAGAATACATGCATATAAAGTTGAAAGAATATAAAATGTATAATTGAGGTATTAGCTGCTGAATTAAAATTTTATGATTTTATATTCAAAATAATTATAAACTGGCTTACAACTCATGCGTTGCATCATTATGATTTATGTTACCCATGCTATATCCTTGTTAATTATATTGTACAATATAAATCATCTAGAATATATTATCCTAATGTTGTTTATCATTTTCTTTAATTTACCAACGATGTAATATTAGAAAAAAAATTAGTGCTCACAAATGTAATATAACTGTGCTATATCCTTATTGTATCGTACAATATATAATGTATGAATAAAATTTTACTAAAGATTTAGGGAAATATTTTAGTATATAGTTTTATGAAATAAAAACATGTACCTTGCTTAGGGTAAGTTAATAATAATTTGAAATTGGCTTACAACCCGTGAGTTAAATTATGACATATCACTTATTTGTAATAATTAGTACTCCATTGATTAGGGTGAAAATGGCTTACAACCCGTGAGTTGCACGATTATGACTAATGACTTATAACCCGGGAGTTGCATTCTAAAATTTGAAATCCATAACTCATGATTACATCGATTATGGTGATTGAAATATTTTTGTCATTTAAAGTTGTTGGACCCGTTCAAAATGCACGATATTTTTTTAAATATAATTTTAAGATTTTAAGACATTTCTTTTGAAAACGTAGTGTGATATTAGCTCACGATTCAAAGTTTTTATAGTCATATCATGTAACAAAAAATGTTCAAAACTGATTTATGACTCGTGCGTTCAGTGACTAATTTAGTTAATATTATGGTAGGACGTATTGCAAACCATCATTTTAGAATAAAACATATTGACTGAAAAATTTGCCGCTCTGCCTGTAGCTTCACTCGGAAGCTCTGATAAAAACACAATTTGCACTACTATTACACTCAATCATACAACTACTTTCGCTCCCGCTTTATGCAGTTCCACTCATCCCCAATTTCTTGTTGTCTTACACCATCACTATACCGCACCTGGCAACCCACTTTTCACCACCCACCGAACCACCATGCCACGAGGAACTTTGACAGGCGTTATCTATTCAAAAAAAAAAAAAATTGGCAGATTTTACAATTTAAGGGAATAATTACACATAAATGAGAATCTTCAATGACCTGTCACAAAAGTCTAATTATATTATTTTTGTTATATATACTTGTTTTATAGTCTTATATCATTGTATGTTACGTTGAAAATTAATGTAAATTAATCTTTAATACCCTCTTTGTTCTAGAGTAATCCAAATACATTTTATTCTCTTTTGTCTCAGAATACTATTTAGACTTTCATGGTTGGAATGATCCTTCTACTTAAAGCAACTTATGACTTTTAATTTTTGTGGTTATCTTGCATTATGTGATTTTTTTTGGTATTCATTTATCCCTCAATTAATAATTTCAAATCTTATATTTTATTTATCATTACTTATATCTATTAGAAAGTATCAAATATATTGTTTATTTTTATACCTTGATAATTTTATAACTGTTGTATGCTAATGTTCAACATTGTCATTGTCTGTCAAAAAAAAAAGTTTCATAGGAAAATCTAATGAATAAACACAACCCTATTTGTGATTATAAACATTCTAAAACGTTAAGTTTTGATTCTTTGTTTTTTGTACATGTTGCCACTTTTTAGTCCCACTATAAATATCATGGTCTAAGTATAATATTTGAATAAATTTAGCACGTCAAGTTTGTTCAGCTATTGTTTAAACTTATATAGTATGATTAGTAGAATTTCTTAAAGTTTTCAATAAAATAATCAACCGATTTATTTAGATTTGACAATTTCGTGTAATGGATATAAACCTGGTTATCTTGGTTATATGTATTAGTTTCTAAGTGATTATGCCCATTGATGATGAAATTGATCTTGAATATGATATAATCCTAACATCTATTCATTGATATTTAAAGAGTTAGCTAATTTTCTTTCTTCTTTAATCTAGCATAATTTCAAAAAGGACATATTATGAACACATGTTAACTTTATTTAACTTTTTTTTTTTGATGGGTACTTTATTTAACTTAGTAGTTGTTGTTTCTTCTAATTGAGATCTAAAGAGTTTCCTAGCTATTAGACCCGTGCAAATAGCATGGAAAATCTTTCGTTTAATCAATATATTTATATTTCAAATTTGATTCGATGCATATTTATAGTTAATGGTTACATTAAAGGTTGATAAAAAATAAGAAATTTTTTTATATTATGATATATTGATATTTTTCCTAAAATTAGGGTGTAGATAAGGATGATCAATTTAAATGGATATTCGATTATCTATTTCACCCAAATTTCGAAAACAGATAAAAGCTCATATTAAATAGATGAAAAGTCGGTGGTGGTTTGTTGGATGGAGCTGGTGACACATTAGATTAGATTTGGGTGGTGCTATGTCCATTCATCACCCATTTATCCATCCGTTTTTTATATTTTATGTCTTAGTTTTTAGTATAAAAATCAGGGTGTTACCGTATATCTATATATCCAGAACATATCTATAAATATAGACCAAAACATCCTTCAATTTCTCGCAATAAACAATAATTTATTAGTTTAAAATCTTCATACTTTGAAACATATATGAGAGTAGATCAATTTTTTTACTTACTATAAATTGTTCTTGGTTTGTTATGGAAAAGGGTTCTTATAATAATAAATTTTGATGAATAATATTTCTTCATTTTTGCTGCTTGAAAATAGATTGAGAGTTGAAAGCAAATACTATTTTAATGTTTTTAAAATTGAGCAATGTGTTTTTACTAACATAATGGATAGTTGGGACTATTGGGAGCAAAATTGAATGAAAAATAATTGAGTCGGCGTTGTTGTATGCTTAGGCCGATTAGATAAATAAAAGTTGCTCTATATTTCTTTTCTATATTGTACAATTTCTGCAAGATTGAAGGAAATGTTTTATGTTCTTTAGAGTATAGTAAACATACTAAATCAAGGGGAAATTTTTCATCTGTTAAATAGCTAATGTTCTTTATTGTATACGACTTTATGTTCTTTATCTTATAGATTGATGAAAAACATGGACCATTTAAGGGCCTGTTCTCCCCAGCTTATTTTCAGTTCAGTTCAGTTCAGTTCAGTTCAACTCAGTTCAGTTCAGTTCAACTCAGTTCAGTTCAGTTCAACTCAGTTCAGTTCAGCTCAGCTTAGCTTAGATCAGTTCAGTTCAGTTCAGCTCCATTCTTTTATAATCATTTTGTTAAATATTATTATTATGTTGGTCTAATTTATTTTACTGATTACTCTTATTTATTATTATTTATTTTATATCATTATTAAGTATTATTATTATATTATTATTGTTATTATTATTTTATTATTTTGTTTACTATAGATTTATTCATTATTATTACTATTATTATTAGAAGGAACATGGTTTAGGTCAAAAGCACAAATGAACCCACGTTTTTTAGCCCATAAACAAATCAAATCGCGTCAAAACAGTTTATGATGCAATTTTGCGCGATCCGACCCAATCATTAATTTTATTACTAAATATATTATTATATTATTAAATCTAATTACTAAAATAGTAATATTAATTTACTTCTTATATATTATTGTTATTATATAATCATATCATCAAGTATTAATATATTAATACAAATAATATAAAATAATTATTAATTAATTATTATTATTAATAATAATAATTTATGATTATTAATATTATTTATTCATAACCATCATTTAAAAATATCCAAAATACTATTAATATTCATTATTATTACTTATCATTATAATAATTATTTAATATTCATGTTATTATTGTTTAAATATTATTTATATATTTATTACATTCAATTTAATTCAATTCAGTTCAGTTCAGTTCAACTTAGTTCAGCTCAGTTCAGTTCAGTTGTTTTATGCCGAAGAGAACAGGCCCTAAGTTAGTACAAAATGAAATATCAAGCGAACGTAAGTTATATCATGAGTCTTGTTGTTATCTTGTACACTCTATACAACATATATGACAAAAATAGCTAAGTCAAAGGCTTTATATTAGATGATAGAAAGCATTTATCATACTATGTTATCAGCAAGTTTAGCTTTTGTATTTGTGTACCAGTGGTTTCAATTTTTATGAGCCGTAACTTGTGAGGCATGGCAAGTTGGTTATGAAAAATGATTTGGAATTTTCTGTACAACATAACTATATAAACCCCTTCTCATTTTATTGACAATTAAAGAATGAAACTCCTTCGAAACTTTCATCTTCTTAACCCTATGTGTTGATGTGCATTTAATATTTTTTCAACATACTCCTCATATAGTTATATATAGCATAATGGATTTTTGAAGGGAAGCGTTATTTTTTTTATTTTAATATTGGTTGAATTATAATAATCGGTTATAATAAGATTTTTGTTTCCTTAATTGATAGAAGCTTGATTAATTTCCTTAGTTATTGTAATTGATTTTATTACCCTATTTGTTGCACAATGCACTCGGTGGAGGATGAAGGGTGATTAGAAAAACATTATTTGTGCCACGTGGCATAACCAAAGAAAAAGCTGGAAAGTTGAGGGTGAAGGAGAGCAGAGGAAGCTTCATGTCTTGCCACATAGGTTGAAGTTTTCTTGCTTTAATATTATATATGATACTTGGAACATTTAATTGTTCGATCTATTATGAAAAACGCAATATTTAACAAAGAAATATATAGAAAACAATCAGCACATGCATGAAATTAATGTGCTTTACTAACAAATAAAGTATTAGCTACGTACGTCGACAGACAAAGGAATAATCATTTTATTATCTTTGAGGAGATATACAGACTACAGAAGCAGAATTTGATTAGAAGGTTTTTTAATACCCTTCTGTTCTGTATGGGGGCTGACTAAGTTCTATACCGGTCTACATAGACCGATAAGAATCGTCATTGTCAATGCATTTGTCACAAAACCGTTGACCTTGGCTATCGGTTCTGTCAGGATACCAAGACGGTATTCCTCCCTGGGCCATTCTCCATGGGCCTGGCCTGGGCTTGATCCAGTTTCTATCTAAATGTGCCTACAGGCCTAAAGATAAACATCAATAGAGGATAAAAGTATATCCCAAAGGAATATACCTACGTCCAACCAATAGGAGCAGAGCCCTACTTGAGCAATGATTCTTGCTGGCTCCTATAAATACCCCGTTGATCAGAGTCATAAGGTATGTTCAAAAACACAATCATACTCCACTTGAGAGCTATCGGTTTACCCATTACTGACTTAGGCATCGGAGGGGCGTTCCTGGGATCAACCCCCGAGGTTAGTTTACGTGCTCTGTTTTGCAGGACATCGAACCGGCTTACATATATGCGGAAGATATCGGTTCACACCCTACCATTTATTCCATACCGAAACTCCTTCTAACTAACCTAAACAAGATAGGCCAAGAAGGGCAAAAAACAGACAAACAAAATTCAAGGCATTTCAACATGTTCGACCTAATCTGAAAGCTATCCGACTCGAATGTTAATCAAATTAACAGTCATCTAATAATCGGTCTTTAACTCGTTCGAAGTATCTAACTGGCCTAACAGGGATAATCTAACAAAGCTTTTTAGCAATTTAGGGTTGTATTCCGTAATGATTTCATCATATGCAAGGTAGCTTGCAATAATCAAGTGGTCTTAACATCATAATTCATCCAAAATCATTTATGAGTTAATCTGATAGTTGTGAATTAACACGTGGGTATTTAAAATTCCTTTTTTGCAATATTTTTCGAATTCTCACGTGCTTCAACAGTAGCTCGCACGTAACAGGTATTCATTACATATGGGTTATGATGGGAGTTGTTAATGCTGTCTTCTCTTTTGCAAAGGGCAGAGTATCAGTAGTATTTAGAGTAATTAGGTTTGTAGTTGGAACTTGGTTTTCACGAACAGGAAAACACATCATTGCTAATATCTTGTCCACTTAATTTTAATTTCTGTAATTAGCAATTACTTTTTCTGTAATGAACTAGCTTTTTTTTGTCTTCTTAATTTCCTAATCATTTTCTTTTGTCCATACTTACTTGTATATATATAGATGTACCACACAATTTTGAACCTTATACACAAAGAGATACTAATATAATTATAGTACTTCCTCTGTTTCATATTACTCCTTACACTTGTCAATTCACGGACTCCTAGGTAATTTTTAGAGAAAAGAGAGGTAGAGAGTAAAGAGAAAAGAGACCCACGTGAAAGGAGAGAGATAGAGGAGTTTATTGCCCAAAAAGAAAGTGTAGCAAGTAATGTGAAACTTCCCACAATAAAAAGTGTAGCGAGTATCATGAAACGTAGGAAGTATTATGCAATTATACAATTGTTTATACATAACACTAACATCTATCTTTAGACATTCTATTGTGTTGAATTTAGTCCATATATATATATGATGGATCGTAGGTAGGGCATAGTAAATCAAATAATTAATCATGTCTAATGGTGTATAGGTATAAAGTTCAGGAGTGTGATGCTTTTGGCCTGATTTGTAGCGTTAGGTAGTTGTCGACTAATCTAATTCTGATATAAAAATTGCAATTATGAAAAAAAAACTCCTATTTCGTACCTCAGGCAATATGTCATCTTACAAATTTTAATTTAATGGTTTTTTTTACTCTCAATGTATATTGATAAGTGATAACTATACAAGAAAATAATATTCTGTAAATACTTAGAAAGACATAACAAAAAAAACTAACAGTATAATTTTGATCTATCCTATTTAATTCCTCTTTAATATAATAACTGCAACTAATGGGTATTATTTGTGAGGTATAAAATATTCATTTGTTGCAGTCATTATACAAGACTCAACCCCCTTTCCCCAACATTAAATCTGTTTTCACCAAGATTCGAACCTTGATCTCCCAAGTGGGAGATAGGAAACCATACTATTAGACACAGAGTCCATGTTCTTATTAATTTATGAAAATGAATTTTCAAGAAAGTGGATGCGATATACAAACAAACAAAGGAAGTACCAATATGATATATATAGAGATGGCAATATAATCGAAGTGTATGTGAACCACACCCTATTCGTGTATCCACCTAAATTTTTATGCAAAATGGTAAGTACAAATATATCACATCCACCTGCCAATGTGGATACAAGCTTAAATGCATGTCCCCTGGTTTCGATCCGGTGGAGTTGTGAAATAACTCTACCATGTAGATTTTAAATAATCATAATCCTACATCCTAAATCAATGGCTCATATTATTTCACATATCACTCAAGTGTAAATAGGAAAAAAAAAAACAACTAATTCTCTTTCCTACCTGACCTACGCTGGACTTGTTTCTCCTCAACCAAACATGTTAGATATATATTGTCTAATATGTAAATATTATCTTTTAGGAAGTTTGTTGATATGTATTGATAGTTTCCTAATTAGCTTAGGATAAAAACTAGGGTGTACATCTCTATTCACGTTCAATTGAATCAACACAATATTCCAATCTTTCTACTTCTCTACATGGTACAGTCTAGGTACCTCCATCTCTCTTTCTTCTCGTCGATCATGGCCGATGATGATAACATTGTGCCTCCTCCAAAACCGAAACTTGACTATTCTTCTCCATATTATCTTGGTCCCCAAGATCGTCCTGGCAATTTTCTTACTCCTAATCGCTTGCGTGAAAATAATTACGATGATTGGGCGATCGATATTCAAACCGCTCTTAAAGCCCATTGTAAATTTTGTTTCCTTAATGGTACTATCACCGTCCTTCACCCCCTTGCACCGCCGACGACTGGGCTGCTTTATAGGCCATGCTAATTTCGTGGATAATGAACATCATTACCCCGAAAATGAAGGCTTCGATTCCGAAACTTAAAGATTCTTGTCGCCTTTAGGAGTCTCTTAAGGCACTATATGATGTGGTTAATGGTCCCCGGATTCATCAACTTCAACTCCACGTTCTATGGGAGAAGTTGCATCCATGAACCTTTACTCACCTGTTCATGTTCCGCTACTTATGATTCCGGTACCCGTGATGCCAAACGCCACGAAGAACGCATCGTACATCGATTTCTTGTGGGCATTTATACTCCTTTTTATGCTCAAACTAGGGATGTCATTCTAGCCCTAGAAAACTTGCCTTCTCTTGATCGTGTATACCAGATGGTTATACAAGATGAGAGTGTTCGTCTTATGACTCAACCACCTGATCCACCATCATCCTAGCCGTCTGAGGCCCTCGGTTTTTCTGTTCGGGTTGACCATGGCAGGGGTCGTGGTTGTGGTGTCTGTCCTAATCGCACCACCATGGTGTGTACTCACTGCAAAAAAATATGGCCATGACGTCGCGACATGCTTTAAACTCATTTGTTACTCTCCTCAATGGGCCGAATCAGGTGACCATGGCCATGGCCGCACCGCCGGCAGCGGCTGTGGAGGACCTTCTCGTGCTACTATCTCTACTGTTGGGGGTTCAACAGAACCATCCTCGAGTGGTTCGAGTTCTTCTTCCACTCTTTTTTCGCCACATCAACGTAAGGCTTTAGCGGGAATGTTTGGCAACGTTAAAATTCTTGAAAATCGTCTTACTGGTACATTTAACAGTCATTCCTGGATTCTTGATATTAGTGCTAAGCACCATGTTACTGGTGATATTACTTGGCTCTTTACTGTTCATGATATTGCGGATCGTCCTGTTGGGCTTCCTAATGGAATCATTGTTATTGCAAATAAAGAAGGCTCTGTTCATTTGTTTAGCACTATTATTCTTACTCATGTGCTTTATGTGCCTCAACTTTATTGCAACTTGTTATCCATCTCTCAATTGTATGATGGTTTGCATTGTATAGTCCAATATGATTCTGTATGATACATGACCTATCGATGGAACTGATTGGAACGGGACTTAAGCGAGATGGACTTTACTTCTTTGGTGGCGTGGCTTCTGTTCAGCATGTCTCTGTGACTGGTGAAAGTTGTAAAGTTGCTTCGTCCTGTTAGTCATCTAATGGTAGTTTCAATAATGTTTGTGATGTTTGTTTCTATGTTAAGCATCCTAGGGATAAGTTTCCTACTCGTATTTTTTGAGAAAGTTCATTGTGATTTGTGGGGGCCTTATAGATATCATTCTTCTTGTGGTGCTAGATATTTATTTATTGTTGTGGATGAATTTTCTCTTATTGTATGAATTTAGTTGTTGGTTAATAAAACTTAAGTCTTTAGCTTGTTCATGTCCTTCATTGATACGACTGACCGTCAATATTCTCAAACCATCAAAATTGTGCAAACTGATAATGACACTGAGTTTAATTGCCTTCGTGATTATTTTAATGCCATGTGTGTTCTTCTTCAAACCTCTTGTGTTCATACCCTCAACAGAATGGCAAGGTTGAGCGTAAACACCATCACATTTTGAATGTAGGTCGTGATTTAAGGTTTCAATCTCATTTTCTCATTTATTTTTGGGGTAAATGTTTTCTTGTTGCCGCCCATTTGATTAACCGCACTCCTACTCCTTTATTGAACAATAAAAACCCCTTTTGAATGTTTAACGGGAAACTCACCCTCTTATGATGCTATTAAGGTGTTTGGGACTTTATGTTTTACTCACAATTATAAAACTCATGGTGATAAGTTTGCAAAGAGAAGTAGAAAATGCATATTTTTAGGATATCCTTTTGGTAAGAAGGGGTGATGTCTTTTTTATGAGAGCAAAGATTTTTTTTTTCAAGGGATTGAATTTTTTTGAGGATGTGTATCCTTTTGGTACCCCGAAAAGTGTTAATATAGTCCCGCAGGACATTGTTGATATTCCCTTGATGTGAATGATGACTTTGCATTTTATGATTTATCTCCTCCCTCATCTCATGTAGCCTCTGCTTTCTCTAATTTAGTCCATCCTCCTCCACAAAATTCGTCTAGCTCAATTAATCCATCCAACCCACCAAATTTATATAGTCCCGCAGTACATTGTTGATATTCCCTTGGATAATGATGACTTTGCATTTTATGATTTATCTCCTCCCTCATCTCATGTAGCCTCTGCTTTCTCTAATCCAGTCCATCCTCCTCCATAAAATTCGTCCAGCTCAATTAATCCATCCAACCCACCCAATTCAAAACCTCCTCAAAAATTCAATCCATCCCCACCCACATCCCTCACCCTTCTCCTCTCTCTACCGAACCAGCCCACACTTCCCAACCCACCACCACTTCTGCACTTTCCATTACTCCCTCTCTTGGGCCCGTTTCACTCCCCCTTCTATCCAACCTTCAACATTCCCTAATGGGTCTCGCCATTTGGACTCCGTGTCCTCCACAGACCCTCCCCCTCCTAATTCTGTTGCTCCTCATGGGCCTGCTGGCTGCTTTTTTCTGGGTCAGATTCCCAGATACATCTCAGGCCCTTGGGCGTGGCCTTCACACCAAAGTGCCATCAGTTTTATTGCGAGATTATGTCACTCACATCATTGCTCTTCAAAATCCATCTCTAGCTTCCTATCGCTTTTATTGCTCCAAAGGCACACCTTATCCTATTGCACATTATATCAATTGTGATAGTTTTTCTGCAAATTATCGTGCTTTTCTTGCAGCTCTTACTTCTACTAAAGAACAACGGACTTTTGAGGAGGTCATGAGAGATGAAAATTGGTGTTGTTTCATGCATGAAAAGATCATTGCTCTTGAAAACAATGGTATTTGGACCATCCAATACTCATCCTGGCAAACGAGCCTTAGTTAGCCAGTTAGTGTACCACAACAAATATGATCCTAATGGTCTTCTTAATCGGTGCAAATCTCGCTTAGTGGTCATGGGCAACCATCAACAAGAATGTATTGAATATACCGAGACTTTTGCTCCTGTTGCTAAAATGGTTACTATTTGCGCCTTTCATGCTATTGCTGCATCTAAGCATTGGGAACTTCATCAAATGGATGTTCAAAATGCTTTTTTTCATGGTGATCTCGAAGAGGAAGTTTATATGAAACTTCCACCTGGTTTTGGTGCCTCTGATTCGAATCTTGTGTGTCGTCTCTGCAAGTCCTTGTATGGTTTGAAACAAGCTCCGCGTTGTTGGTTCGCTAAGCTTGTCATTGTTCTTCGTCACTATGGATTTCTCCAGTCTTATTCTGATTATTCACTTTTTACTTACACTATGGGCTCTGTTCAGATTAATGTCCTAGTGTATGTTGATGATCTCATTATTGCAGTGAATGATTCCGCTGCTTTACTGGCTTTTAAAGCCTAATTGAGTAACTGTTTTCGTATGAAAGATTTTGGTCCCTTACGGTATTTTTTGGGCATTGAAGTTGCTCGCAACTCCACGGGTCTATTCCTTTGACAGCGTAAGTACACCTTGGATATTGTTTCTGAAGATGGCATGTTAGGCGCCAAGCCTTCTGATTCTCCTATTGAGCAAAACCATAAGCTTGGTCTTGCTATAGATGCTCTTATTGATGACCCTGAAGTCTATAGACGTCTTGTTGGTTGTCTTATCTATCTTGTTGTCACTCGTCCCGATCTTGCTTATTTAGTGCATATCCTATCTCAGTTCATGCAGGCTCCTCATTAGGATCATCTTGAGGTTGCCTTACGAGTTGTTCGTTATCTCAAAGGTATCCCTGGTCAGGGTATCCTTCTTCTTTCTGACATTGATTTGACTTTACAGGGTTGGTGTGATTCTGACTAGGTCGTCTGTCCTGTTACTCGGTACTCTTTTACTGGTTGGCTTGTCTTTCTTGAAAGACGAAGAATCAATCTATTGTTTCTCACTCTTCTACGGAAGCCAAGTATCGTTCCATGGCCGCTATCACCTGCGAGTTAAAGTGGCTAAAGGGTATTCTTCTTAGTTTGGGAGTTCATCGCCCTAAAGCCATTCCTTTATTCTGTGATAGCCAGTCAGCTTTGCATCTTACTAACAATTCTGTCTTCCATGAACGCACAAAACACATTGAGGTTGATTATCACTTTGTGCATGATGCTATTCTTGATGGCCTCATTGATCCTTCCTATGTTCCTACTACTACGCAGTTGGCCGATATTTTCACTAAGGCACTTGGGAAGACTCGGTTTGATACTCTTCTTTGCAAGTTGGAATTTTGGATCCCCATGCTCCAACTTGAGGGGGGGGGGGGATGTTGAGATATATATTGTCTAGTATGTAAATATTCTCTTTTAGGAAGTATGTTGATATGTATTGATAGTTTCCTAATTAGCTTAGGATACAAACTAGTAGGGTGCATATCTTTATTCACGTTCAATTGAATCAACAACACAACATTTCAATCTTTTTACTTCTCTACATGGTATCAATCTAGGTACCTCCATCTCTCGTTCTTCTTGTCGATCATGGCCGGTGATGATGGCACCATACATCCTCCAAAACCGAAACTTGACTCTTCTTCTCCATATCATCTTGGTCCCCCAGATCGTCCTAACGATTTTTTTAACTCCTAAGCCACCACTAGCTCCACAACACCATGACTCCACCCACCACACTGTACATGTTGTCACCGTTGCAAATGGGCTTGAGATTTTCGACATTATTGTTGGTGCTAGACAACTTTAAGTTTATATATTTAAAACCCAAACCCCACCCCTATTTTTCCTATCTACCACTCATGTCCGCCACTAGCCATCAACAAGATCTTAAAGAAGTGATCGAAAGACAGGGGAGGTTGAAGATTGATGGTGGATTGGAGAGTGAGACTCGATTTCAAGACCTGTAGGATCCGAGATAGTGTCAATACCACTAGGTTATCACCTAGTAATATTGACATTAGTATGTTATATGACTTGTTATTTGGGATTTAGACATTAGCGATCTTTGTATGTTTGAATATTGACTATGAATAAGTATTTAATTATATTTGGGATGTATAAGTTGTTTTATTTTTTTATTATCAAGAAAGAGTTAGTGTTAAAGACCAATGTAACCAAAGTTTAAATTGATAGTTTAAGCACAAACAATCGTTTTATATACTTTATGATTCCCCCTCACGTAAGAGCCCTTTGGGTATATGTGGATGCAACATATGTGTCCCTTGTACCTGGCACCAAATATTTTTAGTTAGAAAGGAGGGGTGGATGAGATATGAACTCATGATATTTATGTCATGTTGACTCCAATAAACCGATAACATGCGAAATGACCAACTCAATCAAAAACTCAATTTGATGATTGATGCCCAAAATTAATTTTATACTCCATCAGTAGCGCAAAGAAAAAAAAAAATAAAAAATGTATCATACTAAAAAAAACACTGAATGTATCGGATTAACCTGAATTTTAGCAATTTGGATCTTGAGTAACCATTACTCAAACATGAAAATTTACCAACTTGGGAATGATTCATATTCGACCGGACCAACCAATTTGACTAATCAAAAGGTATTAATGTATTATCAAAGTTTAAGATTATAATTGATCTCTGGTTATATTTTCGAACAATTTGGTGTCTACCTAATATGTGCAACTTTTTGAAATAAGGGTCTTTTAGTTTCACTTTCACAGTTACTATGCTTATGGAAAAGGTGGTCGTCAACAAGAATATTATAAAGCCCAGAGCTCAAAGAAATCCCCCGAGTATTAGGACATCTGGCTGGATGTGTTTTTTTGGCAGCAATTGGCTGGATGTATTGAAACATATAAAATTGGACCATACTTCTAAATTAAAATGGCCAGTTATGTTTTGTCCAAAACCTTTATTGAACTTCTCCTTAACTTGGGCTGGGTCAGATCAAGTTTGATTCAGTCTTAAACATCTAAACTTTGGGCTAAGTTTGATCATCGCCACAAATCTACCTCTTTCATCAAGTACGAAAATGAAATGATTATACTTGCTCTAATGTTTAAAATTTACAATAATGCACAACTTTAATCAGTTATTATTTTTAATTTGTAATTAGTAGAAATAATAATAAAAATTTTAAAGTAAACATTATGAGATTCTAATAATATTTTACATATATAATATTTAATTTTATATATTGATAAAAAAAATATGGTGAAAAGTGAAGTACTCCCTTTGTTTTTTTTAATCGATCTCACTTAGAATTTTGATACTATTCATACTTAAAGAGAATCTTTTCGTTTTTTTTCAATTTATAAAAAAAAATAGTCATGTGGGGTCTTGTTTGATTCGTCTCAATTAGTACATTATTAATATTCAATTGTTATAATTTTTACTAATCTATAATAAAAGATATTTAAGTTCAAAGATGTGCATTGAGAGATATCACCAGTAGAAAAATGACGATTTGCGTCGCCCCAAGTGCGTCGTATGTAAAGCAAAACAACGCAAAAAGGTAATTTGTGTCGCACGCAAAGAAGAGTGCGACGCACATCATGTGTAAATGAGCACCAGTACGAGCTATATGTGTCGCATGTATCATAGGTGCGTTGCAAAAGCCCAATGTGCATTGGACCACATGACACATACAACGCCAATTGTCTCATCCTTGAAAGCAAAGTTTCACGTAATCTGCGTCGCATGTCCTAAGGGTGCGTTGCAAAAGCTCAATTTGCGTCGGGCCTTTAGGCCCATCCGACGAAATTAGCCTTGAGCCAAAAACAATTTTCGCCCCAGGTCCAACGGCATTATTTCATTTTCCGCCCTCTCCCATGCAAAAAACCTATCCCCTTACTCTCTCACCTGCAAACGACGGTTTAAGGTTCCCAACGGCATTATCTCGCCGGCGCTCCCTCACCCTCGCCGGCGACGTTACTTCTCCGGCGAACTCAAGACCCCTCTTCGGCGGTTGAAGGTTTTGCAGATTCGCACTCTCTCTCTCTCTCATTCTCGGTGCTTCTCCTCCCCACTTCTCCCCACATCGACGGCATTATCTCGCCGGCGCTTCCTCATTCTCGCCGGCGACACTGCATCTCCGGTGAACTCTCTTTCTCTCATTCTCGGTCCAACTCAATCTCCGACGGTTGAAGATTTGCACTCTCTCTCATTCTCGGTCTGACTCACTCTCATTCTCTCTCGCTTGCCGTCGTTAACACCGACTTGCCGCCGTCGGTGCCGCTGCCGGCGATATATGTCATTCTTTTTTCTTAATTTTTTTGTATGAATTTACATTAATCATGTATTTTCAAGTTCTCTTAATTTTTTTAGGGGTTTTTGAATAATTTTAGTTCTAATTTTTTTTAAGGGGTTAAAATTAGAATTCAAATCATGATAAACATGTGTGGGATAATTTTGAGATTGAATTTAGGATGTTTGTAGCTTATGAATTGGTATAGTTTGTGTAGTGTTCTAAAATACTTCCTTGCTAGGTAATATATAATTATATTCATTATGTTTTGTATTGAATCAATTTCTTGCATGCTTTTCTTCAATACTCACTTTAGAATTATGTGTTTCGATTATGAGTTAAATTCTTGAATGCTCACTTTAGAATTATGTGTTTCGATTATGAGTTAGAATTTTTGAATCATGAGGATTAGTAATATGGATACAAATCAACAAAAAAAGCTGGAAAAAACGAAAAAAAAGAAAACCATCATCTGCATCGCACATAGTGCCACATGCAATGCAGATGCTTGCAATTTGCGTCGCACATGGCACTGTGTGCGACGCAAATTCCCATTCTATCCAGGCTGCTTTGTTGGGAAGGGGAGAGCCATCTGCGTCGCACTCAGTGCCATGTGCGACGCAAATTGCTCTCTCCTAGTATGCCAATTGAGGGCCATTTGCGTCGCACCGCATACAACGTGCGACGCCTATAGGTAAAAATCTGCGTCGTTTCTGCATACGACGCAGATCAATTGTTGGTCATCTGTGCCGAGACTTGTGCCGTTGGACCCAAGTCCAATGCAAATAGGGGTCCCAGGTCCGATACAAATCAAGCTTTCTGTACTAGTGATATGCACAGGAAAGTGAGAAAGATTAAAAAAACAGAGGGAGTATATGATAGTGCAAAAAGTCAATTTGTTGTGTTTTTAGACATGAAGTAAGTGTTTTACGCTACTAGTACTTGTCAAAAGATGATATTTGCCATGTAATTAATCTCCATTTCTTCTTTCGTTTCATATCTTAGCTTCAAAATTGTGTCACCCAATCTAAATTAATATTAATACAATTTAAAACCCCCCTATATTCCCCTTTATACAATCTGACAGCTAATACAGAAAATTAAGAGAAATTTGACTAGGAGGAAGGAAAACAATGTAAGAAAGTGGTTCTAGTGGTGATGGGGTGTTTTTTGCTCTCTTTTTGTTTAATGATGGTCAAATATCTCTTCTTTCTTAAATTACTAACAATATGTATGTCCAACTAGTTTTCCAAAGAGAAAGAAAATAGAGAGCTAGTTGTACCTCCCACAATGGGTGTCTCCCTTGTTTCTTGAGGGATGTTCATGGAGAGACTTTGGATCAGAGAGTGGTTCTTCCCAAATTAATACTCTCCCAATTTGAAAGGGGAATTGCATATCCATGGAGAGACTTTGGAGAGTGATTCTTTCCAAATTAATACTATCCAAATTAGAATAATTATAAACAGAGACGTCAATTATCATTTTCTATTATACTAATTTATCATTAAAATTAATATACTTTATAGAACAAGCTCTAGAATAGGTGCATATGTACTAGTTTAGCTAGTAAAATCATGTGGATACGAATCTTACAATGATCGAAATGAAATATGTGAATTAATAAGGTAATAAAATCAAATTTTTGCGATTACTAAAAGACAAAGATAGTATAAATTACCAACTTTTTCAAGACTTATTGTAACTTTTATTTAGAATTTATTGGAACATTCAAATCTTATCAAAAACTTATTTTTCTTGAAAGTTGCTACTTCCACTCCCTCCGCTCCCTCATAAATCGATATAATATGACCATTCTATTCAAATAACCTATTTTAACCATATTTTTCAACTAATATAAAAATTTAAATGTTACTTATAAGGTGTTGGATTAGTCTCACATGTGTATTCTCAAAATATCATTTTTTAATAATTACTAGTCATATATAATTAAAGATATTAATGGTTAAAATTGTGCATATTGACATGTATGAAAGTCAAACTGCATCAATAATATGGGATTGGAGAGTGTTTTTTGTGAGGTGATAGAAATGCATCATAAGGCTGTACTCCTCAACTTATTTTGATGAACTTTGAGGTTCATTTTGTCGAACATAACTTAAATTTGCTTAACTTTGCTAAAACTTGAGAAAAATAGAGCCTAAATACTTATAAGGTGTGGTGAAATTCAACAAGTTTCCCTATTGTCATAGAAGTGCCCTAGATAATTATGAGGTATCACTAGTAGAATAATTATTTATTGTTGTGGTTGAATTGTTGCGCTTTTACTCATATGCAACAATAAACCACGTCAAGAAAAAAAGAAGAATCGAAAATCAACCTATTGTTGCGATTTTGGGCGAAAACCGCAACAATAGATGTCAACGGGAGATTTTCAAAATTGTTTGACCGGTTTGACCGTAACTATTGCTGCGGTTTCTTTTAAAAAAACCGCAACAATAGATTAAAATACAATATTTTAATTTATTGCTGCGTTTTTTTTAAAGAAACCGCAACAATAGAAACCAAACCCTAAATCTAACATAAGTTGGGCTCGCCTCCCTCACACTCATTTCTCCCTCTCACTTCTCACTCTCTCTCATTTCAGATCTCCTTCACTCCTAGTTCGATCTCACCATCTCTCATTCTCACTCCTACTCCTCCCTCTCTCTCATTACAGATTTTCTTCACTCCTACTCCAATCTCAATGTCCCTCATTCTCACTCCTGCTCCGACTCTAGCCCTGCACCAATCACCCTTCCTCCTGCTACCTTTCTTCGGCCTCACCAACATCGTCGGCTCCCGCCACCACACCAACAAACAATCCATGCTGTGGTCCATGATCAACGCCTACCTTCTTCGCACAATCATCCATCGCTGGATTGTTCAAGCTTCACGGTCTTCGCCCATTACCGCCGTTCATCATCGCCACCGCCTTTCATCTCTTCCTCTCTAATCGTTGGTGGCTCGTGGTCAATTCGTGGCTAGTGGGTCGTCATGCATCTCCTCCTCAAACTTTTTTTATTCATTTGAAAAAACCTTCAAGAATTTGTTATCTTTGTTGTTATTTTGGGTACTAATACTATGGTATTTTGGGCATGCTTTTCGAGACATCTTAGATGGCCGATTTCACTAGCAAAATGACTTTTTTTAAAAAAAAACGGACACTATCAATGACCATTTAATGGCACGAATTTCTAGAAGCCCATCACAACGAGTACCAATACGGCGGTATTCTAGGCACGCTTCATGATACGATCTTAAATGACTGATTTTACCGGAAAATAAACGACTTTTTTTTTTGAAAAAAACGAACTCCATCGACGATCCTTTAAGGACATGAATTTCGAGAAGCCCATCAAAACAAGTACAAATGCTACAATATTCTGGCACGCTTCTTGAGGCGATCTCAAATTGCCGATTTCACCGACAAAACGACTTTTTTTTGAAAAAATGGATGCCACCTTTGACCCTATAAGGGCACGAATTTCGAAAAGCCCATCAAAACAAGTACCAATACGACGACATTAGGGGCACACTTTCCGATACAATCTTAAACGACTGATTTCACTGGCAAACCGACTTTTTTTTTGAAAAAACAGACACCACTTACAACCCTTTAAGGGTACGAATTTCGAGAAGATCATCAAAACAAATACAGTATTCAGGGTACACTTCTTGAGGCGATCTCAAACGGCCGATCTCGCCGGCAAAACAACTTATCCTGAAAAAAAGGAAGGTACCTACGACCCTTTAAGGGTACGAATTTCGAGAAGCCAATCAATACGAATACCAATACGACAACAATTAGTCAATGTTGATAGTGGAGGAGAGAGATGAGGATCTTTATATACTTCCCTTAAACCCCCATGTGCAATGGTCCCCACAACTTTAATCCCCCACCCTTATGCTCTCTTAATCCCTCATTAAATTTTTTCCTAGGTAAGCGGATTTTTCAAAAGTGTAACATCTTAAAAAAACGGAGGAAGTATATATTTTTTTAAAGATTAGGGGTAATTAGGTTAATAGTGGCAAAGTCGTAAATAGTGGTAAATGACGAGTTAATGCCCATTAAAAAAAATGGCATATGGTGAACGTCTATAGAAAATCAGGAGTATATGGTGAATATCTGAAATATTGAGGGTATATGGAGAATTTTCCAATTTAGTAGGGATATACGATGAAAAACCCGTAACTAAGCTAGCATTGAATATCATGCTAAGTAAAAATCTTGTAAAAGTAGTATTTAAAACCTGTAATCGAATACCGTTTACATCACAACACTTATCAGTCGTAGTCTAAGATCCCAAAAAAAAACATAATTTAGCAAGTACTCCAATCCTATCATTGTCCTTTAACAAATTAAATTAGAGCTCACATGAGCTAGAAAATCTGCAAGCACAACAAATCTCCTAAGAAAGATCACGATAGCCATATAAGTCCATGAACTACGGTGGGCTCTGTTTTTTCTCACTTTCGAAGAAGCTTCGCCTCTTAACTCTTCTTATGTATCTACCATATATAACATTAACCAGCCAAATATAAGACATCAATAAGTAACATGTGGCAAACAAATTTTGCTTCAATAATTGGCACCGAAATCATAGCTAGCCGATGATATGATGCAGGCTCTCTCACCGGAAAATGATCATCCGATGCCGCTGGCTCGCCGCCGGCTAACGAAGCTGTTGCTAAGTGTAACGGTTCAGGGAAGTGCTGGAAAAGTTCAGGTAATTATGTCGCTGGAAAACACGGTTGAAGACTTAATAAAGGCTGTGTTAGAAGTGTATGAGAAAGAGAAGAGAAGGCCTTTGTTGAGTGAGAATCATCCTAGCTGCTTTGAGCTTCATTACTCTCCCTTTTGTCTCCAGAGTAAGTTTTGTCATGCCATATGTTAAAAAACAGTCTCTTATAAGCAAAACATTTGTACGTCGAAAACTCCTGAGGGAGTTGATGAATTTTGATGAGAAAAAATAGGATAGATTTTAAAAAGAAAATATATGAGTCATTAATTTTTATTTATTTAATTGTTGATATTGTTTAAACTGTACCGAGTTATTTTACAATTGTAGAGGATCCAAACACTCGCGTAACATGATGTTTGCAGTTTGTGCACCCATATATTGGGATTGGGTTGACTCATCTTTTTATAGATGTACCTTTGAAGTTTAGTGCAAATTGCAATGTCTTTGACTCTTCTATATATGTTATATTATCAGTTCTCTACCTTTATATAAAATCAATATTTAATTTGACACTAACAATAATAATAATAATAATATGATCCATTTATTTCAAAATGGGAACTTGTAGTTTTAATTACCATTGGAGAAACATTTGACCTTCATTTTTTCAAAAAATCTAATTAATCATATACATTCATGGTATACACATTTGTGTTTTTGCAGGCTTGAAAGTGGAGGAGAAACTTATAAATTTGGGATCAAGGAATTTCTTCTTGTGCCATAAGCCAGTTAGCACATATCTTGGAGGAACATGCTTGAAGAAGATAGACAAATCCCAATTCCCATTAGTTAGGCTCATGGACTTCTTCCAACAAATTATGAGATCATTGTATCATATTGTAACAAAGGCATAACTAAGTTTTATATCTTAGCTGGCATAATTAGTACTTAGCTCTCTAGAGATAATGTATAACTATTGATTCGTCATGTGATTCGAACAGTGTCATAAAACATTACATGTAATTTGAAATTGAATAAGTATCTAAATATAGTGAAATAAAAGTTCTTATTACGAAGTTTCATATCAAAATTTTGTTACTTGTAATTTGATTAAGAAAAATTTGTCAAAAATCACTTTTTAAATAGAACTCTTCGTAAAACATGACCTTTTGAAAAAAAATGGCACCAAACCATCTTTTATTAACTTTTTTTTTTTTTGTCTAAAGCCACCCCTTACATGATTCCTGTCATTGATCAAGAATCTCCAGCATTGACCTCAACATAAAAGATACATGGCTTAAATATAAACTTATTTTCTTTCTTTTTTCGAAAATTAGTGTCCCTAAAACCATTCTTCAATACTAAAAATTTACTATATGAAATTCCTAATTATTAATTTTTTTTGGTGTTTAGAGAGTCACAAGAGCCAATGATGAAAATCCATCCCAGGATCTCTTGGAACCTAGAGCTGATTATTTTGGCCCGGCCCAATTTTGGGCAAAATTTTTTTAGTCTATTTTTTTGCCTGGCTCGATTTTGGCCCGAAAAGCCCGCTCATTTTGGCCCAAAATAGCGGGCTTCGGGCACAAATTTTTGGCATGGCCCGACCAGATCAATGGGCAATTTTTTTAAGGCGCGGCTCGACCCGAACCCGACTTGGCCTATGATCACCTTTATTGGAAATAGGAGGAAAGCTCTAACCATTTGAGCTATTCCTTACTCTCATTCCTACTTAGGGCCTGTTCTCCCCAGCTTATTTTTAGTTCAGTTCAGTTCAGCTCCAATAAGTTCAGTTCAGTTCATTTCAGTTCAGCTCCAATGAGTTCAGTTCAGTTCAGCTCCATTCTTTTATAACCATTTTGTTAAATATTATTATTATGTTGGTATTATTATTATTGTTGTTGTTTTTATATATTATTTTGTTTATTATACCTTTACTCATTATTATTACTATTATTATTAGGAGAAACATGGTTTAGGTCAAAGCACAAATAAACCCACTTTTTTTATCCCATAAACCAATCAAATCACGTCAAGACGTTTTATGATGTAATTTTCGCGGTCCAACCCAATTATTATTTTTATTACTAAATATTTTTATATTATTAAATCTAATATTATTAAAATAGTAATATTAATTTACTTCTAAGAGAATAATTTTGTTATTATATATCATCATTAAGTATTAATATATTAATACAAATAATATAAAATAATTATTATTAATTATCATTATTATCATTAATTATTATTATTATTAAGTTACGATTATTAATATTATTTATTTATAACTATCATTTAAAAATATCCAAAATACTATTATTATTATTATTATTATTATTATTATTATTATTCATTATTATTACTTATCATTGTAATTATTATTTAATATTCATATTATTATTGTTTAAAATATTATTTATTTATTTATTACATTCAATTTAATTCAATTTAATTCAATTCAGTTCAGCTCCAATAAGTTCAGTTCAGTTCAGTTCAGCTTCAATAAGTTAAGTTCAGTTCAGTTCGGCTGTTTTATGCCGAAGAGAACAAGCCCTTAGGTCTTGTTCTGTTCAATTTATTTTAGCTTATTTAGATCTTATAAGATAAGATAAAATGTTCTATTAATTTATCTCCATTTATTTCAGAAAAAATAAGATAAGATAAGATAAAATAGGCCAAATAAGATATGATAAGAAAAGACCAAATAAAATAAAATAAGACAAAATAATATAAGATAAAACAAGATAAAATAAGTTAAATCAAATAGACCCTTAACTAGAGAACAGACAAATAACCTGAGTATTACTCCCATAAAACTTTACAACTAAACTACAAATGCAATACTACATGAGTAACATGACATCCACAATGAAGCCCAAATTCAAAGAACCAGTCATTGAGCCCAAGGATGGTCAAAGAGTTTGTGTTGTGAACTACACAAGTACTAGTTCCACTACACAAAACTTTATAGTTTCACTTTCATTGATTCAACTTATAGACTTGCTCCACTTCTTAAATTAAAAAAAACCGAAATCAACTACTATACTAGTATTTGTTTTTCTTCATCCTCTTAAAAACAGAACAATTTTTGCTGGCTTCGCACGATTCCTCCCTTCCCACGTCTCACCGGAAAAACAGGTCGTCGTGCGCCGGTAACAGAGAGATAACACAGTTTTCTACAGAGGAGAGAGAAAGCTTCAAATTTTCAATTCACAGTTTTCGAGGAAGGAGAGAGAAAAGCTTCAATGTTGGCCCTCTTCGCATGGCTGATTTCCTTTTTTGTCATCATCGCCCTTCTTGTTGTCGTCGTTTACCAGGTCTTTTCTTTCTCTCTCCAATTCCCCAAATTTTTAGAAAGTTTGGTAATTTTAACGTTTTCTAATTTCTTCTTTATGTTTTAACGATTAGTTGAATTTCAATACTATACTGGGTTGTTCTTGTTTTGATCTTTTGTTTTTTATTTGCCTCAAAATTTAGCTGGGATTTTTTGGGGGGTTAATTTTAATTGTGAGGATAATCTATCATTCAGTTGTTTTGTTGTATTACTGAGAATCTTAAATGTGTTAGCTTTAGAAGCATAATTGTAAAGTTCAATCAAAATCTATCTGATTAGAATTTTATCCTCTGAGGGTTTAGGCTCCGTTTGGTTGGGCGTAAAACATTTTCAGCGTAAAATGATTTTCATGGAAAACAATTTACAATGGAAAAACAATTTCAAAATTAGTTTTCCGTTGTTTGGTTCAATGTAAGGAAAATGATGAAATAAAAGGAAAATCAAAAGGAAAAGTAAGGAGGTTGTGAGAGGAGTGTACAAAAGATACAAGAAAAAGGAAGGAAAACAGTTTTCCCTTCATTTTGAAAGGAAAATGGTTTTCCATCATTAAGAGAGAAGTTTTACTCCAAAGGAAAATGATTTTACACTCATTTGCAAACCAAACAATGTAAAACTGAAAATAGAGGAAAACAGTTTTCCAGGAAAATGTTTTACGCCCTACCAAACGGAGCCTTAGGGTTACGTTTGTTACTGATAATGATGGTCAAAGTTGGTTGGCAAGCGCGAAAGTCAAACTGTGTAGATTAGGAAGAGAACGAGATACTAGTAATTTAGGCTGTTGTTTGTCTTGGTAAAAAGGTTGATTGAGGGGGGTAAGTTTTTTTTGGTGCTAAGTGATAGGTCTTCTAGGATAATTTGAGATAGAATGGTCGAGACGTTGAGCATTTGATTGATCTTCTTGGAATTGAGTGATAGTTTGAGATGAGCTATTAAGGTTTTGGTGACTAATTATTGATGACCGGACATTATGCTGTCACCGCATCAGAAAATATTTGAGTATGTTTATGTATTTTTCTCCATCTTTCTGTGTATGAAAGACAACTTCTTGAGGTATGTGAGACAATAGGTTGATTGAGTTATATTCAGTTTTAAGAGGAGATTCTTTGTTGGATGAAGTGGGCAATTTAGGGTCTGTCTTTTTGTTTGTTCAGCTTGAGGCTCACTAAATTAGGGTCTGTGATCCAGACTCCAGATTATTAATGGAGGAAAGGACAGGATTGTTGATGTGATGGCAAACTATGTTTACTTGTTAACTGAAGCTATGGGAGCATGTTAGAGGTTTTAACTCTATTGTAAGCTCATGGTGTGTGCTATTGTGCTTTTGCCAAGTATAGAAAGGAACTTTTTTTTGGGAAGATCCTGAATTGATCAAGTAATTGACGAGTTTTGGAGATCATAATTCTTCCTTCTTTTGGTATTTTGGTCTCTATGTCAATGCAAGCTTATTGTTCTAAATTGCATTGTGATGTGTGGATGATTAGACTGTCAACTAATCTATGTCTCTTGTTTTGTCTCCCTTGTCATTGTGTATATGGTATTGTTCTACATTCTAGATGCAAATGATCATAGACTTGTTGATTATAGATTCCCTTGGATCCTTGTAGTAGTCAAGTATGTAAAGCTTTTAACTTGAATTATTGTTTTATTTTATATTATATTATTTTTTGTTTTAGAGACCCTCTCTCTTGGTTGAGGTAGATCATCTGCTGATCTTTTTGTACACAAGCGTTGTTGATCATACTTGTCAACTATAAATTTTCTTACTTTTTAGGAAGGAAATCCTAATAAGAAAATTTGACTTGCTAACTTAATTGCCTAATTTGAATTGAAGTGCTACTACAAGTGGTGAACTTATAATCAATCTAATACGTTGAAAAATGTCTTTGATATGATAGTGACATCCTATTCTTCCAAAGAAAAATCTCTCTTTTGAGAATTAAGAATTTGAAGATAAAGGATGGCTCCTATCTGAATTTGTGAGGTCCTTGGTCATGGCATTACCTTATAAACGATTCTCGTGGAGGACTCTGTTTTATATATTCTAGCCAAATTTTCTTGCTGCCAACTTAAATTAGGAATTTTGGGGCGACTTCCGTGGGGGAGGGGCACTTTTTTGGGTTGTATGGAGAAGGCAAGTTATATGAGGCACTCTTCAACAATTTTTTTGAAGTGTGGAAAGACTGCTAGAGGCAAGTGTCACAAGACTTGTGTTGAAATAAGTAAACCATGCTCCAGAGATCAGCACTACATCTTTTTGCCTTGCATAGCTAGTGGTTTGGTGTATAATTTTGTTGAGTATATAGATCTTAATAGTTCCGAAAGGGGGCATCGTTGGAGCAATAAATATTGCTTGATTCGGTACAGGCTTGACTTAAGGAATCATTGCTTAGTTGAATGTAATAGTCGTGAAGAATTGGCCATGCAGGAATTAGTTTGGACTTAAGAGGCAATCTCACTCGTATTGCAATGGTTGACATCTCTTTAAAACATGATAACATAAGATGTGGTTGAAGTAAGAATAGATCAGGTATAAGTTGAGAAGTGATTCCGTTAGCAATTACCATGAGAGATACTAGAGGTACGTTCTCTTCACCTTGAAAAATAGGATTTAGCAAAAATTAAGTTCATATTGGTTCCAATGAGTTCTAGTAATTTACGAAAATAAGTTCCAATAAATTTAGGTAAGTTCGGTGAACAAATTATAGGTGAAGAGAACACACCCTAGTGGGGCGAAGTTTTGGAACTTGTGGCAGTGTATCTTTTGAATATTTAGTGATAAGTTCATACTTTGAATATGATTGGGAGGATCTTTAGGGGATATTTCCGTAGGTCTTTTTTTTTTTTTTTTTTGGTTTTTGTGGATTTGTAACTGAGATGGGAGCTAGACTACTTAGACTTGCTATTAAAGTGAATTCACATATGGTTTCAAGTATCAAACTTGAAAGTGAATGTACTTATGGTTTTAAGTATCAAAAACTTGGGTATATCATAAAAAATTGAAATGGCTTTATCATTAAAGAGTGAATCTGTTGGTTACAAGCACTTGGAACTAGTACAGCACTGCATGACCAGATGATATAAAAGTAATAAAACTATATGGTATGGTCACCATGCTTTGAAGCATGTGGATTTTGAGTCCAAGGATTACAGTGATTGACGAGTAGAGCTGGCAAAATATTACCCAACCCGCCAACCCGACCCGAACCCAACCCATTAATAATGGGTTGGGTCAAAAATTTGAACCCGTTTAATTAAATGGGTCGACCTGACCCAACCCGTTTAATTAAATGGGTTGGGTCAGGTTGAAAATTTCAACCTGATTTTGACCCACCTAACCCATTTATGAAAAAACAAGCTAAAAATTTCCTAAAAAAATTTAGAGTCCTCTACAGCTCTTGCTTATTATGACTTAGTCATTACACTTAAGGTTGAATAATTGCTTACGAAGTTGTAATGATGTTAAATTTAAACATTTCTATTGATTTTGAACAAAAATTGGTTGATTTTGAACAATATTATCATATGGTTATGTAATGACTTAATTTTAATTTGCTGCCTACTGTTATTTGCAAATAAATTATGTTGTTTTTATTTTTTTTCTAGAAAAAACACGAAAAAAAAAAATAAACGGGTCGACCTGAAGGTTGACCCGTTTATCATAAGGTTGGGTTGGGTTGTAAATTTCAACCCGTTTAAGTTAACAGGTCAGGTTGGGTCAAGGGGTTCTCAACCCGCCAACCCGCCAACCCAACCTGATCTTGACCCAACCCGACCCATTGCCAACCCTATTGACGAGTTCTCTCTGCATCGGAATCTTAGAGGAGACTCACCCCTTCAAATCTATTGAACTTATGGAATATTTAGTTTACCTGAATATTTCTCAACTACACATATTGTCTTATTATACTTGATTGGACCTGATTAGCTTGGAAACTTCCTTTTGATTACAATTATTTACCTAGGAACTTTTTTTTAATGTGAAGAAAGACGCATCCGTTGTTAGCATTTTTAACAAAATCATGTGCCACTCAATGGACCTCATTACTTGATAGAATTTGTAAAAAAATTTGAGCTTGAAGAGCTAAATTGCTACTATATATGCAGATTTGTTACTGTTAACGAAATCTGTAATTAGGTCTTGCAGTTTCTGTGATTCCAATATAGTCATCCAATAATTGGATTGATCAGTTTAATTTATTGGCATTAAGTTGCATTATCAGAGTTGCTACATGCAGGCTAAGTGTGTTTGGGGGAGATAATCTTGGTGAAATTGTCATGCCTACTCTTATACTATTTGACATGGTGGAAATCCTTTAAAGTATAGTATGCTTCTGCTGCAAGAAGAATTTTGCTCGTAGTGCTTCCTGCTGATAATGATGTATGTTGAAGAAATATCATGTTTTAAGGACTCGCTCTTATTAGGAACATGTTTATGGAGTCTTGAACTGCAGAGGAGGCAAAGTGCCGCTAGTGTTTTTAGGTTGCAATGCCTCTCTTACTGCATAGTAGCGTGGATAATGTATTGTCTCGTACTGTTCTACAAATATCTGGGCTGAAGTTTTTGGCTCCGTTTCGTAGGGTGTAAAATATTTTCCATGAAAATGAGTTTTCCTTTTCCTTCCATTTTCCGTTGTTTGGTTTGATAAGGGGTGTAAAACAAGATTTCCATCAAGGGAGCTTTAGGTGAAAATTATTTTCCTTTCAAAAAGAAGGGAAAACACATTTTCCTCTCTCTTCCTTAGCAACTTTTTACTATCCTCTTATCCATCCTCTCCCTTCCCCTTCTATTTTTCTCTTTTCCATAGCTTTTTTTACATTGAACCAAACAAAGGAAAATTAGCTTTGCATTTGGATTTTCCATTGTAAAATGTTTTACATGAAAAATCATTTTACATTGAAAATGTTTTACATCCAACCAAACGGAGCCTTTGTGTAAGTAATTTGAGGTGACACTGAAAGTATGATCTGGTATAGTGTATAGCCTCTTTGAGAAGCTACAGCCTACAAAATATTCTAGAAATGTTTAGTTTTAAGCAGCTACGACCTACTATATCTGGGAGGAATGGAGCAAATGTACACGTTTAGCTAGTAAGTTACAAGATGATTTGCTTGTGAAGAAGGTTGTGTGCTGTTGCGTTTCATTGGAGATATATGGGAAAGATTAACTTTATCCTTTAGTATCGTCTGTGTGTTTGGGAAATTTATAAGCATGTTGTCTCTTAACAAATTGGTGCAAGTAACAAAGGGAATTTCTGAGTGGTGAGGAGGATGATGATGTGCTGAAGGAGATGTGGGGTTTTTGCACAAAGGAGGTAATGCAAAATTGAACTGATAGCATCTATTATGCAGCTACTACAGGGGAAACTACAACTTTTTTCTTTGGTACCTTTCTATGTTTATGGTTATAATTTCTAAAAAAACTATTGTTACTTCAGGGGCAATGACTTGATTTATTTGTCATATGAGATCATATACCTAATATTCATGAGATTCTCATTAACAAACAAGTAATATGGGATATTGTAATATGTGACCTGGACCTTTGTTTCAGCTGTACAAATGGAAGTGGTAGCTGATAACTATATGCTTATATGCTAGACATAAAGATAGTTTACTATACAGTTGTATACTTGTACTTGATATTTGTGCTGTCTTGAAACCTCGTCCTGAAGTAACTTTCTTCAAAAGAAGTTATAGTGTCAGTTCACAACATAATATAATATAGTGGTGCAGGATTAGGGATGAACGTAATATATTTTTAAAGGCATATTATGGAAGATCTGTTCTTACTGCTCAGAAGTTTTTTGCAGCTTATGTGCTTGGCAGATCTAGAGTTTGATTACATCAACCCATATGACTCTGCTATTCGGATTAACCAAGTGGTCTTGCCAGAATATGTAATACAAGCAGGACTTTCCCTCCTTTTTCTTTTGACAGGCCATTGGATTATGGCACTTCTATGTGCCCCGTATCTCTACTACAATGTCACAAGGTAAGCTTCTTTGCTGCTCCATCTTTTGCCTTTTCCCCTTCTTGTGGGGAAAGGGAAGTGCTTTTTGTTTTTCCTTTTTCCGTTGGTTGATTTCAAATGCGTTTCTTCCTGGTACTGAGTTTTGAAATTTTTGTAAATTTGAGATTCATCTTCAAAAGAAAAGTTGCACATAATAAGTTTTGTAATTTTAATGTTTGATTCTTTAACTCTTAACTGAAATCACAAGAGAAAACATGTCAGATATTGAATCAACTTTCTCCACTTTGTAACTTAATCTTTCAATGAAAATATTTCCCACTATACTCTGAGACCCTAACTTAAACTTGGTGGAACTTCTTTGTGGACATCATTGTTAGGTTATGATAATTCAACACCAACTTTCTTAATTATCTTTCTAAAAGCTGTTTACAGTTACAAGTTCAGGTAGTTTGGTGAGAGTCCAGTGATTACTTATTGCTTTGGTCCTTTGTCAAACTTAAAAGGACTCGTACAAGGGTCTCTCTAATAAAGATAGCTCATATCTAAACCTTCTATTGGTGTCTTTTTTCTGCTTGACTTTGTAATGACAGAAGTTGAAGTAGAAGATGTGGATGGGTAATTGTCAAGTAGGTGATGCATTTGTTTTCTTTTCTTTTCATTTCATAGTGCATAGTTGGATAACTGCAACTTAAGATGTGAGATTAATAAGAACTACCAAATGGAGAAGTGGGTATATGGATGCAAGTATGAGGCTGTTCTTTGTTCAATGTCGAAGTAATCCGTACCAAGCAATACATTGTCAAGTACTTTATCTCTCACCTCCTTTGTGTGCATGCATGTAGGCAGACATGAGTTAACCAAGTGGGCTACCTTATAAGAGGTTAGGCTTGATATTATTTACATATTGTAATGAATTAGCACAGCTGGAGCAGAAACTAAAAGAAGAAGAAAGAGATTGATTGAAATCACGGAAAACAGAAAGTCAACGACAGATGATCAAATATTGAGTGGCCTGATTCACTCCCAAAAGCTAAACCAAACTGAGTTGACTCAATATTCTAAATGATTTTCTCTTGGCATACTCTCCCTTACATATAGCATTTTCTAATTCTCTTTTCCCCCTACTAACCGACTATCTTCCTCCTCAAGTACCGTTAATAGACTAATTAGGGAATACATATATTACACACACAATATGACATCAACTGTTAAAAGGTCAAGAGTCTCATTAGCACTATCAAGGAATTGCGGAGCTTAATATTGCATGTTGCATGGTGGACTGGGGCTCCCAATCTTGATCACCCTGTGAGACACAATACCTTGCTTAAGGTGACATGAGCCTTTGGGTGGGAAATCTGGATGTTTTAACTGAACAAAGTGAGGTCGTTTTCATGATGCCAAGTTTAACCTGGAAGTGATCATGATGGTACGCACTATGTAGACAGGGTGGGTGATGTTGGGCCTGTGATGAGAATTGAATCTTGAGAAGACAGGGTGGGTGACGTTGGGCCTGTAGTGAGAATTGAATCTTAAGAAGAAATGGTGTCGTCATGGGAGATCTACTTGGCCAAATGGGAATCTTCCTGAGAGGATCATGTGAATGCAGTTTGAATCCTTAGGTTAGCCATCTAGCGAGAGAAAATTCAATGTCCTTTGGTGCTCCCTGTAAGCTGGGTAGTGAGTAGTCTAACAGGACACTCTGCAGACAAGACTTCAGGAGTTCAGGTTTGTCATTGTATTCGTGTGAACGAGATACTAATGTGCCAGTGATGATATTTTAAGATGAAAACATATTGGACTTTGGAAGTTAGTTGACTCCCTTGCCTATCTGAGTTGTTCTTTATGTTCAGTGTGTCAAATGAGCACCCTATGAAGATTGTTGTACTAGATGATGTGCAGGTGTCTAGTATCCTGGAAATCCATTTGTGGAGTGGCAAGCTAAATGATGTGGAAGCTAGGAAGAAACCAGTATACCGATTATGAAATTGATATAGAACTTAAAATTTACGTTGGTAAAGTATGCTCGTGAGATTTATCAGATGAGAATTGAAAGCTATGATAGATGCAAAGTGGAGGGTAGTCACAGTATAACTGTAAAGTGAACCAAAAAGGGATGCTTGGATAAGCGGTGAGTATTCAGATTAGATAAAATGTCATCAAGATCAGAGATACCTTAATGAGGTCTTGAACAAAGTGCTTAATGGCGACACATCTCTTAGAACTATGCACATCTTATATTCTCGGGCATTACTTGTCAAAGTTGAACTGATCACTTGATCAGCAATAGATGGAACAGAAGCACTCTGAATTATGGAAGCAGTGTGAGCTATCTGGTGCAGCTGATTTTTTTTTTTTTTTTTTTTTTTGAAAAGGAAAGGAAACTAGGTTACACTCTAGTGGAAGTGAAACCTAACTCATCCTTGCGGATGATAAGAGGGAGCCCCGGAGGAAACTCCGAAGAAGAAACCCAGAGTTGCCCCAATCTGCTAGCAGATCCGCCGCTTGATTAGCCTCCCTATAGCAGTGTTGGGCCGAGAAGAACTCCATCCTCTTGATATCATGACCTGCATCCTCGATGATGTTAGTAATCTTCCAAGGAACACGCCACTCCCTCCTAATAGAATTAATTACCACTAAGTTATCTCCTTCTACAAGAAGCTTGCTAATGCCCAGGGAAATCGCTGTCTTTATGCCAATATACATGCCCATTGCTTCCGCCATAAGGATAGACCACGAGGCTGGCAGGGCCTTAGCCCCAAAATGGATTGGTATACCATAGCTATCTCTAATAATGAACCCAAAAGAGCAGTGATTAGAATCTGACTTGGATCCGTCAAAGTTAAGTTTGAAGCAATCGCGGGGAGGGGGGGTCCAGGCGACCGAAATAGGGCAATTTGTCTGGTGGTGGGTGGGAGCTCTTTTCGAGGATGGGTTACCACCCACATCCTCATCCAAAGAATTAGACCAAGCCTCACAAAAATTAATGATGATTAAAGCCGCATTTTGAATGTTAATGGCTTCCTCATTGAAGCACACTTTGTTTCTAAAAAACCAAATGAACCACCATCCAATCATAATTTTTTGTAGTTCTTCCGATGTCATGGAAGCTCGTAATTTGTTTAGGACTTCCACCATTTCTTCGGATTGGAACGTCATCTCCCAACATCTTGGCCATTTAAATGATCTGGCTATTGTTTTGAACAAGTCCATTGCAAACGGGCAATTTAGGAAAAGATGGTGCAGCTGATTTTGGTTAAACTTCATTTTGTATTAGGATATACATACCAAATAGCTAAACTATAGATAACTAAACCTCATTAAGGTATCAAGGGGTTGATCTTGCACGTCTTATGGGTCTTGAGAAATGAAGAACCAAGCAAGTGAACCTTTAGAAGGTTTAGGCTAAGTCTATATCCACTGTGTAGCTACAACTCTGCAAGGCCGTTGCCACCTGGGAAGTCAGAGTAATCTGATTGATGATAACTGTCGTTGAATGTATAAAGGCTATTCAGCAGTTGTGTATGGAAAAGTACGATGATTCCCAACTTCGACAATGTTTTGTTCCAATTGAGTAGGATTGCATCAGACCGCACCAGGATGAAAGCTCTATTGGGGCTCTGCCAAGCTTTAAGGGGGAGCCTTTAGATCTAGACTGGAAATGGGAACGTGCAAATTAGCACTTGGAGTTTTGCTAATGTAACAAAGTTTCTTTGTTGCTGTGTCCATAGAAAAATTTAAGGATATGATTGGCAGCACCAATAATGCTTTTTATGGACTCAATGGCTGGAGCTCTTCTGCCTTTTCAATTGGTTACAGTGAGCACTTCCAACCACGACAAACAAGAGTGCCAGAAGCCCACAGCCAACCATTGATAAAGCATGTGGCGGTTAATTATGTGAAAGAAAACCAGTAATATAGTTCACTACATCACAGCAATGAGATTTCCGTTGAATCATATTTCCTTTTGCCTTCACTGCTAAGGGCATGTTCAGCAATAATGGTGAAAAGTAGTGTTGAACTAGTGTTCTAGAAAAGCTATAAATATTAGCTTTTGGGGTAGAGGTGCCTTTAGAGTAGCTTTGGAGTAGCTTTTGAAGTATTTTTCTAAAGTGATGCTAGTTTTACCGAACATTAATTATCATGGAAGCAATATAAGCAGTCAAAATCTAATAGCTAAGCTAATTGCTACTACACCAGCTGGCAACTACTGTTACAGCCAACAACTACTCTTGTCGAACAGACCCTAAGTAGCAGAAATGTGAATCATCGTTTTCTTTGCCATTTTTGGACTCCCGGGTCCTCCTTTCATGTGGAGAAATGGAGCCAGAAAAGTAATTGTTTCTCTCCCCTTTTCTCTTTCCGGGTTGGGGGTGTGCTTGGCATTTGTAATTGCTCGATTCTAGATTAAAATTTTGTTGTTTTTAACTATCTTGTCGTCATGGCTAAAGTGTTTAGTAATGAATCTAGTAGTTTATGCTTTCATTCTCATCCTGCTAACAGTTAGAGATCTTCAGGAATACGAGTAGGTTGTTAAACCTATCTCGTGCTCATGGCTTGCAGTATCTGATGTTGTTTGCAACCCTGGTTCTGAACCTAGGTTTCTCAAAATACTTACATACTATTCTAGAGTCGAATTGTGGCGTGTCGACTCCTGTCGTGTCTTACATAATACGACACTTGGATACTTCATTTCAAACCAAAAACTTGAAATTTTTACTAAATGGCCGAGTCCGAGACCCGAATCCAAGTAGACACTTTATTCTGAGTCTGAGTAACATAGAGTCTCTCTAATTGGCTTATAGTGATGTTAAATATTGACACATACTGCACTATTAGCTTGTTGGTGAATTGATTATGCTTCAGGGTTGCTGGAGATATGCAATGCTGTGCTTCAGTACAAACTCCTGCATATAATATTGAGCTAGTCTCATTCTTCTGTATTATCAGGTACATGAACAACCAGCACCTGGTAGATGTGACAGAGATCTTCAATTTACTAAATTGGGAAAAGAAGAAGCGTCTCATCAAACTTGGATATCTTTTGTTTATCCTGTTTCTCTCATTATTTTGGTATGTAACCTCTACTGTAGCTTCAGAGAGTGCAAATGATCATCCGTCATCAGAAAATAAGCATTTTTGTTGTCAAATGTTTCAGGATGATTTGGACGACATTAGAAGATGATGAACAATACTAGGCCGTGATGATTTACTGTCGTTTCTTTTGAAGTCTTGCAACACCAAGACTAATTTGTGGGCTTGCTCCAGGACCGGCTTTTTCTGCAAGTGCTACTTGATGAGGTGTTCTGGGTTTGGCCCCAAGTTCATAGGCACCTAATTTATTATTGTTCCATGAAATGGATATATTGTGCCATAATGATAATTCCTTTTCTTTCAATTTAAATTGACTTCCATTTTATATAGGTTTATGCTTTGAAGATGAAGCCTTCTCTCATTTTTTTGTATTTTCTATTTCACTAACTTATGAATTGTTGGCTTCTCCTTATTGCAGTAATTAATTTACTTGTTTGTGCATTGAGTTACGCCATATATTCGTACTGAATCTGGAACAAATTTCTGGCAAAGTCCCATGTCACATGCTAGTGATTTACTGATTTCTGGGTGAGTTTTCCTGTCAAAATTTGAAGTTATTCAAATTTTGCCCTCATTATGCTGGTGACATGGTGCATGAGGAGAGAAGGTTTAAACTAATCTTTTAAACTTTTTACGATCATATGCCTAAAACTAAAAGGGACCATTAAGGACTTTTGAGGGGTCAAGGTTTGCTATGGTTTTCATTGGTCCTCGATTTTTAGGGAAAGTGAAAGAGTAGAAATGTAGAATGAAGAAAGTGGCTGGTGAATGTGAGGTCCAATTTGACGTAAGTCCTACTCTAGAAGATACTTCGGCCTTGTTTGATAAAAAGAAGTTCGAAAAGAAAAATTAGAGCTTTCGACTCATATTGTAGGATTTGACTTATTAATCCTCTAATTTGAGTATTTAGTAAAAAGAAGTTTGAAATAACTTATTGGGTTCAAAAGTTTTTTTTTTAGAAAAGATGGAGCAGTAGCTTTTTGGAATTAGAGGTTTCAGAATGAATGGAGCAGATTTCATTTATTTACGTCCTAAAGTTCTTGAAAATAACAATAAGAAGTGCAATAATGGATTATGCCTATGTCCATATTGGTCATGTTGTATAATTAAGTGACAAATTAATTGTCAGCTATCTACCAAACATTTATGTACAAACAATTAATATAATTAGCTAGTTAGACCAATTAATACAATCAACTATTAGCTATCGATTATTTGCTAATTGTCAAATATGAACCTTCATCTACATGTTTTAGTTGCGATACAACTTGTTTGGAATATTTAAAATAGTTGTTACATGCCTTCTTGACATTCGTGTATTTCCCTTCACCCCTCCTCATTAATCATCACATGGAGGCCTTTCAACGCTTGTTTTCTTATCTATGATGCAAGTCTTCAAAAATATTATACATTCCAAATACTTGTCAAATTAATCAAAATTAAAAGAGAACGTATTGTGTCGGACTCGTCCGACCATAATCTTTGGTCGGACGACTTTCAGGTGGTTCCAATTGTTTTTCGTTAGTCTTATTTTTTTTTCAGGTAGTCTTCATTTTTTTCAGGTAGTCTTCATTTTTTTTCAGTTAGTCCATTATTTCTTTCAGTTGGCCCATTATTTCTTTCAGTTGGTCCATTTTTTGTTTCAGTTGGCCCATTATTTCTTTCAGTTGGTCCATTGTTTGTTTCAGTTGGTCCATTATGTGTTTCAGTTGGTATACATATTACGAAACAAAGTCCAACTGAAACAAAACAAAGTCCAACTGAAAGGAAAAAAGAACTAACTGAAGAATTAAAAAAAACCAACTAAAAGATAAAAAACAACCAACTGAAAGAAAAAAAATACTAACCGAAAGAAAAAAAGTACATTCCCCCACTCTTCATTCTAGCAACAGTAATCTTCATCACATCTTAATCAAAATCAGCTGACTTGTTCTTCACCCATTAATTGCTGAAGCCTTAATTTGAGTTCAGTGCCATGTCTTCCACCACTTCTGGAATTGATAAAAACAACCATGGGAGAAATAGGCGGTAAATGCACCTCTTGAGATTGATCCGTTGAATGAACATCTTTGGAATTTATAGCACGGCGCATAGCCAGGCGTAGATATTGTGGAATCGATATACGAGTGCGGAGGTCCTCTTTATCAATCCTAATCCCTGATAATCCGCAACCTCGTAATGAATCAATCATCGATGATCTTGCTGTCGTGGATGTTGATGTTCTGCTTGAATCTACGGTTGATCCGTCACCGGAAACCACCGAGGTTGATGTTGTCGACGACGTCGCCTCCATTTTAATATACCCGGGCTGTTTTCAGAAGATTGAGGTGCTGGTTTTGTGGAGGGAAGTCGAAACTAAAATTGTATAGTACTGGGCTCAGCCCGTCTGACGAGAATATTGGGTCAGACGGTCTGACCCAATACTTTCACAAATTAAAAATATAATTGTTCAAAGTAGTATGTTAACAAACATGTAAATATCAAATAATTAATTAATAAAAAAATGTGGAAGTACTTCCCCTAATATTTTTTTTTTCTTTTATCATTAATTGCATACAAGTAATATTTTAAAAAGATACATCTGACAAATCTAGCAAAATAATTCGATTTTTTTTTTTTTATATGTATAATAGCGAGAAAATAGAATCAAAATTGATTGATAAAGAGCGTCAATTTACTCGATGTAACGATTTGTGCAATATGATGGAAGTTACTATTTGGGCCATGACTCCAATTCTCCAAAGGGAAATAGAAATAAAAATCATTACTCGTTAAATCAAACTTTCTCAATATTATCATTTCCTTGTTTTCTCTCTCTCTCCTCCAAATTGCTTCAATGGTATCTCTTCAATCCCCTGGTTCAACATCATGCCTCCACGCAAGAACTGGAGTTTCACACCCTCCTCTCAGGTTTACTCACTTTCTTTCTCTCAATTTCCTGCAATTAATCCAATACTTTCAAATTTTGATTGATGTACTTAACTCCGTTTTTACGCAATTATAGCTGCGCAACCAAAGTTTTTGTTGGATTAAAGCCTCAATCTTCAAGTAAGAGCTCGAAAATTTACCTTAATTTTTGTACTCTTTGTTAATTGTATAGATTTCCCAGCTTCTGTAATTCGGTGAATTCATGTCTTTGTGTTGTGTTTTCAGGTCCTTTTGGAAGTGCCAGACCTAATTTAACGGTTAATTTCTATGATAAAGTTTATAAGAGTCTACATTCCACGTAATTCTTCTTCTTTATTCGCTATTATTTTTCTTGTTTTCGCTATTTTTGCTTATTGATTTTGAATCCCCATTTAATGTTCTATTGTAGCTCTATTTTCTTTTTTTGTGTGATGTGAAATAAGTTTGTATGAATATGTGAATATGACTTAGCTAATTGGAAATGTTAGCTATAATTATAACTTGAATATTGTTGTATCATGTGTACGTTTTGTTTGGTAGAGTGAATTAGAATAGATTTTTGTTTGAATTACTCATTTCTCAGGATTACATTGTGAATCATTTTTGGGAATATCCTATTTAACACCTAGGCTACAGATTCTTGGATATGAATGTGATATGAATTCGAGTCTTTAGTACTTCCTCCGTTCTATGTTGAGTGTGTCGTATGGGACTATGGGGGTGGCACAAAACTTAATAAAAGGCAAATTGTGGCGCGGTCCAACCACTTTGCCACCCTGTGATTAATTATAGTTATGACAGAGAATAACGATTACACACTACAAAGTTAGTAAAAGTAGAAATGATGCTTCCGCGTAATTGGTTACAAGAAAAGAATTAGAAGCGTCTCTCAAAAGAATGAAATTCTCTTTTTCTTGCTTTAAGGGAATTCCCGCTTGCCTCAGACCCTGCTTTTGAAGTTGAGCTTGAACCTAGCCCGATGAAACTTCTGCTTTTGCTATTATTATGGCGCAGAAAGAGAAAGAATTTCAAGTGTGAGGAGAGCAAGCCTTCATGTACGGGCGTTCCCCGACAGGGGCCTGCCAGCTCAGGAAGCCAAACGCCCGATACCGGTAGAAGGGTCCCTAGCCCCCTTTGGAAAGGAGGAAGTATATCTGAAATAGTGTACTTGTTATCAAAAAAATTATACAAAAATTGCAAATGTTTTTTGCTTTCTTCAATTCTTCTATGTTGAAAGTCTCCCGTCATGATTTCATTTGAATTTGGTTGTTTTTAATTTATATATCAATATTTTCATAATGTATAGTGTGTAAACTTTAATGATAAATCATCGACGGCTAAGTGTAAACTAATTCATGTTTGGCATAAAAAAATGTGGCTTTGTATTCCACTATGTAGCCTTAAAAATTCTTCTAATCCTCTTGTAATTATTAGAATGATTTATGTTTTTTTCTCTCTCAGATGTAGTAAGAGTAAACCAACACGAGGAAGGGTCAACATGATGCCTATTGGAACCCCCAGAGTACCTTATAGAACCCCTGGTGAGGGTACTTGGCAATGGGTGGACCTATGGAATGCCCTTGTAAGTCGTTGGAACTAGTCGGTTTTTCCCTTTGATTTAGGGACTTTTCCTACTGAAGATTGTAGAAAAGATGTGTATTACTTGTAGGGTCCAGTATTTCTTTTATATTCTAGTATCTTTCTTCAATTCAGTTGAGTGGAATTTGCTTCACCAATCAAGTAATCTATGTATCATTGCCATGAAACTTATTTGTATATCTGAGAATTGTGTAGTCCAGACAGAGAACAACTTTTAATGAAAATATTCAGTGTGTTGCTGTTTATCTTTTTTCTATTGACAGTACCGTGAACGTGTCATCTTCATCGGGCAACATATAGATGAAGAATTCAGCAACCAAATACTGGCAACAATGTTGTATCTGGACAGTATTGATGATGGCAAGAGACTATATATGTATATCAATGGTCCTGGTGGGGATGTGAGTTATTTCTGCCAAATATTTGAAATTGGTTGGTTGAATAACTATTGTTGCTGTGCTTGACGGCACATTCTTTCTGGCTTTTATTGGGTATGTTTGGTTTTGTAGCTAACTCCAAGTTTGGCAATCTACGACACAATGTCAAGCTTAAAAAGTCCTATTGGCACACATTGTGTTGGTTACGCCTATAATTTGGCTGGATTTCTCCTAACAGCTGGTGAGAAGGTAATACTCTTTCAACCTCCATATGTACCCGTTTTGTCATTTTCCATTCCCTTGTTTAGAGAATTTGATACTATAATTATTTTCCATGATGCAATGTTATCTTAAGTGTAGGCAGATGATCATTAGATAATCATAAAGTTTATTGCTCGTCTAAAATTCTAATGTTCCACCGTTCAAGCATCAACTATGTGATCTTAAATGGTTGTAATGGTAACAAATTGCAGCGTAGATCTGTAAGAGAAATCTCATGTCAATGTCCATTGTAATGAAAATGCAACCCCATATAGTATATGTTTTTATTCATTACATTTTCATTGTCACTCAATAGTCAATAACACCTTCCAAAGTGGTAATTATGGTAATGAAATTTATGAAGACAAGATGTTCGGGATGGACAAATATTATGATGACATGGACGTGTAACTCCATTAAAAAAATTGCAGTTAAGTTCATTACGGTTACCTCCTACCGAACAAATCGTTAAGGTTCCTTAACTAACCTTTGCAGTTGCTCTGAAGATCTCATCTCAGAACCCTTTCATTACTATTTCTTTGTGATATATTGCTTCGTCTGATTTGTGCTGCTAGAAAGTCACTTTAAGGTATTAGAAAAATAGGTTCAAACATGATCTGCTGTGTAATTATTTATGGAACTAACAATTTTAAAATTACTTAGGGTCATCGTTTTGCAATGCCTCTTTCGCGAATTGCCCTACAATCTCCTGCTGGTGCTGCTCGTGGCCAGGTATTCCTGCATTAATTTAAGTTGTTCCTTCTTAAGGATATGTAGTTGGTTAGGATGATAGTTCCTTCACCTTTTTTCTGAATTTTACAATTGTTTTTTCGCAGGCTGACGACATCCGAAATGAAGCTGATGAACTTCTTCGGATCAGAGATTATCTCTACAAGGAGTTGGCCAAAAATACAGGCCAACCAGTAGAAAAGGCACACACCTATATTTTCTTACCTTTTTTATTTAAGTTGATGTTTTGACAGACAACAGATATGATATGTGCAATTTGCTTTTATGTTTTGATATTGTCCTGATAAAGGTATTGCTATTTGATAATGTGTGCAGATTAACCAAGATTTAAGTCGAGTGAAGCGTTTTAATGCCCAGGAGGCTCTTGAATATGGGCTTATTGATCGTGTAGTTCGGCCACCTCGTATTAAGGCTGATGCACCTAGGAAAGATTCAACAGCAGGACTTGGTTAGTGTGTGTGTCTGCTGTTATGCAATGTAGTTAACCCTGTTGCCATTCTGATTGGCTGTATTGATCGGAATGTGCTGTTTAGTCGATATAGTGTTGAGATTTATATTACTTGATTCCAAGGTTGATATTCTCTTTTTTGTTGGATTTTCTTTCCTCTTAAATTTGTCCTGCATGGAGCGCCTATTTTCCCCCTTCCGTGCATCGTTTGATCAACGCTTCAAGATATGATTGAGAGTTAGGAGGAAAAAAAGCTGAGGTAACACATGCTCCTGCATTGTACGGTTTTTTATCCACCGGTCCAGATTAGAGGCCTCATCCACCAAGCCCGCATGTCAGGGCTAGTTCTATGGAGTTTTGCATTGCGAATTTATGGTTGATCTGGTGGTGGGGGAAGTTCATTCGTTGCAAGTCATAAGTCGAGGGAAGTACTTGAATTGAGCAAAGCTCATCTCTTGTCATTTTAGAGATTATATTGATCGTAAACTCGTTGCAACAGACATTATCCAAATATAAACCTCAACACAAGAAAAGTAGCCTACTGAAGCTAGTGAGTGCTACCAAGCACCAAATATATTGTACTTCCTCCTTTTCGTTTTAAATGCAACAAATGAATATTCTATATCTCACAAATAATATCCCTTTGTTACATTTAAAATGAAATGGAGGAAGTATCAAAATCTCCAGTCTCATGATTTGCATACCATCTGCATGTTACTTTAGTCTATTTGTTGATATTATCACTATGGTCCACCACTTTTGAATTAAAATTATTATTTCACATAATCAGCCAATGAGATTAAAATAATTGAGCTCATTATCACATGTAATATCTCATTTTAGCCAAGATATACGATTTTCCATTCTAGAATGTGAATTTCTCGTCACATGATGCAGGAATATATCTAATCAATGCTATGCTATAGGAAACATTGAGATTTAAGAGGATGTTTTGTTAGCATGCATGTGAAAGTTTTCATGAAATCAATACATTTCAGTTATAAACTCAGATAGTTCTATGATGAACTAAAACTAATTGTAAGAAAGAAGAGAGCGAATCTGAGAGAGGAAAACATCAGAGCGAAGAATATTATTGAATGAATAAAATTAATCATTACAAGCTAATCATCTCTTTATATATACAGATAAAGAAAGCAATAAACTGAATAACAAAATGTAAGAATCTGTTAGAGTTTGTTATGTTGATGTGTCACTAACGCGGCTGACATTAGTTGACTGTATAAGAAGTGTAGTAGCAGAATCAGTGAGCTTAACAGCATGTTAACAAACCACAAGAGTGTACCAAAATGAAACCCAACCTCTGGCAGAGGTAACAAAATTTGTAGCATAAGTTGCACGGACACAGGACACTGACACGGACAAGGGGACACGTAGACACGGGAAAGCGCAAATTTTAAAAGTGAAAAAACGCGAGGGAAACGTCAGAGAACACGATATTTTACAGTTTTGATAGTAGATTAGGCTATATTTTGAGAGATTTAGAGATATTGAAAGGAAAAAGTAAGGTTGAGAGGAAAAACATTTCTTCTAGTAACAAAAAACTATGTCGGTCTCATTTCAATTCACCATTTATCTTCAAAAGAAAATTAAGAGTGTCTGAAAGTGTCCGAAAGTGTCGGAAACGCGACATGTTGACCCGTAGAGAGTGTTCGTGCATCAGTCTTGGTGCCATGAAGTAGAGTGCATATGAAACCCTCCAACCGTATGATACCAGACACCTTTGGAAGGTAGGGAATGTGACAACGTACACGCTTTCCTTCATTTCATAGGGCCTTCTCATCAGTTGCAGGATTTGGTGGCCCGGAATTGAAGAACCTTTTTTATTTGATTCTCCAATCTTTGCAATAACCAAATTTCTCCATATGGAAGCCAAATCCAAAACATGAAATGTTCTAAAGATTAAGAACCACAAAGTTTATATTACAAATTCATAATTGTTCAAAAGAAGTAGATGTCATCTAGCGTTATTTGGTAAAGATTTGCGGGGTGGTATCCAAAACCTGATCTTAGTCGCTCTCTAGAAAGAAAATAAGTAATGCAAATATGCAATATGGCGTTCATTTTTTTCAACTAATTAGTCCACCTAGTGCAAATCCTGCGACTTCTTAAAGTAGTTGAGGTCTTGAGGACTTAAGATCATGAAGTAGATGAAACTCTGATAATATTAGTGAAATCAGAGGTTTGTGGTCCAACCGTAGAAAATAGTAACGAAGTGAATATATGTCTAAAACAGATTATGGATTTAAACTAGTTAGTGGTCCATGTAAGGCTCCTGAGTGTGTGATGTAGTATAAGATTGGATTTTGTTTGAATTAAGTCCGATTCTTTTGAGATTAAATATAAGTTGCATGTAGTTTGAGAGTAACTTATATTCAAAGTTTCTTTCGAAATTCATTTGTTTCTTTTATTTTTTAATCACACTGAAGCACATTAGTAAAGTATTTATATAAAAAAAGATTAATTTGATTTGCTGAAAACTAGATTTTTAAATTTTCAGTCATGCATACACGAAGTATAAATTGTACATTGAGCTAGAAAGTTTATAATTTTTGGCAATTATGTTTTGTAACAAGAATATAATAAGTTGATAAATTGATTAAGCTGTGTACGTAGCATCTTTAAAAATTTTGTGAATTCTTAATCATTACCTTTTAAATTTGAACTAGCTCTGTATGAGTAAATAAAGAGAGTTGATGTGTAATTGTGTTATTTATATTCTTACCAGAAAATAGATTGTATTTGTATTTCTATAATTTATGAAAGTGAAAGTATTGGGTCAGACCGTCTGACCCAATACTTTCCGTCGGACTGAAAACACAGTAGAAGCCATAAAGCAAACCAGCAACAACACCCCGGAGTCGAACCCAGAAAGCACGGAAACAATAACAAGAAGTGCTATACTAAGAGAAGCCCTTGCTCGACGGATAAAATCATTGGTGAGGGAAGAAGAGCCCACGAAAACTAATCGGAGGATTGCGAGAGCGAGCTCTGGTGGAGAAGCGGGGTGACAGAACTGTGGAGTAGCGATTATTTGGATGGAAATGGAGAAAAGTAGCATTGAAAGGAGGAAGCAGAGGAGACAGGAAACAACCGAAGACTGAGGGGAGGAAGGGTTTTGGAGTGAAAGGAGAGAGGAGAAAAACTTTGGTAACTATAAAAATGGCGGATGATCGGTTTTTGACGATTTCTGATGCTGTTCTTGGAGGCGACATGGTGGTGGACTGGTGGTGTTCTGAACATGAGTATGGAGTATCAGCTAAGAGGAATGAAGAAGATGGAGAAAGTGAGAGAAAGCAGAGGTTAGTGTTTTGTTTTCTTTTCAGTTGGACTTTGTTTTCTTTCAGTTGGACTTTGTTTTCTTTCAGTTGGACTTTGTGTTTCTTTCAGTTGGACTTTGTTTTGTTTCAGTTGGACTTTGTTTTTTTTCAGTTGGACTACCTGAAAAAAAATGAAGACTACCTGAAAAAGAATGAAGACTACCTGGAAAAAAATGAAGACTACCTGAAAAAGAATAAAGACCAACTGAAACCCAAAGTAAGTCTAACTGAAGTACAAAAACCAACTGAAAAAAAAAGAAGACTAACTGAAAACAAAATGAAGACTACCTGAAAAAAAATGAAGACTACCTGAAAAAAAATTAAGAACCTGAAAAAAATTGGAACCACCTGAAAGTCGTCCGACCAAAGATTATGGTCGGACGAGTCCGACACGATACCTTCTCTTTATGAAATTGACTTTTCTCCTTTTTATTTTGCTATTTTGTCATCATGATTGGGTTACTATAGGCTATACCGTGGCAAAATGTATGCAACATCATTAAACATGAGGTCATGTGTTCAAGTATTAACGGATCCATTTTATATATTTAAATCGACAATTCGATAAGTGAACTAATCTGAACATATTGGTTCTATATAACTTATTTAAACTTATTGTCTTTCATAGTTAATCATTTAAATTATTTGAAATTATTTTTCCTAAAAATAGTGAACATTATTATTAAGTTAAGGAGAATAGAACCTTTAATAATAACTAGAATTTTTTGAGCGCGATGCGTGCTTGAGTTTTTTTTCGAAACAGAAACTCGATTTTCTTCGGCATAAGAGTCAAAATTTGAACATTAGACATACGAAGTATAATTGTTTTTAGTTGCAAAGATTGGTTTAGTTTCTGTCACTTAAGTCTCTCACCATTCTTTTTGTTTTTTTTTTTTTTTACTTTTCAAAGTTAAATTCTATGAACAAATAGAAATTTTATTGAATTTATTTATGATTTCTAATATTATAATTTTTTAGTTGATTTTTGAATTAAGTACAGTACTTCATAAATTGTAAAGAAAGTGGACACTTTGATTTCAAGTCAATTTTTCATAGGTTGTAGTTTGTAAGTGAATTTTTAAGTTTTTGTAAAGTTTCCTCATTTTAGTGATTTGCATAACGAAATTATGCAATTTTATGATTTTAGTTGACTTGTGAGTGATTGTTATAATTATATTTTTGGTATTTTTGTTTGAAGCCCCTTTTATTTGTAAGTAATTTGTAATTTAGAATGGGAAGGGGGGTAACATAGTCTCTTCATTCGGGGACACCATACTCCCCCTTCCCTTATATAATAGAGATATGTTGTACTTTAATTCTTGAATGATATTTTACATAAACCTTTTTACCTTGATAATTAATCGCTATTATATAATAGAAAAAGATAGGTCCAAATATATGTAAAAGTTTCATTATATATAGGAAACACTATAAAAAAAGTAAATAATTTTTTTCTCTGTCTAACTTCTAAATTTGATTTCACTACAAATACACCTCTATTTTTTTTATCATGACCCACCATTAATTGTGAATGGTTCTTGAGAATAGTGATTTCTAAGTAAAGTTTTGTAAATGTTTTTGTATGTATTGACGGTTTGTATGTTAATTTTATGTTTTAATAAAGTTTCCTGATTATTTGAGTGATTTGCGTGATTTTTATAACGTGATTTTCTCAATTGTATGAGTGATTTGTAAAGTTTCTTCTTTTAAGTGATTTGTGAGTGAGTGTTGTAAATTAATTTTCCGTAGTTTTCATTGAGTGCCGATTTTGATTTTGACATTCCTTTTGTAATTTAGAAAGAGAAGGGGGGAAAATAGGCATTTCAAAAGGGACACCATTGCTCCCCCTTCCCTTATATAATAGAGATATTAAACTTTCAGTGTTATCATAATTGAATGTCAAGCACTGTATATGTCATCTAGCTCACTTGGTAAAGTCTTGTGGTGGTACCCAAGACCTACGACTGATACCCATCTACAACATTGAGCTTAGTTGCTCATTTACACCCAAAAATTTAGTGTCAAGCAATGATCTTCCAAAGTTAAAAGAGATCATGATTTTAAGTTTTGTTTGAAATAGAGCTGCATTATTGTGGCAGAAGCCTTAAACAACATTTATACAGGGAAGAACTTGCTATAATTAATTGCTTGTAATTTACATTACAATAAACTATGTACAGAACAAGCGATATTACAGAAACTAAAAATAAAAACCAAGCTTACTAGTTACTACATATCCTGTGGGGCAAATGTATATATACAACGCCTCTCAATCCTAGATAAAGGAGCAAACTTAGTCACATCCATAAGCATGAGTCATTATATACAACTCAAAATAACAGCAGACAGGAAGTGATAAAAAGAACTTCCTAATCTATCCCTCTAGTTAATTTACATGCCAAACAAGCAATAATCATCTTAGGGCCTATTCGTTATCATTTTCTGTTTTCATTTTTCAGTTTTTTTGAAAACCAAAAACCATAATATAAAAACCCGAAAAATAGTTTCCGGTTTTTAGTTGTCAGTTTTCAAAATTAGCATGATTACTATCATTATAACCAAGTTTAAGTTTATAATACTACCTATATCATATGATTCTAAAATCATAAAAACCAAAAACTGGAAACTGACGGTGATACCGAACGAAGCTAAACAAAAAACAAAGTACACAAAATATGCATTAGTTTTTCAAGTTGTCGCTTAACCATTCCTCTTTCCATCCATTGAGAACCTTAGCAATGAAGGCCTCAATTCTTGTTTCTAAATCAGAATCATATTCTTCCTCCTCATCATCGTCGTCACTCCATCCTATCTCATCATCACTCCCATTGTCATCATCATCCTCATCGTAACCATCAGAACCATCATAATAGTACTCATCGTCTTCATCATCATCACTATAAACAACATAATAATTATCATATTTGCACTTACCATCATCATCATCATCACCTTCCTTATCATCCATGTAAACGTTTTCTTCATCATCTTTGCTCGTCTTTCGATCACCATGCTCCTCCATCTCATAAGCAAAGCCTACAATAGGAGAGAATGTATCGTATTCGCTGATCGACTGTCTGCAGCATTCCTTAGCTATAAGTGCAACAAATAAGAAGTTGAATAACAAGTGAACAATTAGATTATGAAGAGAAAATATTCTTGGAAGAAGATATTTGGATATGATTGGGGACAAAAAGGTAGGTAAAATGAAGAGAATTGTAGCTAAAAGAAGAGGCAAAAATAAGAGGATAAATATTCTAACATTAGTCTTCATGTCGTTTTTCTTTGTAAGTTTGCAAAAATGATACAAAAACATTTGGTGTTTATATAAGAGAATGTTTGTGTTGACTGAAATAAGGCCGGTGATTTTCGTGGAAATTTGTAGCACAATATTGTTTATATATGTGCATGCAGTTTAGTAATACTGTAATAATAACCCGGATATTTCGTCGTACTTGAGATTATAGGTAGTATATCAGTATATGGATTAGTTTATATGGTTGGAAATTCTTAGAGAAGATTGATTGTATATATAATAAGGCAGTCTAATGATTTTATAACTTGTTAAAAACCAACTTTATGAAGACTTACTGATAAGTTGATTTTGACTCCATCATCATAAGATATTAGATTGTGATAGTTTGAAGACCGATATTTGCGGGAGTTGAGTCATCTAAGGATGTAATACTGAATTTCGGAGAAGAGAACATTTACGCCGCAAAAGTCGCCAAGTGATGATGCAATAGATGTTGGGTACTTGACGGCCAAGCTCTTTCTGCTTTCGCAATGTCTCAGCTCTCAGGAAAGACATTCTTATACTCCCTCCGTCCTAGGGCTCACCTTCCTTTTTTTTCATGTTTCAAAATGTTGCGCCTATTTTCTTTTTTATCAATTTATTTGGACTAAATTATCTAAAATTCTACAAAAAATTTCCAAAATACCCTTACTTTTATCTCAAAACATGTGACCCTATTTATTGTTTACACCATTCCAAGGAACATTTATTACCTTTTGATTTTGTTTAAAAGAAAAATAAAATAAATAACTAGTTTCAATACAAAAGTATAAAAAAAAAAACACTTCATTAAATATAATTTTTGGAAATCCTACTACTCAATCCATTTTCCTTAATTCCCGTGAAAAATGAGAAATGAACATTATATTATGAAACGGATGGAGTATATATATATATAGTTGATACTTAAACAAAATTAAAAGTTACAAAGTATAAGTAATAGTTTAAGAGTTATACAAAGATCTTCAAAATATGATACTCCTTCCATCCTTTATTTTATTCTCATTTTAGGTTTAGACACACGTATTAAGAAAGTATAGTAGAAAGGTATTGGTTTTTGGAAAATTGGTAAGGATATCATATGGTGTTTGTGTTGAATTGTTGAAATTTAGAGTAGTTTAGAAATATTGCATATTTGTGCATAAACAGTATGTATAAATGTGTTAGATATAATATTCTTATCCAGTGTTATCTAATTCCCCTATCAATTGCGAATTGAGACAAGCGAATTATGGTTGGTTTTGGTATGTTTTTGGCCCATTTTGAATGATTTTGGCGAATTTAAAAGGCGAATTAGATAGCTAATTAGGTAATTGTTCTTATCTCACAATTAGATCCCTATCAATTTTTTGGTTTTCGTAAAAGTTGTTCTTATGCTCGTTCAAAGCTGTGGGAGTTCTTAATGTACCATCCCATGTCCCCTCAAACCATCCCACGACATTCACGGGTCCCGTGGACGTCTAAAAGCGTGAGTTATAGCCTTCAATTTTGACAGTTTTAGGGTTCCTCCGGGTGAGGTCATATTTTTCGCCGAAAACATTCCTAGGGTGCTGCATGACTTATAATGCACTCCGGGTGCGCACCATCTGAATAGCCCCAGAATGCCATAAAACCACCCAATTATTATTTTGTGGTGCAACAACGGAATGGTCGGAAACGGTCGTAAGAGTTGTTCTTATGCCCGTTCAAAGCCGTGAGAGTTTTTAATATACAATCTCATGTCCCCTCGAGCCATCCCACAACATTCGGTGCACGGGTCCCGTTGACGTCTAAAAGCGTGACTTATTGCCTTCAATTTAGACCGTTTTTAGGGCTCCTCCGGACCCGATCATATTCTTCACCGAAAACCTTCCTACGGGGTGCGGCACGAATTATAATGCATCACGGGTGCTTTGCACCATCTGAACTGCCCCAGAATGCTATCAAACCACCTATTTATAATTTTATGGTGCAGCCACGGAATGACCTGTAACGGTCGTAAAAGTTATTCTTATGCCCGTTCAAAGCCGTGTGAGTTCTTAATAAACCTTCTCATTCCCCCCTCGAGCCATCCCACGACATTCGATGCACGGGTCCAGTTGACGTTTAAAAGTATGACTTATAGCCTTCAATTTTAACCGTTTAAGGCTTCTCCTGGCCCGATCATATTTTTCGCCCAAAACCTTCCTATGGGGTGCCGCACGACTTACAATGCATCTCGGGTACTTCACACCATTATTTGAATTGCCCCATAATGCCATAAAACCACCCATTTTTTATTTTGTGGTGCAGCCACGGATTGGCACCGAAACGGTCGTAAAAGTTGTTTTTATGTCCGTTCAAAGTCGTGGGAGTCCTTAATATGCCATCATATGTCCCCTCGAGGCATCCAACAACATTCGATGCACGGGTCTCGTGGACGTCTAAAAGAGTGACTTATAGGCTTCAATTTTGACCGTTTCAGGGCTTCTCTGGGCCCAATCATATTTTTCTTCAAAAACCATCCTATAGGGTACGACACGACTTATAATGCAACTCGGGTGCATCGCACCGTTTGAATTGCCCCATAATGCCATAAACCACCCATTTATGATTTCGTGGTGCACCCGCGGAATGGCCAAAAACGGTCGTATAAGTTGTTCTTATGCCCGTTCGAAGTCGTGGGAGTTCTTAATAAACCATCTCATGTCTCCTCAAGCCATCCCAAAACATTCGGTGCACGGGTCCCGTGGACGTCTAAAAGCGTGAGTTATAGCCTTCAATTTTTACAATTTTAGGGTTCCTCCGGACCCGGTCATATTTTTCGCCGAAAACCTTCCTATGGGGTGTGGCATGACTTTATAATTCACCCCAAGTGCTTCCCACCATCTAAATTGCCCTAGAATGCCATAAAAACACACATTTATTATTTTGTGGTGCAACAACGGAATGGCCGAAAACGGTCGTAAAAGTTGTTCTTATGCCCGTTCAAAGCCGTGGGAGTTTTTGATATACAATCTCATGTCCCCTCGAGCCATCCCACGACATTTTGTGCACGGGTCTCATTGACGTCAAAAAGCGTGACTTATAGCCTTCAATTTAGACCATTTTAGGGCTCCTTCAGGCCCGGTCATATTTTTCGCCGAAAACCTTCCTATGGGGTGTGGCACGACTCATAATGCATTTCAGGTACTTCGCACCATCTGAACTGCCCCAGAATGCCATCAACCACCCATTTATGATTTTGTGTTGCAGCCACAAAATGGCCCCGAAACGGTCGTAAAAGTTGTTCTTATGCCCGTTCAAAAAAGTAGGAGTTCTTAATATGCCATCACATGTCCCCTCGATCCATCCTACGACATTCGGTGCACGGGTCCCGTGGACGTCTAAAAGTGTGACTCCTTCCATTTTGACCGTTTTAAGGCTCCTTCAGGCCCAATCATATCTTTCGCAATCTATTACTAAACTGCATGATATAGGGAGGAGTTTAATGTGACCATCCATAAACAGTCTTAGTGGTCATCTACCTGTCATGCCATATTTTGCAAGAAGATCACACACATATTTCTTCTATGAGAGAAAGATCCCTTGAGATGTTCTGTCTACTTCAATTCCCAAGAAGTACCTTAACTCTCCCATGTCTTTAATTTTGAATTGAGAGTTAAGTAGATGCTTGGCTTTGTTTATGGCTTGAAGTGAGTTTCCAATGATGAGAAGATCATCAACAACATAAGTTGGTTTATCCGCAAATTCATGTTTGTTGTGAGCAATAAACAAGTTGTAGTCTGATCTGGACTGTTGTAATCCATATTGACTAAGAGCACTGCTTAGTTTGGCAAATTCATGCCTTGGAGCATGTTCAAGGCCATACAAGGTTTTCAAAAGTTTACACACTTTGTTAGAGGGTTTAGAGAGTGATTCAGTGTCCATCGCTTTAGTCTTAAACATGTATCCTTCACTTAGATATCCAGGAGGCATTTTCATGTGGACTGTTTCATCTATATCCCCATGGAGGAAGGCATTTTTCACATCCATTTGGTGAACATGCCACTTCTGAAATGCAACCACAGTAGTGACCTTACAGTTACTAGCTTGAATATTGGAGCAAAGGTCTCCCCATAATCAACACCAAACCTTTGTCTATTTTCCAGTATGACAAGCCTTGATTTGTGTCTCTCCACACTTCCATCAGGATTATACTTTGTCCTATAGAGCCACTTGCATCCAATGGCATATTTGCCAGGTGGTAATTTAGTGATTTCTCTAGTTGCTCTTAAGAGCTTCTAGTTCATCATTCATGGCTTGAAGCCAATGAAGGTGCTAAATGGCAGTTTTGAAGGGAGTAGGGTCAGAATGTTATGTAAGTTGGCTCATGAAGCAGAAGAAAGGTTGAGTTACATATGTAGAGGTGGTTTATTTTTGTAGTTTGAAGGGTGAGGTAGCAAACATGTTGGACATAACATAGTCTTGATGCCAGATTGGTGATTTGTGCTTTCTAGAGGATTTTCTCATATGGATAGGTTCATTTGTAGTAGGAATGGTTTGTGTTTTGCTCACTGTTAGTTTCTGGTTCTTCAATCAGGTTTGTGTCATCTACCCAAGTAGGTTGATGTTGTATTAGTTCAGTAGGATTATGAGAGGGATTACCAGTGAAGTTTTAGGAAATGGAATGAAATAGGTGATATGGGTAGATGCTCTCAAAGAATTTCACATCTCTTGAGACAAAGGTGTGCTTAGTGACAAGGTTTAGTAGCTTATATCCCTTCTGAGTTGACGGGTAACCTAGGAAGATACATGGAACACCTCTTGCTTCCATTTTATCTTTCTTGTTGTCAGGATTACTTGCCATAGCAAGCTAAGGCATCCAAATGCCTTGAGATTATTATACTTTGGTTTTGCTTTGTATAAGATCTCATAAGGAGTCTTATCTTTCAATATATGACTAGGCAATCTATTGTGATATGAACAGCTGCAAGTACACAATCACCCCAAAAATACAAGGGAAGCCCTGCTTGAAACCTGAGAGCTCTCCCCATCTCAAGTATATTCCTGTGTCTTCTCTCTACTCTGCCATTATGTTGAGGTCTCTCAACACATGATATCTCATGTATAATATCAAGTTTGCTGAACCATGGTCTACATTTTTTGTCGTCAAATTCAGGTGCATTATCTGATCTTAGCACCTTCACCTTTCTTTCAAACTGAGTTTTAGCCATGTTCACAAAACTTTGAATGACATCAAATGCATCACTTTTTTCTTTCTAACAAATGTATCCATGTAACTATTGTATGGTCATCTACCATAGTCAAGAAGTACCCATATTTTCCTTTTGAATTCACCTTATAAGGGCCCCATGTGTCAATATGAATGAGATCTAAGGGCTCACTAGCATGTGACTCACTCACAGCATATGATAACTTAGTGAATCTGGACAAAAGGCAGGTTAGGCACACACTTCATCACTCACATCCTTCAGTTCTTCTATCTTACCAATTCTAGACATAGGTGCATGATCTAGTCTATGGTGCCATAATGTTTCTTTGCTCACAAGATGGACATTTGTTATCACTAGTTACTGAGTTGCATAAGTTTGTGAACACACCAAAGTTTTTAGAGCATTTCTCATTACAGAAGGTTTGTTGTTTGATACAGGTGAGAGTTTTATCAACAGGTTCATTCAGCAAGTAATAATACAACCCATTCTTAACTCTTCTTACTCCCTTTACTTCACCACTTTTACCATCAAGGATTATACAAAATTTGGGATGAAACAACACCTTACAACCAGTATCTATAGCTAATTTGTTGACTAGATAACAAATTATGTTTAAAGGTTGGAACATACAAAACATTTTTAAGTTCCATCTCATTCATCAACTTTACTTTTCCAAAGTGAGAAATGTTTGACACTTCACCAGTAGGCAAGCTTATATGTGGGTTATTATTGCTTTTTATAGCATTTGTTAGAGCATCAAATGACCCTGTCCAGTGGTTTGATGCTCTAGAAATTATGATCCTCTCATTAATGACACAATCAGCAAAATGACATGAGACCATACCTGCATAACTCCTTGAGTAACTCATCTTCATCTCATCATCTGTGTCTGGAGATTTTGAAGGAGTTGGAAGAAGTTTTAGGAGATGTTTTGCTAATTGTATTCAGTAATGGTGCTTCTAGACCCAGCATTGGAACTTCCTTCTCCTTGATTTCCAGCATGAGCATTTGATGCTACTTTTGTACCTCCCCCATTTTCTACCTTCGTTCCGTTTTTGGTTGTAGTTCTTTGTTCTTCCTCTTTGTTGTCCCAGAGGTGATCTGTGTCTTGGATGACCCTTAGGAAATCCTACAACAATCCAGCACTTTTCAGCAAGGTGACCTAATTTTTCACAAGTAGTACATGCTCCCCATGTGCCCTTGCTGAACATAGTCAGGGACTCAAGCTCTTCTTTTACTCCTCCAAGCACTTCTCTCTGAGCTTGTTCTTGCTCAAGGTAACTACAAGCAGTCTCCACAAGCTCATCATCAAAATTTGGCTTCTTTGAGCACTATAGTCTGTTTTCATACCATTTAAGAACAAGAATAGCCTCTGCTCTTCTTTGTGCTTGTTCAGCTCACATATAAATGTTGTGATTTCAGTGTTCACAGTTGTGATTGGAGTATTTAAAGATTCCAACTCTTCCCACAACACTCTCATCTGAGTATAATACTCACTTATAGGCTTTTCTTCTTGCTTTGTTTCATACAAGTTCTTGTTCAACTTGTATTTCCTAGACCCATTTGTAAGAGCAAATCTCTCTTCCAGTTGATCCAAATTTGCTTTGGATCACTTACAAACATGATAGATCTTTTTATAGGCTTAGCAACAGATCTAAATATCCATGATATGATAATGTTGTTACAGGTGTCCCAAGCACTTGTTTCACATTATCATTGTTGTCTCTCTTTACTGCTCTAGTCACAAAGCCAAGCTTTCTTTTTGAAGCTAAGTCAATCTCCATGGGATCGTTTCGAAGACTTATAATTTGTAGAGCCTTGTAACTTCTCTATCACCATGAAACATGCTCCAACAGATGGATGCAAGTAAGGAGGACTAGTTAACTCTATTTTAGTTGTCATCTTTGTGGATAAACACTAAAGATGAAAACGTTAATGTTTTCAAAAATATTTCAGACTTTCCTTAGACTATACTGTAAGAATCAAGCACTCAGAATAAGAAACAATGGATGTTTTTCGAGCCTAGGCTCTGATACCATGAAGACAATCAATGATAGATTGTAAGGAAGGAAAGTTGCGCTAGTTTTAGGTTAACCATATTTTCATTCATTCTCTCTTGTGTCATTATAGCAGTAAGGTATTCCTTATATATGGGAACCCTTGTGACATAACAACTGGAATATATCAGACACCTTCCTAGAATCTTCCTAGAATCCCGCGCCAACATATCATTGAACAAAAATTAAGAAAAGGTCCAACATTCTTGGACTGGACCATTATGGACCCTTACATTAAAAGAAATTAACATGACTATCTAATCTATCATTCTCAACACATAAACCAAGTTAGTGTTTAACATTTTTTATTACCGGATTATATGTATAACTGTATAAAAAAAAAATAAACCTAAACTTTCAACTGTTTGACATGACTTACACAACCTATTTTTCTTCTAAATAAGATAAATAAAAGGCAACCATACACAAGTTAGACTTGAGGCCAAAAGGCTACAGTGACAAGTTTAGATCTTGTGACCTCCTAATCTCAAAGTAAGGCCGTCTTTAAAATTTTGAGGCATCTGTGCCAATCATAAAATTAGACCCTAAATATAAAAATATTATACATAAATTAATTTTAAATGTATAAAATAATATATTTTACAAAATATATTATTACTAAAAATATTTTTGACAAAATAAAACTCGAATTTGAACCATATGACTAAAAAAATATTTAATTTAAGACTCCTACCGCTTCTAAAGAGTAAGGCCCTAAGCTCAGACCTGCTTGCCAATCCGCATGAGTAATATACAAATATAGACTTTTCGAAGACTTGAAAGTTGCATAATTCTTATTCATATCATGAAGTAAGCATATTAAAAAAATTAAACTCAAGCTTTTAGCACCCAAATAAATAAACAAGTAAATCAAGCTATCAACGGGAAGATCCAAGGGTGCAAGTCGTTGATACTCTTTTCATAATGTGATACATCAGAACTCATTCTTGGAGCTGTCATCAAACACTCATGTGATACATCAGAACTCATTCTTTTGTCCCCAAAATTCCATTTACTTTCTAACAAACTTGCAAGAACACTAATATCATATAGACCAATAATAACCAAGTAACCATTATGCTCAGAATTGATGTGGTGTGAATACAAGTTTATTCTACATAAAAATAACACCTGTAGAAAACCCTATCTAGTAAGTTAAGCTAAGACTAACATTCCTACATAAATAAGGATAAACAACACCTGTAGTAAATAAGCACTTGACCCATGCAAGTGTGAATATCACACAAGATTATACAGATGTAATAAAACAGACAAGACGATTTTCATAGGCACTCTCAATAGTTTTAACTATTGTCAAAAGTCAAAACTGCACGTTCATCTCGTGGTGTAGATCACCAAACTCAATCTGGTTTTTTCTAACCTTCATGCAAAGATTCGTTATGATCAGCCGAGCCATTCCTAGTGTCTCCGTGAAAAGACGAGTATGTGGTACCTGAGGCGTGATAACCTTGGCTTTGGCCCCCATAACTGTCCTGCATTCCTGTATTTGAAAACTGTACGGTGGAACCGCTGATGATGTACTCGGATTTTTGTTTCTTTGGCTTCTGTTCATGCTGGTTTCCTGCCAAGAAACTTCCTACAACAATCTGAAGCCAACAGGAAACAAATGAATAAACTGCTCACTAGTAGCGGCCCCAAAATAGGAGAGGATCAGTCATTTTCCTTACGGGTTTGGTAGATGGTAATAAATGGATGTGATTGTAATAAATTCATATGTATTTTTGTATAAATTGTATGAAGTCCATGTCCATATAATGCTTGTTCACCCTCAGATTCATGATTTTCTTTACCACTTTAGAGATAGCATTCACTATTGAGTGAGAATTGAAATTTGCGGTATATGTTTGGGGATGGGATTCTATCATCATGGTAATGAATAAGAGATATTCCTTACAAATTACATATGATTTCATTACTGTCATCGTCATTTAGTACCGCCAATCAAATGGGCCAGCAAGTTAGTAATATGGATATTGGAGATGAAGAATACCTGCACAGGACTAGCAGCAACAAGCAAACCAGCTACACCTCCTCCTACCACACGGCCATCTGGGCTTGCCAGTGAAACACTCATTCCTCCTGATCTGTTTCTAATCCCACCACTCTCAGAAGGCATGAATGAACCAGTTAAGGAAAGTATCTCAAAACGGCCCTGTTGCAAAAGCACAAAAGGTTTTGGCCAAAAGATGGTTAGCAACTAGCTCAAGACTACGCAAAAAATTTAGGACAACTGCAGTCCCTATAGTAATTAAGGTAATGTAGAAAGGACAAAACATGAACTAGGGGATGCACATCTACAACATCAAATAATCCCACATGATTCCGTGCACATCTTGGGCATGACCCGAGATAAAATAGAAGTCAATGTTGGCACCTCAATATTTGTAAAACCTTTTGGCTTCTCTTACTTGAAATAAAAGATCACTAGTATCTGAAACATAAATAATCTGCATAGTATGCTTGGTAAAGGTCGAGTATGATTTGAGAGGTTTAATTGTAGCATGTGAAATCAATTGCAAGATCATTGGGGGGGAGGGAGAATCTCTGAGAATATATTAGTCATAGTCTCATAGATATAAGATGTAGCACCTCGTATGTCAATGTACCACCGGAAGAGTCAGGTTGACGAAGTGTAACACTGGAAATTACTCCATTTGCAGAAAGAATGCATATAGCTCGAGGGCCCTGCTGAGAAAATGATATGACCTTCATGGTAACATCCTGAAACAATGAGAAAAACAGAGCTATTAGTAGAGTAAATTCCACAGTTCTTATCATGATTGGTGCATCCAGTGCACGTTCTTTCACATCCTCAATTTAGGTAGAAGAAAATTACTGATTATAGCGAAGTTATAGCGTGGATCTTCCGATATTTACCTCACCAGCATTGACGGTGATGATATGAGGTGTGAAGTTAGCACCAACAGAGCAAGATACCCATTCACCTGAAACCAGTTATTTTACAAAAAGTTATTACTAAATTAGATTTACTCAAGAAAAGAAAGATTAATTAGCTAAAAAGCTAGTAAATTCACTGTCAGCAGTTAAACATTCAACTACATATAGATTATTCAACACTACTTAAGCATAACCTCCTCTCCTACCCCGACAAAGAAAATACAGAAACATTCCAGATTGTGTTTCTCAAATTTGTCCAACCCACAGGAGGCTTTTTTTTCTACTTATATTTTAGGTTAAAGATGACAACCGTAACTTACAATGATCATTTCGTATGTATTTAGTCTTCTCGTTACCAAGAGACCTTACCTCCTACTAAGCGAGCATTATTCATTTTACCTCGTCAGCTCTATATCTAAGAACTAAACGCCAAGGCACAGCCCAAACAAGACCATGATACATAAACCCTAAGGTGTTTGGCTCTACACAGTTGCAACAAAAAAGATGTGCACAAACAGAAGATAAGACCAAAAAAAGGTCATACATACATAGTGATAAACAAGGCTACATATCCAAGAAGAAGCACTCGAAAAGGAGTGCCAAAAATCTGATAACAACCTTTGCTTCCTTGTTTATATACTCCTATCAACCAGCTGTGCATAGACAGGTCATATGACCAAGTTTAAGCTTTCTGCAGAATCAGCTGCATAGACTTTTTCTTACCAATCATTATAAGTAACCTTACACAATCTTCTTTATTCTCCTATTCTCTCACAACATATATAAAGTTCTCACCCACAACAAAGTACAAACTGATTAATACCTTCTGGAAGATTCCAAACCTGTGACAGCTCTACCCAGAGGCCCAAAACATGACCCATTTAAAACCATAACCTCCCAAGATCTTATTTTTGGGTGCACATTTTCAAAGGTCCCACTTTTACTTCCCACCCAATAAAGTTCTCATAAAAACCTCATCAAACCCACAAATTTTCATATCTTTTTATACAGAAACTTATACTATAGAAGTTAGAACTATACAGCTATACTCATAAAATTTTACCATAAAATTAGATCTAGTAAATACACAACCTCCCCCACTAAATTCCAAAACCCATCACATGCATATTAGCAAAATCATCAAACACACACAAAAACAAAAGAAATAATAAAAACTTTACTATGATCAAATGCAAACTACATGTATGTATGTCATAATTTCATTCAGTTAAAACATACCATGACTATCAGACTCAAACTTGGGTTGATGTTGCTTGATCACAGGAGCAGCGGGCTTCATCTTGGGCCGCTTCTCAGAGGAGAAATCAATAACGTTGGCTTGGGCCGGGGCTGAGGCAGAGATGGGCTTTGCAGAAAGAGCCACAGTAACAGCCCCATCAGGCCCATACTTTCTGGGCCGTCCTCTTTTCTTCTTCATGGACGTCACCGGAGTTTGCAAGCCCATTTGGGTCGCCGGCGCCGGCGTTGTTCCGGCGAGTTGGGCCCCACTAACAATGATTGCACCGACGTTATTTTCATTCCTAGGAGCTAAATGATACTCATTTGGTGCATCTGATCCTACTACTGTTACTCCACCACTATTTCCTCCTTCTTTTGCTTCCATTTCATTTACTGTTTTTTTTTTATTATAACAATATTATTATTGTTATTTTCAGGAAATTATAATGGAAGAATTAATACAAAGAAAGTATCTTTTTCTAAATTTAAGAACAACCCATAAATTATTTGAGCAAATCAAGCTTAGCTAGCTCCTGATTTTGTTTTTAAAAATTTTGAAACATCATAAAAAAAAAAAAAAAAAAAAAAAAACAGCTCAACAAAAAAGATTTTAAAAAAATATAGAAAAGGGTGGTTTTAATTTGATTGATTTGAGTAGAAGCTAAGCTTTTTTTTTGAGGGGAGTAGAAGCTAAGCTTAATTTAACAAGTGATGAAAATTAAATCTATGCAGCTTAAAATTGGGATTTCACCATTAGAGTAAAGAAGCAAGCTTTGATAGAAGCTGAGTGTTTATCTTTTTTCTTTTTTTCAAAAAAATATAATTTTGAAAATAATTTTTGGGTATTTTGGAGAAGGGGAGAAGAAATTTGAGGAATTTTCTTATGATGAAAAATTAGGTCTAATTTTGGTAGAGGTAAACTGGGTTTTATTGGTGACAGCATAAAAGACATTACAAAGGTTGATAAAAAAAAATTGTCGGAAATGTAATTAATAATAAACTAAAAGGAAATAAATATTAATTATTGCATATTGATCACTATAAATATTTATATTAAATTATTTTGGCATAAAATAAAGAAGGGATATGCGTTTTAGTTAAGGAAATGGGTTGGTGTCCGGAAAGAAATAAAATAATTTTGGTAAAGTTAAATTAGGTTGCCAACGCAAAAGGACATTTCTTGAGAGATAAGGATAAATCAAAAGCAGATCCACAAGGAAAGAACTTTAAATAGTAGTAATTGATTATGACCAAAACATATCTTTTATAAATATAAAACTGTTATAACTATTAATCCTTTTTTTTTCTTTAAGATAATTGAACAGTGAAAACAAAGCAAGTATTAGATATTTTGTGTTATTAGTTAATACCTAGGACAAAAATAAAAGGAAACAATTTATTTTTAAGAGATATATATAAAAGAAATTATAGAACATAACAAATCTTATATTCTAATGTTTTTATATTCTAATATGTATATATATAAAGAGAAAAATAACTTCTAGACTCGTATAAGTTGCATGAAAAAAATTGGTCTATAGGTTCAAGATTCTTGTGATATTTTCTCTACAATTATGGTGTAGATATTTATAAATTATTAATAAAATATTAAAGATATAATAATAGTAACACGATAGTTCAGTCTATGTACTAATTTTCTCTACAATTATGGTATAGATATTTATAAATTATTAATATTAAAGATATAATAATAGTAACACGATAGTTCAGCCTATGTACTACATGAAAATAAATAGAAGCAAAAAGTGGAAATAAATAATCCACTTCAATTAAAAAAAAATTGCGTGACTCAAAGTCTTCCGCTTGTTAATACCTTCGGTCCTGCATTTCATCGGCACTATATTAGACAATATTTTTAAGTTATATATTACATTTAACTACTCCATATGAGAAATGTACTTTTAGAGAAGAGAATAATATCGTCAATGTTTACAATATATGAGAATTCTACGAAAATAATTTTAGATATTATAAAGAATATTAACTTGTGGCTTAAATTTTTTTGATTTGTATTGAGAATAATTTAAAACTGACATAAAATCAGTATAGCGACTCAAGACTGATATATAATAATTAGTTTTATAGATATTATTTCCCTAGGGTTGACATTTAAATAAAAACATGTATATTACTTAGGATAACTTAATTAATTTTAAATAACTTTTTAGTGCTGAAATTATATGATACTCACTTCACACTCATGTAAATATTAGACCTTTATTGCTTATACTCAATTCAAATATCTATACCAATTTGTTAAAAAAAAAAATGTCTTGTCTGATCTTACTCGATAACATGGTCTTCATCCGCGCCTGAGCAAATGCGTGCTAATAATGATTATTATTCCTTTCACAAGTTTTTAGAATCCCTAAAACAAAGCCTATTTGTGACCTTCTCCTTGATGTATTTGTTGCAATCTCAACATAGTTATGGGTATCACACACATATATCAACTCGGTATACTTCTCTCTCTAACTTCTCTCTCTTGTCGTTTTCTCTCTAGTGTTGTAGAGTTTTGTTTTCCCACTAAAATTGTGGTAGTCAAAGAGTCAATGTAGCATACAAGGAACTAGTCTTTCCCACTTCTTCTCCCAAAAACTTCCTCATTGTAGCATGCGCTCGAGTTTTTGCTTCTTGTCTTTCAGAATTTGCGTTGGGCAATCGGGTTATCTTGCTTCTATGTCTCATAACCTACTCTACTCGTCTTCTTGCAGACTTTGTGCACTTGGCATACATGCACACAAGAAAGCAAGCTTATCTCTTCTTCAATTCTCGTTTCAAGATAAATTCTGCAACATTTGTTTCATCTTCTACATTTTTGTAACTTTATTTCTCGTTTTCATTTACTTCTCTTTATTACTCCTCTTCTCTTTATGTTAGTTCCAGTTAAAAATCTCTTTAACATGCAACCTTCAAATTCTCCGAGTTACTCTAGAATGGGGTGCTTTTAAATGCACCTGCATTTAATCCCATTTCCAATATACACTGGAAGACATCAGTCATTGGGGTCTTTTTTGGACCAAACACACCTATCCCTCTCTTAGTTCAAGGTTTAATTAACAATCACTAGGAGAGAAGAAGTAACATCAATGTCCATAGAACTGGTTCATTCTTTTTGAATGTGACAACCATCGAGATGTGTATGGCCTCATTATGTATCACACTGCTATCATCAATGGTATAATTGTCACTTTCAGACGGGGGGCATTGGACTATAATCCCACATCATCTCAACTTCAACCCAGCTACGCTCAGATAGGCTTTGGGTTCGAATCGTTGGTTCATTCTTTTTGAATCAAGGTTTAATTAACAATCACTAGGAGAGAAGAAGTAACATCAATGTCCATAGAACTGGTTCATTCTTTTTGAATGTGACAACCATCGAGAAGTATATGGCCTCATTATGTATCACACTGCTATCATCAATGGTATAATTGTCACTTTCAGATGGGGGTATTGGACTATAATCCCACATCATCTTAACTTCAACTCAGCTACGCTCAGATAGGCTTTGGGTTCGAATCGTTGGTCTTCTTCTTGGATTTTTGAACCAATATTGGGTGCATGTAGTGTTATATCATGTTGGCTATTATATGGATCAAGTTGATACTTCAAGAGATTCTCTTCCTCTTCAACCAGAAGTGAGAGCGTAAGTGCTTACATATCTCTTACATCCTTTAATATCGGGTTGCTATCTACCTATCCTTGTACGAAGATCAGTTAATTTGGATCTATTTCAGGTAAGAAGGTGTATTTAAGTTTTGTAAACTTTGCGGTTGTGTTGGGCATTTAACTATTTGTTGTAATCTTTCTACCTCAGAAGCTCAAAGAAGAAACACAAAATTGTCTTGCTGAATTTGAAAGAAATGGTCATAAGGTTCTTTGTGGTCCAAACAATGTCCAATTATACACCAAACTTATTATGAGCTTTCCGGCTAGATTTAGGTTCAGGAATTCACACCTGAATCTATGGAGAAGAGATAACCAGACAGCTTCACGGCAACTCCTAGGCATTTGAGGCCTTATGAAGACCCTTCACAAGTAAATATTTGGGATTTATCTTTCTCTTTCACTAGTGATTATGATACTGGAGAAGAATCGATGGATGGAGAAGACATGCATGGTAGTTTTAAGGTGCATGAAGGTATTTTTTCTCCTATGTCAAACAATTTTCTTATTACTCCTTCGCCTCAATCGCTGGTCATTAAATCTCCTGGCACTCACTTTGGTTTAGAAGGGGACCCTTATGGGCCTTATTATATGTCGAATATTGCAGATCTAGACGAGTGTTCTCGGGCCATGGACTCTCATATTGTCCCTAATGAAAACCAATCTGCCTATATTATTCCTATAGTGCACCCCTTACCTCCTTTCACTAGTGAAAACCCTAATTTTGAAATTAGAGAATCCTCCAATACGGGGAAAACAAACACTTTGGCTAGACCTACTTTATTTGAAGTCGTAAGCATCTCTAAATGGGCTCAGCAGAGAGGTAACACTAATGTAAAACCTTTCTCTCTCTCACAAAATAGTACTCCTTCTCTTACTCATCCAACTGTGTTATCAATGATTTAGTCACAAATCACATACCTCCCACTTCTCCTGCCTCTCGAAGGTTAGTTAAACTTTGAACAATCTTTAAGGATACCGGAAATCCATTCAATCAACTTAACCAGAAAATTAATGCGCTATTTTCTATTGTAATAGAACTCACCAATTTTTAAGAAACCATGACTGAACTCCAATTGAAAAGCTTTACCTTTGATTTGATTTCTCATATTTAGACTTCAATCGACCAAACTCGACTCAAGCGCCCGTGAAATCTGGTTTGCCTTTGAGCAGTAATAATAAGCACGATTCCAGTTCCAGCACTAAAATTCACAATGCGATTGAACCTCTGCAACAAACTCGAGGTCGGATTCGAGTACCATGCAACAGAGGACGTTATCATCAGGACGAAATGGGTACTATACACTGATTGAGAACAACACTTGAGAAAAACTAATTGAGATAGGGAAATCAAAAAAAAAAAAACTAAAGGAGTAAGAGAAAGAGGTGAAGGGAGCATCGAAAACTATGGAAGGAGTGAAAGGGAGAGGATGACCTTGGCTTGCCGGCAACCAGGGGGAGTAGAGAATCGTCGCCGGGTTTCTCGCGTTTGAGGGCTAGGGTTCTTTCTAAAAAGATGTAACATGTTCTTCTTTACGACCATGAGATTCTTTCGCTTGTGAAATTGTTTTCCTTTTCTAAAAATGTTTTTTCATCCATCATCCGCAAGGATGTTGCCAGGATGGTCCTATCCTAAGAGTCAAACCTAGTTTTTCTTTCCTTATAAAAAAAATATCTTTATTATATAAGACAAGAGAAGAGGTGTAGTGTCCCCCTTTGAAATAACTAGAATATAATAAATTAAAATAATATTTTCTTTTTATAAAAAGTAAATTAAAAAAAATTAATGCAACTTGGTATATGAAATAAGTCAAAAATGGAATATGCAATCACCATTAATAACTTGACAAAATTGATTGACACAATCAATTCACGAAACTAATTAGAATCTTCAACAACAAAAAATGTAAGTCGTAATATCCTAACAACATAATATTTCGTATTTACAAAGTTCAAACAATATGGTTTATTAACGTTGATAATCACTAAAAATATTGTATATACTTAAGCCTCTAACAAAGAATTATTAAATCATCAACCAAATTTTTCAGTGACAGTATTAAACAGTTAAAGTCGATCACCTTCAATTTAAAAAGATAATATTATCTACAAAAAAAACCTCAATAATTTACATCACTACCAACATAATTTTAGATTTAAAAAACATGTCCATATATATATATAGCTACATAAGGTTGTTGGCGCATGCACATACGACTAGTATATATAAGCTTGAGATAGAGGTGATCAAGGGTCGGGTTCGAGTCGGACCGCCCCTAAAAATTGCCCATTGGTCGGGTCAGGCAAAATTCAGACCAAAATTTTGTGCCCAAAGCCCGCTATTTCGTGCCAAAATGAGCAGGCTTTCCAGGTCAAAAAATAGACTAAAAAGTTACTTTTAGCTTGTCCGATCCAAAACAAAAAAAAAAATGAACCTATCCGAGTCCGATCATGTACCAAAAAATTCTACCTAAAGCCGCCCAAAAATCAGGCCGGGCAAAAATGATCAGCTATAGGCCTCTAGCTTTATAAACTCGAACCTATAACCTAACATCTTCTAATATATTTGTATAGATTTACTGATTCAAGACGGTAAAAGACGGAAGAAATTCCCTTCAAAAGAAAGATGGCAGAAGTTGACTATGTCAATGGGGAAAAAAAGAGACAAGGTCATTTTTATTCTCCAGACTATTTCTTTTTCTTTAAGGGGGTTTTTCAAATGAAACTGTGAGACAAATTAATTATTCTTGTATAAAAGTAAGAAGAAATTTCTTTCTCTGGGTCATTAAAGCATTAAAGATAATGAAAAAGAAAGAGAAATAACTCAATGAAATTCTGAAGGGCCAACTCAGCCACTTTACAAAACATTGACCAAAAGCATCCAAATACATCTACACATAAGACATTAATTTAATTTTAAAGATGGAGAATCTCTAAAGCAGGTCTAGAAAATATATCATCTATTATTAAACAAATCATTTTATTTATTTTTAATATATTTAGTTTTTTTTGGGTTGGGAAACAAACAAATTTAGATAAGAACAGGCTAATTTTATATACACTCTCTGTATTTTTCAAACTGGGGCGGCAAATTCAATGCAAAGAAGGCCATTTTCTTCACTACAATTATCAACTCAAGACTTTTTATATTAAAAAAAATCTCAAGTATTGAGAGAAATTGGTTGTCACATATATATATAAAAATAAGCAAAAAAAAGTATAGTGGAAAGGAACTTTTTTAATTAAAAATTACTATCTTAAATTAAGAAATGATAATATTTCAAGTTGCTCAATTTAATATTCAACATCCATTGATATTAGGTAAGGTGTAGATAAAAAGATGTGAATAACATTAACTTATTGTTAACGTCCAAATTTAATGCTAAGCATCAATAAATTGCTGAAAGATGAGTGATTAATCAAGTACTTTGTTTAAAAAATTTATTTTTGGAGTACACGATACCAGCCACTAATCAACAGGTTAATCTTCATTGGATCATCTCATGACCTTTATGTTCAAGTCGGAAAAAGCACTTCTATACTGTAGTAATTTCACAGTGTTTAGACATTTGTTTTGTGTAGTTTGAGTTTTATTAAGATGCTGTTTTTACATCTTAAAAATGTGGAGAAATATCAATTTTCTAAAGTAAAAAAAAAAAAGTATTGAGCTAATACAAACTCAGTTTCTAAAAGATTGTTACAATTTCATTTTTATACATATCAATGCAAACAAAAGATTTATCATACACCTGTGTATTGTGTATACACCCGGGTGTACGGTGAGAATGGTATACGATACACCCAAATCTATTTTTTCAAATAAGCAAAATATACAAAAATTGAAGAGTTTCAAATGAGCATATATTAGTCTTCGATGTACCATGCACATAAATTATGGTACACATGAGTAGGGATAATGGACAGGTCTGGGTCGAGTCCACCTGGACCCAGACCCGTTTATTTTTTACAGACCGAAACCCTCCCCAGATCCGCTGGGTCTATACTTTTCAGACCCAGATCCACTGGGTCTAGCGGGTTCATGGGTCCTTCTTAGTTTTAAGTTTCCATCACATTTTTGAATATATGCAATTAAAAATTATCGCCCAAATATATATAAGTCTTGTATCCATGATTAATTAAAGCATTCTCCAAATAAAATTTTAAGAATTAACTCGTAAATATTAATATATCATGACTTACAAAGTTACAAGTCTTAGATTGAGTTACAACACTAACGAGTTCACAAAATCACAACTCATAAAACCTTAGAATTTAGGTTAAAAAAAAAATTCTAATATGTAAATGGGACTGCGGGGCGGGTCTGGGTTTACATACGTGGACTCGGACCCGACTCATGCTCTTCTAGACCTAGACCCTTATAAATGGGTTCGGTCATAGCGGGTCTGGGTCGGGTCCATGACCCATTGCCATCTCTACGCATGAGTGTATGATGAATTAACTTCATGCAAAAACATTGAGCATTAATATCTCTGGTTATGTATGTAAAAAAAACTATTTTCAATACTACATCTGTTTCAAACTTTCACACTATTCATACAGTTTCCTTTGACCTTATTATGTGATTTCTTAGTAAGGAAAATGTAATCGTGTGAGATCTTGTTAGACTTATCTCGACAAATAACTTTGGAGCATAAATTTTTTATTATTATCACGTATATGAAATTATAGATAGTCATAGTTAAAAATATGCACTGACAAACATGTTGAGATAAATGTATCAAATATTTTGAAACAATAAATATTCACAAAATACATATTACTACGCATCTAACAAGATCACACAAGACCTCCAACCTTGTTTCTAGAGGTGGTGGGAAACTCACCTTATAACTTTAAGGTCACAAGTTCGAACTCATTACCTAGTTGTGATTGGGAGTAGGGATATCTATATTTTTCCTCAACTCTCAAGTGATGGTTGACCTATGAGAGATGTTGGTCCAGTAGGATTCTTCTCTTACTAAGTGGATCCCTGGGGCTGGTGGGGCTCAAATAAGAAGATCTCACGAGACTAGATTATATTTCCTTTATGTATAAATCACAAATGATGATAAAAAAAATATTATAAATCATAGAAAATGTCAAAGTATTACAATATTTAAAAAAATGGAGGTAGTATTTAATAAAAATTGATGTTTGGGTTTGGGACTGGGGCCATTTGACAGTGGTCTCCTAGCTCAAGCCCGCCAAATTGCCAAAAAAAATAGATGGAAAGAAACACGATTGGTTTTCAGCGCATTGAGCTCGTTAAATTGGCAAAATAGGACCCAATATGTTAAGACAGTTGACGATGCAATGATTGCAATTCTGGGACCAAGAGAAGAAAGCCCATTATTCAAGGGAAACTTCTGTCAACATATATGAATTTCCACCACTAAACGGACCTAAACAACGGCCCAAAAGCTACTTAACATTCCCATTTATCTTTAATCCACCATAATCAATCTAACATGAAATATAAGTTGTTACTTATCTTAACTTAATAATAACTTTTTTTAAAACCATGATGGCTAAAAAACAAACACTATTAAGATGAAAAAAGTTAAGATAAATAACCTTGGTTTTTCTTATCGATATATCAATTTAGAGGTTGACATCTGACACAGTATTTTAGGGTGATGATGAACTCCAATATTCTCTTTTATTTTTTTGTTATTAAGTTAATGTCCGGAATAAATTTCCTTCTTTTCTTTAAAGGATAATTTTATTGCTTATAAATTAAAATATCTTTCACGTATTAAGGGTCTATTCTCCCCAACTTATCTTCAGTTCAATTGCAATCAGTTCAGTTTATCTTCAATTATCATTTCTATTAGTTACAATTTGATTAAACCCTAGCCTCCCCTTTCTTTTTCTCTCTCTCAAACCCTAGCCTCTCCTACTCCTTATCCATCAATTAGGGGCTGCCATGGATGTTTTCATCCATGGTAAGCCCCTTTTCACCTTTTATTTCCAGTTTTTAATTCATTTTCTTGTTTTGTTCAATAAATTAGTCTCTCTTTATGAGATTTTCTCAAACCCTGTTATGGGGTTTTTAGTTTCCGTTTTGGAAATCTCCTTCTCCCCTATGGGAGTTGTGAGTATGGTTCTTTTGTTTTTAGGTATGAGAAATTATTCTCATTGGTTGAAGTTCGCGACTCAACATGAAGGTATTGGAATCTCCGATGCGGTCAACCTGACTCGATCAAGAATGTTCTTCCCAAACTATATCAGAATGATAGACTTCCTCATCAATAGCTGCTTGATTCAGCAAATACAAGAGGACTGTGCTGTATTGTTCGATCTGGTTCATTGTAGTTTATTCGAAGACGAATTTGATTTAGTCTTGTTTAATTGTATCTTGTTTTATTTTAATACCTATTGTAGATGCCGTTTGGCCTTCAATTAATGAAATTTCTCTTCAAAAAAAAAAAAAGTTACAATTTGATTCATTTCAATTCAGTGCTATTCAGTTCTGTTAAGTTCAGTTAAGTTGCAATCAGTTCAGTTCAATTCAGTTGTTTTATAGCGAAATAAATAGGCCTAAAAGTTCAGAATATTAAATTGGTTTGTTAATTAGAATCACTAGGATTTTGCAAAATATATTACTTTTTCGTCTACAACCAATTAAATCAAATCAAAATCAACCCTAAAATTATAACAGATTGATCCACCCTACATAAAAAGCTATCTTTGATATACTCACATAAAAATCGTTGGCCTACAGAATGGTGTAAATTAATATTTCCTTCTTTTATTGCAACAATAGGTTTTAACACGGTATTTAATGAAATGAAAAAAGTGAATAATTTGGCATTATTGTAGCCTTTAATTAAATAGAGTAGAAAAATTTTATGGGACAAAATGAGTAATTAATTATGGTTTTAGTAAGATCACGTAAGAGAAATATTATCAACTAAAGTTTATTTTTTTTTACCAAAAGTGAAACCGTTACAATAAATATGAAACTACCTAAAATAATAATTATTACAATAGAAAGAGAGCATAGAAAATATTATACGAAATGTGGTCTAGTTTACACATTTGACTTTTTCTTAATATATAAAGGAAGGAAAAACCTTGACGGGTGGGGGAATAAAGGAAATCCTAACTTGTCAATGATGAGAATCAATCCCAAAAACTCTTAAAATCGAGAGAAAAACTCTAACCAACGAGTAACGGTATCGTTTTTCTAATTTTTTTGGCGCTAGCGGTATTGTTTCTGTCACTCTATGCCTCTATGCCTTGGTAGGCACTAGAGACAAGTAAAACACAACAAGAGGTAATTTAAGGCAACTTGATCAGTTGATCATACGATTCATACCCTCGAATGTGAAACGAACAAATATTGACTGCCAAAAACATACGACGAAAACTCACCACATTAGACATTCTACTGCTGCTTGCACTTGCAGTTGCAGCTGGTTGCAGATTTGCAAAGTTTTGACTGTAGAAAGCTTTGGTAATCAACTGTTTGAGTCCAAAAGAGACTCAAACACCCAAAAAAAATACAATGGTACCATTATAACTTGGCATTGGTATCAAATAGTTACCAGGACTGGTACCAAGCAAACCTTACTTTGGTATCAATATTTTCGGACAATGGTACCATTATAACCTAGCATTGGTACCAAGCAAAACCTTGCCACAGCGCGTGAAATTTCCAACACATAAAATGACCAAATTGCCCCCGTCTGAATCCCCTAAGAGACTCAAACGGTTGGACGCCTAGCCAAGCTCATCACTCCATGCCCTTTCTCTGCCCTAAGGCCCTAACCATAGCTAGGTTAGAAAAATTGCTACAGAATTTTAAATTTGTTCACTAATTTCTTTTAGATCTTATTATCAAATTAAGTGAATTTATGAACACTATAAGGAATGTATATTTGAATCTATCGAATCAAAATGAAGGGTTATTTTTCTTCTCACTTCTCCTACCATTTCAGCAAAATAGAAAATTTTGTGAGTAGAGAAAAATATTTAATAGAATTAGCATCTCCCAATTTTTATGAGCAATGATTTATGAGAAATTAGAGTTATATAAATATAAACATATAAATACATATATATAGCAAAAAAAACAAAATACATATATAGAGTTAACGAGAAATTAGAGATTCATTTTGAATAAACAACCTAATTATATTATATACTATATAAATTAATTACACTTTATTTTTCTTACCTATTTTAAACTGTTATAAAATATTTTATCATCGGAGAGTGCTCAAAAGAATATTCGAAATGATCCACTAATAAATACAATCTATAATTTTATTCATTCTTTAATTTTAGATTCGTGCATTTCGGTGTATAGGAACATATAATAATAAAGATTGTTGACATGATGAGTAGGACTAGAATATTAAAATTTAGAAGAAATATGTGTTATATATTACTACATCTATCTATAGAAAAATACGCTAATTATGAAGAATAATGCGAATTATTACCTTAGTTACATGCACCACTATGCAATATAATGCCAGATTGTAGTAAAAGTAATCTTTGTATAACGTGTGTTCTGTGTTTTTTCCTTATTAAGTTTTATTCGTGTTAACTGATAATAAACATTCCAAAAAGAAAATTGGTGCACTATTATTAATAAATGGAGGTAGTAGTGGTATGTACAACTATACAATAGAGAACTAATAAATCCCTAACAGATAATGGATTGCCTATCCAGAATATAATCGTAATTGAACCCCTTTTTGTATAGTAGGTGGTTGAGATAGAAATATTCGTAGAAAAAGTAAATAATGGGATGTGAATAATCTTGTAATTTATAAACTCTTGTTCGTGTATTAAAAACACTCTTTATTTATATCAATTTCCTTAAATACTGGGTAACTAGACAATCCATTACCAGTTAGTAATTTATCATTTCTTAAGTATACTCCCTCCGTCCCAAAATATAGCTCCCATTTCCATTTTGAGTGTCCCAAAATATGGTTCCCATTTCCTTATTTAGTTCCACATTTTCCGTAATTTGTCTAGAAAAAACGTGTCACATCATGTATTTGCTTCTTGAATTTTGTTTTTTCCTTTGTTTATTCAACCAAAATATTACAATTAATGCTCTTTCACCAATTATTCTTCATTCTCTCTTCTAAAATCATCTTTTCCCATACAACATTTATTTAAATAAACAAAAAAACTTTACTATCCCTAGTTACATAAATTGCCGAGAAAAAGAGAAAATGAAAACTACTCCCCCTGTCCCATAATATAGTGCTTGCATTCCTCTTTGGGTGTCCCAAATGTTGTGCACTTTAACATACACTATATAACTGTAACATACACTATAAAACTGTAACATACACTATATCATTTTAACATACACTATATCATTTTAACATACACTATATCATTTTAACATACACTATATCATATCAATATACACTATCATAAACTCACGTGATATGGATCGGGGGCACACTAATTAATGTGCACCGGGTTCATATTAGTTTTTTTATATTATGAGACGAAGGGAGTATATATTTTATGATAGAGGGAGTACTACATTACTATTCGCATCGAATCCCTGGGTCGCAAAAAACCAACGTCTAGCACGCTAGTTTATCTGATTTGGAAATAGAATTCCACCGTACAATAGCAATTGGAAAACAGTCAAAGTATCGAAGTCAACTGTTATAAAAAGAAGAGCCAATCAAAGAAGATTTAGAAAAAATAGAGGTGCAGAGCACGTGATTAGGTGTCTTGAGAATTGATGCCAGCTAAGCAGGCCCGAGTTGTCTGCCGTATTCAAAGCCAAAGCCCGAATACATCCACGCGTTTCTCACCTTTCTTTCTTCTTTAATCTTTACTCTATTTGCATTTATAACCGCGCCCCTACTAATACTAGTGTCTAGTCATTAGTATGTACTAAGTACCTGCATGTTCGTTAATCGTTACTCCTTTTTTTTCTTTTAAAGCTCTCTTTTCATCATTCATGCATTTCCATTGATTCTTACGTATTTGGATAATTGGACCTGTCTTTCGGCGCTTGTAACTTGGAAATACCTCGTCTTTCTAATATACTACTTTCGTTCTTTTTAATATCTACGGTGAAAAATGAAAGTAATCAAATGTTTCGTTCATTTGGCAATTCTCTATTACTTTGATCTTTCATAGACTCATAGTAGATATTACGTTCTATGAAAGCTGACATCAAACATGAAAGTAAGAGAGAATTACCTAATGTGTGAATTGATGCAAGTAAATAAAATTGAGGAAGTTATATGTTTGACGTCAACTTTAATATTTGATTGAGTAGAGTACATGAGAAAGTGAAATGGTGGTATCAAATGTTGTTTATATGAAAGCAATGAGATCACATAAGATACTAAAAAGAAATGGAGCATTCTTGTGAGCATAGTATAACGAGTAGAAGAAGTACTTTGTATTTCATCACCCAACAATAACTTATCTTGTAAAATTCTTTGTCTTGATAACTTTGCAAATTAATTTGGAACAACATGATGAGTAATTAACTTAAACTAATTTCTAACTGATAAATCATGAAATTTACCCATATCAACACTAAAATACTATCCTTATTTGGCAGAGATTACATAGAGTTTAGGTCATATCGCCCCCCCCCCCCTAAACCTAGTAGTTTTCGTTAAGTGCATCTACTTTTACCAAAGAAAAGGATAATGAATTATTTTTAAGTGAATTTGTCTATGAAAGTTTTTTAAAAAAATAGTTTTCAATATGTAACACTCATGTCGATAAAATAATTTGAATCCTAACTATTCAATTATCGGTCCTTCAAATGCTAGAAAAAAGAAAGAAAAAAGCGCATATTTTATGAGGTAGATACTTGATATACAATTGATTGACGTATCCTGGATGAAGCATCAAGTATGCATGCAATCATGCATGCATGCATGTTTGATTGTTAAGTTACAAAAGAAAAAAGAAACATACAACTATACAAGTGCGACTGCAGCAATGCATAGATATAAATAGCAACTACTTCTATAGTTCTATTTGTATAATTTTCCGTTATTTAGGATGTTGGCAGGCAATGCATGATGTGTAGGATCTTCTGAAGCATTTTGTCGTCCAATCTTACGAGCTAAGAGCACCTCCAATGGTATTTTTTACCCTCCCCATATACACTCTCTCTCCTCAAATGGGGCTCCCCATGAGTGGGGTTGGTTCCCCATTTAATGAGGATGCTCAAAGAATAGGGGAGGTGCCCAAATGGTGCTCTAATCAGAAGGTTACACATGGCGGGTGAGAGAGAGAAAAAAAAAGCTTGCTTCCCCTGATTTCTGACGCGCGGCAGAGGGAGAAAAAAAGAAAGGGTGAGCTGGCTGGCAAGGATGACGCGCGCCCAATCAGAAGGTGACAAATGTCACCTTCTCCTTTAAAAGCAACGGTTATTTTTAAAATAGCCGTTGCACAATTTTGCCATTTTAAAAAAATCTGCTAATTAAAAAAAAAAAAAAATTATACCAACGTTCATATTTTTTAATTGTCTATAAATAGAGACCAATTTTGCCATATTTTAGATACATTCAAATTTCTCTACCTTTTCCAATCTTTAATTTCTCTAATTTTTCTCCTCTTAATTATATATTTTATTCCTCTACTCTTTAAATACTTCCAAACAAATTATCCATAATTATGAATCCTAATAATTCTAATTATGGAAATAGGCCTCAAAGAACCCCAAATTATCAATTTAATCTCAACCACCCACAAAATCCAAATTTCCCACAAAATTCTAACTCCCCACAAAATTCTAATTTCCAAAGTAATCCAAATTTCCAACAAAATTCAAATTCCCCACAAAATCCAAATTTCCATCAAAATTTCGAACAAAACCCAAATCGTCAAAATACTAATATTGCTTTTGATCCAAATATGCTCAATAACCCTCAAATCCAAGCCTTATTCCAAGCATTTGTACTCCAAAATCAACAACCTTCTAATTTCGAAACCCCGCCCCATACTCCGGTGAATCTCTCATCTCCAATGTCTCAATATATGGATCAAAATCCTTCAACTCCAGGGGGAGACGGGAGCAATAACCGAATACCGATTGGAGATTATTACCAAACTCAACAACTCGGAGACGATGATGATGCTTATGATGATGATGATGAAGATGAAGCGGACCAAGGTGGAAAAGGTAAAAATAAGATACTAAAAGAAAGGTGGGGACATGATGAGGATATAGCATTGGTCTCCGGATACCTTAATTGTGTGGTGATCCATTGTGGGAACAGATCAGTCAAAGGCAAAGCTTTGGATAGAAATCAAGCGCATCTACGATGCTGAAGTGGTAAAAAAACCATCACTCATCCACCCAAGGACCATGAAGTCAATTAAAGCGCACTGGAGAACCATCAACCGACTCGTGACTTTGTGGTATCGCAACTCGGTGAAGCCGAGCGAATGAAATCAAGTGGAATGGCTATTACGGATGTAGAGGCTAAAGCTCATGAACTATACAAACAAAAACAAAATAATAAAGCTTTCAAATTGTACCATTGTTGGATGGGAATGAGACACCTTTCAAGATGGCAACCCGGATATGATTCAACTGTTGTGAGTCAATCAAGTTCAAAAAGGTCAAGTGATGAAGTTGTATCAGTTCGCCCGGATGGTCAGAAGAAGGCTAAGGCACAAAGAAAGATGAAAGGAGTAGCTACAAGTTTAGATGATTTCAACAACACCTTAAGTGAAATGCAAGGTGAACGAATTACAATAAGGAAAAATATAGAAGAAATGATGGATTACCAAAAGCAGCGAGATGAAAAGAAAATGAGGTTCAAGATGTATCAATTGTTGATGACCAAACCATCTCTTGATGCTGTTGAGTTCGAATACTATGAGAAGCTGAGAGAAGAGTTTATGAAGTAGTTTAGTTATAAGCTTGAAACATTCTCTGTTCAACCTGGTCGCTACAATGATATAGGGATGCAACAATATTTGCAAAATAGAGCTGATGCGTGGGATAGAGATGTTCACAACTCCTTACAAAAGGACTTGGCTCAACACATTTGGCACAATTGTCGCCAATCAACCAATGATGAGTGAATTATTGTTTGTAATATTAAGTGTAGCCATTGTTGTAAGAAATCTCAATTAAGTAGCTTAATTAAAAGATGAGCATAAATTAACGATTTATCGTTTTAATAGCGTGATTACCAATTTACATAGCGTAATTAGCAACTACCGAATTTAATTAGTGCAACAATTATTTATTGATTAATTATGAAATTAATGAGGATAATTACGATTTTTTTATTTAATTACAAAGAAATCATGTTACATATGGAATATATAATCAATAGATAAAATATTGGTGGGGTATGGGAAAGTAGGAGAGAGAAAAGGTGGTGGGGTATAGGAAATAAGAGAGAGAAGATAAATGGGGAGGTAGATGAGTGGAGGTATGTGTTTCAAATTTGAGTAAGGTAAAATGGGGAGGTAGTGGAAAATGAGGTGGACAAATAAGATGAGGAGAGAGAAAATATGGGGTGCCTCATGGATGGAGGTGCTCTAATAGAAAAAAGTTTTGTCTAGGGGTTCTGCTTTTTAGTAACATAATAATAACAAATAATCTCAACTACTAATTTCATATATCTATATGGGGATATGCGTTGTCATGGCAAAAATATGTATCCTGTCCATTACCACGCCTTGCTTTGTTTCTACTTTCTAGCCTTATCCTTATTCCAATGACGATTTCTCCTTTACCCCTTTACTACTAGATCTATCATTTCCTTTTGTTGATTTTACAAGTGGTATACTATCTTCTTACATAATTCATACAGCATTTGTAATCTACATACAGAGATATAATTAAACTAAGTATATATCTTCAACTAATGATGTCTTGGCCTAATGGTTAAAATTGAGGTGTTGTGCACGATAGACTACAGGTTTGAATCCCCTTCTCCTTTTTTAAGTATTCGTATCGTATTGCACATATAAAAAGATAAATGAAAAAATGAAGTATCCATGCTTTATAGCCATAAAACTATTATCGTTTATGTACATTTGGTGCTCAATATTACGCCGTCATGATTCATGGGTTTTCACTTTTGTAGTGTTGAGAAGCCCAATCAAACTATCAAAGCAAGTTTCGTGATTCGGCTGCAGCTCACATTAAAGTCTAATCTCATTTCTAATCTTGAATCATGGACAAACAATCACAAAAAAATTGAAATGCAAAACCACAATCACAAAAAAGTAAATTATATGATCAATAAATTCTAATTTGTCCTAGGCTCCTAGCTTTTGATTGACTGGTTTATCAATTTTTCGTTTGCTAGATAAGTAGAATTTGACGACATATATTTTTTTTTTTTTTTTTTTTTTTTTTTTTTGATAAGGAGAGAAAACTTAGGAAGACCCTTCAATCAGGGGGCCAACCTAAAACATCCTTGCGGATGAAAAGAGAAAAATCAATATCATAAGGAGGATAATTATAGGCGAGATCCGAGTGAGAGTGTCCCCGATGCGCCATAAGGTCCGCTGTCTTGTTTGCTTCCCGAAAACAATGATGAACCTGAAAATTATCAAATTTAAGCAGATTAGCATTGACATCTAAAATGATATTATTAATTTCCCAGGGACTTTCCAGATATTCCTAACAGCATTAATAACAGCGAGATTATCGCCTTCAATCTCTAGATTAGAAATATTAAGCGACAAAGCCGCACTAAGGCCTTCCTTAAGACCCCAAGCTTCAGCTTGCAGGATAGAAATGTTAGAACCAAGCGAGCGAGCTCCAGCCATAAGAGCATCACCTGAAGAATCCCGGATCACAAAGCCCAAAGCAGCATTACCATTATTTAATTTGGAGCCATCGAAATTAAGTTTGCAAAAGCCAGGCGCAGGGGGGGACCAGACTGAACCAGGACCTGTGCGAGGTTTATCTCTCTTGGTGTTTGCAGCTAGAATAGGCTTAGAGCCCATTTCTTCCGAATTAAGAGCTTTTGACCACGAGGTAGCAAAATTACTAATAATGAAACTAGCCTTCCTAGAGGAAACCACTTCATCATTAAAAACAAGCTTATTCCTGAAAAACCACACAAACCACCAAACAAAGGAAAAAAGAGATATTTCTGACTTAGACGACAGCGAGAGACAAGCTTCCAAAACAGAACGGAACGAAGTAAGATCTATATTAGCTAAACAAGAAGGGGGGCTCGGCCAATCAAACGAGGCCTTAAGATGGGAAAAAATATCTAAAGTAAAAGGGCAGGCAAAACAAATATGGCCTATAGATTCACCTGCATTATTACAAAACACGCATTGCTGCGGCAAGAATATATGACTTTTCTCAAGACGCAATTTAGTTGGGATACCATCATTACAAGCTTTCCAAAGAAAGTTTTTAATTTTAGGAGGAATATTAAGCTTCCAAATCCAATTAAACTCAACTTTTTCTAAAGAGGAGGGAAGCATACCTTGTGCAAGAAGAGCCCCACTCTTAACTGAGTACTCACCATCAGCCGTAAGGCCCCAGATGAGATTATCTGGTTGGGACTCAGAGGGGATATAAATAGAACAAATCTGCAAAACAATGTGAGGAGGGACAAGGGAAAGAAGCATCTGAGAGTCCCATTGTCCAGAAGGCATGATGCATCTATTAACAGTCAGATTTTCTGTACCGGGGATAGGAGAAATGATAGACTTAAGAGAGTATTGAAAAACCCAATTATCCATCCAGAAGTTAATACTTTTACCATTACCAATCTGCCAACGCAAACCTTTTTTAAAAATATCACGTAAACTTAGAAGGTTACGCCATTGCCAAGAAGCCGATTTAGAAGCTTTAATAGAAAAAATACTTTTATTTTTTATGTACCTTTTTCGAACTAATTTGACCCACAAATTGTTATCATTTTTAACAATCCTCCATAATAGCTTCATTTGAAGAGCTTGGTTGTTAGCTTCAGCCTTACGAAAACCTAATCCACCCGCCGATTTTGGCTTGCAAATTCGATCCCAACCAATAAGGTTAGGGGATTTATTAGTGGTTTCCTTGTTCCAAAAGAAATTTCTATATGTTCTATCCAGATTCACTAGGATAGATTTAGGCAACAGAAAACTTTGCATTTGATAACTAGCCTTAGCAGCAAGATTTGATTGAAGAAGAACTGACCTACCTGCTTGGGAAAGAGCATTGGCCTTCCACTTAGGGAGTTGGCTAGTTGTTTTACTAACTACAGAACTAAAGGTTTCTTTAGTCACCTTAGAATGAATAATAGGACAACCCAAATAATCCCCAAGATCATTAGTTTCCTGCATTTGAAGGATAGAAGCAAAATTACATTTTTCTGCCTCTGGGATATTAGCAGTACATTGGAAAGAAGATTTATGGTAATTGACTAGTTGACCAGACATCGAACAATACTTATCCAAAATTTGACGGATGATCAGACAACTATAATTAGTGGCTTTAGCAAAAATCATTGTATCATCTGCAAAGGTAAGAAAAGGAATTCGCATACCTGTTTTACCAATGGGAACTCCAATTGGTTTAGTAGGGCCAGAAGCAGCTGAAGAAAGTAATCTAGCGAGAAGCTCAGCACACAAAATAAATAAATAAGGCGAAAGAGGGTCACCTTGTCTAATCCCTCGAGAAGAGGAGAATTTTTCACCTGGGAGCCCATTTACTAAGACAGAAAAGGATGTAGAAGATACACATTCCTTGATCCAACCTATCCATTGCGGACAAAAACCCAATTTATCAAGGGTAGAAAAGATATAATTCCACTCTAATCTATCATAAGCTTTTTCCATATCCAGTTTAATGGCTATCCAACCGTTAGAACCCGATTTAGTTTTAAAAGACTGAAAGATTTCATGGGCAATAAGAATATTATCCTGAATTAACCTATCAGGAATGAAAGCACCTTGAAGGGGATGAATAATCTGACTCATGACTTCCTTTAATCTATTAGTGATGATTTTTGAGATTATTTTATAGATAGTGGAACATAGGCTAATGGGTCGAAAATGGTTGGCAGAGGAAGGATTATCAATTTTAGGAATTAGGGCCAAAAAAGTATGATTTATTTCTTTAAGGATCTTTCCAGAATGAAAAAAAGCTTGAACAGCTCTTATAACACTATTACCGACTAAAGTCCAGTATTTTTGAAAAAAGAACGGGGAAAACCATCTGGACCTGGGGATTTATCAGGGGCTAGATCAAAAGTAGCCGCTTTAATTTCGTCGCCAGAGACAGGCGAAGTTAGGAAAGCATTATTTTCTTCAGAGATGATATTATCCAAAAGAGAAAAATCATAGTCAGGATGAAAATATACTGAGCTATCAGAGGAGAATCTAGCTTTGAAAGCATTAGATAATTCTTGAGAAATAGCAACAGGATTCGTGATTACTTCACCTGTTGAAGAAACTATTTCTTTAATTTGATTCCTATTACGTCTAATAGACGCATGAGTATGATAGTAAGATGAGTTAGAATCCCCCAATATAAGGTAATCAGTTTTACTCTTCTGTTTCCAAAATTCATTGCTAAAAGATAATAAACTAGAACGTTTTTTAAGGAATAGATCTTGTTTAGTTTGATAAGTAAGATTAGAAGGGTTAGCGAGGAGGAAAGATTGGATCTCCTGTAAACGTTCGTCAACTTTCCTTAATTGGCGAAAAATGTTGCCAAATTGAGATTTGTTCCAATGCTTGGACTTATCTACTCAACAGAGTATCAATTACATCATCATGACCTTATTAATCAATGAAAAAAATGCCATGATCATATAATTGTTATAGACAGAGTATTGCTAAGGTGTTCTATCACGCAATCAATGAAAGCAACCATATACTACATTATAGGAGTATATAATTTATGAAGTACTAAATCATATTGGACAACCTGCATGATGGTATGTTGTCTAGTTGACAAAGTTAACAAAAACACACAAAAGCAAAATGTTACTATTTTCATGAATAAGATTGACAACGGCCTTAGAATAATAGGTCTATTTACCCTCTAATGTTGTCACCTTACAAGAGTCCATTTGGACAACCTGCATGCATGAATAATTCTTCCCTTTCTTCTTTGTTTACTAATCCAACTTTTTATTTGGTAACTAGTTAGTAGGCCCGGATTATGTCCCGGGTTAAAAAAATTTCATTTATTAATAATATAATACTTTATGATGATAACACTAAATACAACCTAGCCTAGTGGTTGGAACTTTAGTATATATACTCGAGGTATCAGGATCAAATCCTATATTATGCAATTTCTTAATTTTTTTATTGTACATGGATTACATGAACTAAAACTCCATAGGAAGAGTGTCACGTGGCACAATTTCTTTTTTTCGCACGCCTTTTAATATATTTGTATAGATTTCTAATCTCACTTGACTTTTCATACCGTACTTTTTATTAATGTTTGATACTCGTTTATCATTTCTCTGTCTTATATCCAATTAAATGACAATTAAGTGTTTTACTTCCTTGTGTAAAAATTGGTAAATGGTAAGATTCAGCATATTCTCAAGTAAGGAGGGAGAGAAAAGGGGGGAATATTTATCCCCATAACTCCATAAGGACCCCTTTAACTATGAGATTTCCACAAGTTTTAGGTCAATAAACTCGACTCATTAAAATTTCAAACTAAGTTCAAACTCGAATTGTACTCTATCAAGCCAAATTACTTGTTATTACCTCCACTAAATGACCACTTAGGGCATGTTCTTCCCAACTTATTTTCAATTCAGTTCAACTCTCGACAATATTTTTACTCTCACATATCACTGTTCATTTCAATTCAATTCGATTCAGTCAATTCAGTTCAAATGTTTTATGCCGAAGGCGAAGAGAACATGTTCTTATTAATTAAAGCATGTTTGGCTAAGGTAATTCAATTTCAAATCCAAATGTGGTCCAAATCCGAAGGCTTAAATTGATCTAATATCCAAAGCGTAAAATATGATGAGCTCAGTAAACCTTGTCCACATTTGTACAAACAATTTCTTTAGAATTGACTATAAGAGAAAGTAGTTAATCCAAAGTCGCAAAATTTTAATCAAACCCCACTTTCCTTCAATCTCCCCCACCATTAACCAACTTCACCAATATTAAACTTTCATAATTGTAAATTTCTACATCTCTAGCTTCATCTTCATTTGCCCCTAAAAAGGGTCCCACTTAAGACACAAACCATATAAAATAAAGAGCAAGATAAGAACGTTCAAGTCAATATGTCGGACTCAAACTAGTCAACCAATTTTACTAAACAAAGCATTATGTACAAAAGATATGATGTTTGAAATATCAATTTGTCCCTCCAAAACCTAATTTTACCCCTTATAATTTTCCAAATTCCAAGTTTTTTTTTCCCTCTTTCAAAATTCTTGTTTCAACACAACACCCTTTTGAAATGGTCCAGTGGGTCCCCAAGAAACATGCTTCCACATTCCTTACCTTTTGCCAACTATACCCCAACTAATAACATAACAACTACTACTAACCAAATCTTCCCTAGATCTATGTAGTACTACTAATACTATTACTATTATACTAAAACTAATTAATTTCCATCTTTATGTACAAAGTAGGGACCAAATAACCCAACCAAGAAGCAAGGTATTATGCCAAAGCCTAAGGGTGGCCATACAACAAATTTATGCCTTTGCGTTCCCTTTAAGAATATGATCTGATCAGCCCCAAATTGATTAGATTCTTCCTTACTAAGCTCCCAAGTGATAGCAACATCGCCCCGCCAACTCCAGCTCCGGCTTCATCCCTTTCGGCGTTTTGATGATAGATCATAGGTAGCTCCTTGACCTTCAAATTACTCAACCCGATTTTCTCCCTAACTGCATCAATTGTTTTTGAATCAGGAGTGTATCCCTCTGCATCCGTGACATAGAATATGTTTAGAGCCATATCCTTTGTTGTGGAGATTTCTGCCCTCGCCACGTTTAGGCAGTTCTCCCGGAATGTTCGGGTTACATCTGCTAGTAGACATGAACGATCCTCGGTGTATAGTTCTAGCCTCACACCCTGTATTCAATAGAACACAAAGCATATCAGTAACTGTTATTTAAATGATACTTATCATGACAGTGTAAGACTGAATTTGCTATGTACATGTAGGGGAAATGAAATAGGTTTTTACCTGAGATGCTCTTCTTTGAATGGAAGCCTGTAAACACTGAACTACGCGTTGCCTTTCAGCATCGGAACTGATTGGAGTTCCATCTGTATGCCTAATGTAAAATTCCTGAAAACAGAATCAAACAGAGCAAAATTAACAAAAATGATCCACATAACAACTTTCATTCAACAATTAATCAAACATCAAGGATCCAAATATATACCAGATAAGCTCTGCTCCCTTGAGTGTTGATGGTAGCATGGAAAACAACATACTCCATATCCGTCAAGGTACAAACCACATCGAACAAGAGCTTAGGCCGATCCTTACACTGAATATTCACAACCGAGTACCCTCTCTCAATCCAATTCTGAACATTAACATCAGGGAAATCATATTTCACAGAGCTAGTCGATGTAGTTCTCTCATAATCGCGATCATCAAACATCATTTGATGAAGCCTTCGCTCAGTATGAGTAACCGCCATCGAAACAATACTTTTGGCACTCCTAATATCATTATCCCCCTTAAGAACCGGCCTTAATCTCGCCTCGATTCTCCTTATCCTCTGAGAATCCTCTATTTCACACCCGGAATCACAATCTTTAACATATATAAGGGATGCAATTCTACCATTATTAGTCCATACTTTTGCATCAACCACAGTACAATTCAAGTCAGCTAATACTGCAAACACCTCAGACAACAACCCTATTCTATCTGTCCCTCTTAATTCCAAAGCTGTAACTCCTTTATACTCACATGATCTTGTAAAATGTATGCTACCAAGTGACTGCAAATTAACAACACCCAAAAAAAAATTATCAGCTAAATTTCCCCCAACAAAAATCAAAACAAAAATATGGGTTTAATCTGTTGTGAAATCGATACTAATATATTAAAAAGCGTTCCTAAGCAAGACCACGGGACACCATTAAGTTGTGCATCATTAGATTATATTAATAACTCCGGCCATAGCTCGGAACTAAAAACTACTGTAGTTAGTTAATTAAGTACCTGTTCCATGTAGCTAATAACGCTTTCATCTTTCAATTTGTTCCCATTAAGATCGGTTACATGAAAAACTGCAAGATAGATAAAAGTAAATACAGGATTAAAGACTATTTATTACAATAATTAATAAAAATTGCGAAAAATTTGGAAATAATTACCCAAAAAAGGAAAAACAAATAACTCACCATCCATAAACCATCTACCATCGGAGGAAATGTAAGCTTTTTTAATAGAAAGGTTAAGATCTGTGATCACTTGAACTGCTTCCAGAAGAATCCCATGTTTTCTAGCACTATCAACCTATCACAAATTTAACCCACGAATTAATATTTAGAAATAATCTCAATAATCAACAAATTAACCCAGAAATTATCAGGGAAGATTAATGAGTTTTACCTTGACAAGTGTGGAATTAGGGCAAACAGCATTGTCAATTGCAACCCTGTAAATAATCACATGATGAAATTAGGTCTTGAAAAAAAAAAACTGAAATTTTTATTTATTTTTTTTTGGGAAAATTTTTATGAGTTTTTTCAAAATTCAAATTTTATTTTTTGAGGGTGGGAAAGGAAAAAGTCGGTGGTGGGTCGTTTTTTTTGGTCTGAGCTTCTGGAAATAATCCAAATCGTGTCAAAGAAGCAACAAAAAGTCTTGAGAAAATACTACACTAAAAAAACCAAAACTTAAGGAAAAAAAACAAAAATGATGAGAAAAAATAGAAATTTTAGGAAACAAAATCATCAACTTTTTCATAAATCATAACATCAAAACTTTGAGAATAAATTTAAAAAAAAAAAAGGGACAAACCTTGGAGTATCCATGCGTAAGATAAGCTTCTCAAATTCATTCAAACAAGCGGGCCATTCCAACTCCATGATTAAAAAAATTGATGTGTTTTTCTCTCTCCTTGAAACGACGTCGTAAATAGTTCGAATTGATGAAATGATAAAATTTTGTGTTTCTAAAGCTGTCTGAAAGAAGATGGTTGTTAGTTTTAGTTACAGGATGTCCTGGAAAACGAAGAAAGAGAGTGAAAAAATATGTTGTGAGTTTTGGTTGTGTTTGTTTAAAAATGTGTATGTATGGGAATTATAAAGGGGGGAGCGTAAAGCACGCCTCTTTGTAGTTGATAAGGTGTTGTGTTGCCTATTTATATTCGGTATTAACGGATTCTCTCTCCTCTTTTTTATGGTAAATGAGGGGAACAGGAACCACCTTTTGATTTGGTTTCTTTATTTTTACAGATTTTTTCACTACTCTCTGTGGGCCACGATTCTACCTCTACGCAAAGGGTCTTTGGGGACAGCTAAATATTTGTATACATCAACTAGTAGGACATAGGACTCCTATTCCCTATTTGTTTCTTTTTTTAAAAAAAAAGTGAAGACGACATTGAGTTGTGCTCGTTTTGGAGGCTTTGTCAAGCACGTAAAGACCTGGCAAAGTTGGTCTTGATTCGAAAATTTATCCGAAATATTCAATCAGGATTCGACCCGACCTGGTCTGAAATACTATAGGCCGAACGATGTCTGAATTCGAAATGGTCCAATCTCCAGTCGAATCCTGGTCATAATGTAACTTGATCCGAAAATGTTCTGATCTGAATTGGTCCGGTTCAAATCCGATATGATTGGTCCGATTGCCAGGTCTAGGCACGTTATACTGGCTTTGTGTTTGTATTTGTTCTTGACTCGTTTAGATTGAAACCTAGCTCTAAGTCTGATTAGGATGTTGGGTTTATCGTTGTGTTGTATTGTGTTTAGATATAGAAGTTGTTATATTTTTAGTGTCGTTTTTTTGTTACTCATTATGTAATGTCATACTTTCCGTGTTGATATTGTGGTTTGACATGAATAGTATTGTGAATGATTGATTGCGCTTGCTCCCATGTTATGCATGTCATGCTTTGGATCACCCAACTATTTCCATCTTTGTTTTAAACCAAGTATAAGTACTTATTAGTTATTTTTTGGTTCGATAAATGTGCTCGGGTATTACAAAATATGCCCCGAAATGCAATAATATGGTTCATTATTGCATTGCAAACTCTTGTAGTATGTATTTTTAAATAAGTAGATAAAAGACACTTGAGGAACTGACATATCATTGTTTCCTAAAACAACCCCTAAATCCAAATTTTATTGTGACGGAGGTCCTTTTGGAGTAAGGAAGAAGGATTGGATTAGGAGAATCCTGGCCCCCCATGCACTCAAAAGGTTTCCACAGTTGAGTATAACTTCATGACCTTCAAATCGTAGGATGCAACCTTATCACTAAACCAAAAATTGATAATATTATGTGGTTGTTTGGTTGATATAAGAAAAACATGAAAAGTGAGACTTAATATGTTCTCAAAATTTCCACTTTCCTCTCATATACATGTTAATAGATACGTTTTCTTCACCAACTACCCCCAATTTTTTAAAAAATTCACCTGGTACCCTCCATGTTTTCAAAATTCACCAGGTAACCCTCAATCTCTATTATATAAGCCAGGGAAGGAGTTGTGGTGTCCCCCTTTGAAATAACTAGAATACCTTTTAATAATTTAAAACAACGTCTTCTTTTTGTAAAAAAAAATGAGAATCAATTCAACTTGCCATATGAGTGACGCCCTGTTCTCCCCCAGCTTATTTTCAGTTTAATCCAATTCAGTTCAACTCAGGATAATATTTTTACTCTCACAAATCACTATTCATTTCAGTTCAGCTGTTTTATGACCAATAGAACAGACCCTAAGTCAAAAATTGAATATACAATCACCATTAACAACTTGACAAAATAGATTGACACACTTGATTAACAAAATTAATTAGAATCTTCAATAAAAAAAAATTTAGCGATATATCGTGACAACATAATACTTCATATTTACAAAGTTCAAGCAATATGATTTATTAACATTTATAATCGTCAAAAAACAATACTAAAGTCGTTGATAAAGAATTATTAAATCATCGATCAAATTTTTTAGTGATGGTATTGAACAGTTAAAAATCCATCACCTTCAATATTAAAAGATAATAACATCTACAAAAGAAAGTCAATAATCTACATCACTAACAAAATAGTTTCAGATAAAAAAAAAACATGTTCATTTGAATATATATAGCTACATAAAGTTTTTAACGCACGCATCGCATGCATATGCGACTAGTTTTATGTAAATACACTCAAATGCCCTTAATGACTAACCATGTTAACCGTTGTTAGTCGTTAACCCTAATTTTCTATTTTAAATCTTAATTAAACTCTAATTCTAATCCTTACCCTAACCCTAAACCCTAACCACCCCTGCAGCCTCCTCAACCCCCCCACCCCCACCCTCGCGGCCCCCTCCCCCACTATCGCGCCACCGTAGCCCAAACCCAGTTCCTCCACCATCGTAACCTCAAGTTCATATACTAAAGTCTTAACCACTAGACCAGGTGGTATTTAGTGTTATCATTTTTAAAGTACAATATTGATAAATGAAAATTTTCCTTACTCGAGACATGACCTGAACCTAATAACTAATTTATTTCTAGATAGGGGGATACATTTTTAGGTTTCCAAAATACTACATGTGCTTGTTAATTAAATATTTCGGACAGAATATTTGAAATAGTATGATGCTTCATTAACCTCCCTCCTAAAGTGAGGTGGCCTCAATACAGCCAATGAGAGGGTTTGTTGGTAGAATTTACTTTCATAGGTTGGTTGAATTTTCCAGCTTGGATTATGCATGGCCTGTTTACGTTTTTATTATACTTTACTTAAATTCCACTCTACGAGATGCAAACCCTACTCCCTCCCCCACACCCCAATAAAATTTTAAAAAAATACACTCATCAGTAATAATGTGTTTCAAAAATCTCACCCCAAATTTATTTTTTTCATATTGGGGAAATCTTATTACACTGAATCAATATATATCTAAAAGAATCCTTTAGATATTGCTATTCTTTTATATAAAAATCGTTGTAGATATGGAATCTGAATCAACTATAAATTAGCAAGATTGTATTTTTGCATAAATATAATTGATCAGGAATCATGCCCAATTGTGTTATTATCTTTTTTTGATTACGTTTTCTTATTGATAAAATTATTTGGGTGGAGTATTTCCTTATAAATCTGATTTGAATGATTTTGTTCTTTAAGGTAACTTTATATTGGACTATAATGGAGAATTAACTATGATTCAGTCAATTTAAGTATTTTGTTACATGAATAGAAATTTCTAACATATATAGCACGAGGTATAAGATCTGATTTTATTTTTCTATTTCATTAAACATATAATTTACATTTTATCGTGAGTTAAGCCATTTAGAAATACTATCAAATAAATATGATCACATCCATTTAGATTTAGATCTTGTGGAGTTGAAAAAAAATATATTTGGTAGCTTTCTATCTTTTTATGGTAATACCCAAATCGGCTATAACCATGCTCTTTATGGCTCATTATATACGCAAAAGAAGATGAGATGTATATAATGTTACAATTAATTAAAAAAAAGAGTTTAATTTTATGGATAATGTTACAAGTATTCAATGAGGAGGAGAAAACACTACAAGGTGGATTAAACACTAGTTATAATAACAAAACATGAGATACATATACACCATATTATATATATATGATGGAACATGTTATTATAATTATGTCTGAAAATACCTTTTGAATTGTGCACCTACTTGTGAATGCATATGAATAATTGTGGCTATTCACAAATGAGAAGTGCAACTAGTATATGTGCCCGGACGCTGCCCCGGATTGG